>NC_136741.1:1552500-1605000 GCF_936440315.1 Barbus barbus
TCTAAATATATTTTAGAAATTTTTCTAATAGCCTATATTTAAAAATACACAAAAGCCCACAAATATACTGCTAAAATATGTTTCAAAATATATTTATGTAAATTTAGATTTTGTAAATATTTTATATTTTTAAAAGCATTTATAAAAATGTATTTAACCTTATATATTTTAATCCAAGAATATACATTCACATTTGAATAAAAACTTTGTCTGTAACATATGTCAAGATAAAACACTTTTGAATTAAATTCAGCAAGGCACATACTTTACAATGTTCCCAAAAAAAATATGTTAATAGCATTATTAAATCATAAATCCAGTTGTGATTTATAGTAGGCTAACCACATTTGCTTTTGCTTTTTTTTTGGCCATGAAATGCATTTTTAAATATATCTTTGTATTCAAAAATATATTCTTTGAGCTTCACTGTTTACAACATGTATGTAGCATATTCTAGCAGACCCCAAATATGAAATTATAAACTTAAATGAGCATAATTTTTAAGATAAATAAAACTGAAAACTCAATAAAACATAAGTGTGAACTCCATCTTATCAGCTCTGAAAGAGAAACATCTTTACAGTTTCCATTCAGCCCTCTTTGTGTCTGTGTTTTAGCATGCCCGGATCTATGATCACTCCCTGGCATTTTAATTGACTCTAATAACAAAATCCTCGATCTGTCAGATATTTAAAACAGTGAAAATCTTTCTTTAAAGATGCATTGCAATTTCTTTGGCAATAACAGCACCAAACATAATTGCAAAAATAATGACTGTTTTCAGACAGGTTTCCCTAAACACCGTTCTCATCTGTCAGGGTCTGATGGATAATAAACATTTTCTGCATGCTATTTCATGACCAAATTGCTTATGGCACTTTTGACCTGAGCTGACTGTTTCACAAATTTGCATGTTGATATAAACCTAAAGCATGATGAAGGTAAACAGAGAAGCAAGGCTTGAGCTCAAGGTTTGACTCCAGCACTTAAAGCCACCTAGACACTGAAGTGAGTGATGAACGGATGAGGTGATGGAGGGATGCTGGAAGTACTGTCACGGTGGTGAGGTCAGCAGCTGTTTATATACTCTTGCGTAACGATTGACAGGATTAGATGAACTCGCTCCTGAACCTTCGTTTAGCACCTCATCACATGTGCTCTTTACAAACACTGCAGTCCCAAATGATATTCAGGATTTAATGAAACCTTTCAAATGTTATTTTGATGAGTTCTCAATGTTGATAATACATCAACTTAATATTTGTAATTTACACTCAAATATTTTGCCTTAATTACATTTAAGTTCTATTAACTTGATAAAATTGTCTTGATAACTTTAGAAATTGGGAAATGGATTTCTAGTTCCCAGCATGCTTTGCATAGGAGTGTATAAGGAGAGTAAATGTAGAAATTTGTGTTTTTTAGTAAAGAGAAAGACTTCTGTTTTTGTTGTTTCTGAAGAGAAGAGCTCATGGTTAGATTATGGGTGGATACATGAAGTTTCACATGATCTCTATCAGCAATCATTGTAATAATGTTAGACATAAGATGTCTTATTTGTCCATTTAATTTAAATGCAAAATAAATTACATTTACATGTGATTTTAACTGAAATACATGGGATTAATTACACTCAAACTTTCAAATGGTATTAATATGTACATTTAACACTGTAATGTGTACTGTGTGTATTTCAGAAAGAAATACAAAACCTGTGCTGATCAAGAGAGAAAAACACTGACAAAAATACTGTTTTATTTTGCTGTTTTTTTGTTTTGTTTTGTTTTTTTAGCCATCAACTTTAAAGTTTGCATTTATGCAACAAGTTACTGTATTTACTGTAAGTTCCTCTAACTCACTGTAGTTTATTGGTTGAACATAATTTCATTAGAATTAGTTATTAGTTGTCATAACTCATAAAGATTGATGTAAACTGTTTCATGGAGGCAAAACATTTAGTTAGAGTCTGAAGTCGGGATAAAAGCATGAATAAATGTAAATGTGAAAAAATCATCAGACAAACAAAACCTAGTAATAGAGACCTTTAAAGAGTTAAAAATCGTGCAATGCAATGCAAATAAGTGCACTATAAGCAGAAAAAAATATTAAAACGTGGACAGATGGCTTCAAGACTTGTAACATCATGTCATTTCATATATTCTGCTCTAAGAAAACAAAACATTTCGCCACTTAAATTGATCTGAACTATATCTTCAGGACCTTTCACCCGGTCTACTTGTTTTCCATGTGTGTGTTGTTATAGTTTTATAGCAATGTTGACAGTCTGCTAGATTTATGAGTGAACAGTAAACATGCAGCAGACATGTACAGTATTACATGCGGTCCATTTTTCACGTCTCAGCCGTTTAATCCTGCAGAGATGGATAGATTCATGACCTTCATGAAAACACTCCCATAACTGCACAGCAAAAGTACATGACAAATCTCCACTGACAATACAGCATGCCAGTGGTCTCAGTGTTAAGAGCGCCAGACCTCCTGTGAGGGATAAATGTGGATCTGTGTGTGTGTGTGTGTGTGTGTGTGTGTGTGTGTTTGCGATTTATCGCCCCACACACACCATCCATCAAAATCAGCTGTGAACTATTTAACCTCGGTGACTTTAGGAGTGCCGTTCATAACCCTGCACCATTAAACACAAACACACAGCAGAAATAAACCCAGTCCAGTCTGTCTGTCAGCGCCGGACACTCAGTGATGCTGGTAATATATATTCCTCCCAGAAATATCTCCCATCAGGGCCAAACGGCTTCTGGCACCTAGTTTTATTACAGCAGCTAAAAGAAAACAGACAAACAGCAAAAAAAAGTGTTATTTTGATTGTTGTATATAAGGACATTTTTTTAATTAAAAATGTATTTATTATTAAAATTATGATATTTGTTTAGGCAACAGAAACAATTCATATTAGTAATTTATTTATGATCATAAAAAAAACATAAATTCAGTCAAGTGTGTCTAAAGGTTTCAACAGTAGTGTATTTATACCATATACATTTCTATGTGCCCTTAATAACTCCAAATATCTGCCTAAAATACACTTAAAACAAGTGTAGACCGTTCATTCGAGTTTATTTATCCAAGCTGTAGTTGTGATCTAATCGTCATCGTTAAAGGATTACCAAAAATGATCTTTCTGAAATCATTCAGTCATCATCATGTCTAAACCTGCATGACTTTCTTCCTTCTGTGCAGCATATATTGTGTATTTTTGACCTGCTCTTTTATGTGCAATAAAACGGACTATATTCCACGTCTTCTGAAGTCTTATGATGCTTTATGTGAAACAGACTCAAATGCAAGTTGTTATTAGCTGAAAATCTAGTAATGCGAAGGACTACTTTTATACTTAAACCGTGTTATTTATTTATTTAAGCTTGACAAAGCCCTCATTCACTTGCCTTGTGCTGAATGAGGCATTTCTCTTCAGTTTGTATGAACTGAATGATGCCAGGATTATTAACCTTTAAAGGCAATCGCTCTTTCCCAATTTGTGTCAGTACTGAAGAAATATCTGTTGTGAAATATAGGCTATTCTCTGTTGATCAGCACTTGTTATAGGCTAAGTCTGTCAGGAGCTTTTGTCAGAATTACCCTTAAGTTTCTATCCTATAATAATGATTAAATATTTATTGATAAAATCATACTTTTCAGCCTTGAAACCATTACTGGAGCCTAATTATTTATTGATAAATTCGTTATTGGATTAATGATTTAAATAAACATGAATTATGATTTATTTTGATTGATTCTGAATTATTAGCCCACCAAGTTTATAAAGAAATTAATTTGTGAAATAAACACCATTAGCAGCAATGTTTCCATTTACAGTTTAAGAAACTCCTCTATAGTTATATTTCAAAGTAAAGTGTTGGCTTGTTTAAAAATGGTGCACTAGCTACTGCCAATAAATCTGAACTGGGGGGGGGGGGGGGGGGGGGGGGATAAATACCTGTGTGTGTGTGTGTGTGTGTGTGTGTGTGTGTGTTTTACCACCTGACAAGTCCCGGGTCACCTGATCACTCTTTGCTCTGATTGGTTTGAGCTATTTCCAAGCGTTCTTTCATTGGTCAGCTGAGCCGTCCATAACGTCCAGTCATCGGGCTGAGGGCGGGGCTTGTAGTGCTGGTGCAGACCTCCTGTCTTTCCATTCGAGCTGTCAATCAAATAACTGTGTTCAGTGTTTCGTGTGGAAGCTTAGAAACGAGTAGAATGGCTCGAAACAGTTGTTATTAAAATGAGCGGAGACTAGCTGGGTGTAAATAAAATTTGTCTTGTTTTATTTCTTCACTGTGTATCTTAAATTCACTGCCTGTTATGGATTTTCATCATCATTATTTATGTATAAACTGTGACGCGGACAGCGCTGTCACGCGATATCTGTTACTTTTCTCAGCGCGGATACGGTTGGACCAATCAGAGTCGTTTGTGATTACTGGGTGGTTATTTTTAAAAATCATTTTACACTTAAGGCGGAGATTAAATTTTAATATGCATTGCACCAATAAATCCTTGCGAAGAACTTATATAAAAGATTACACTTTTAAGTTTTTATATGTTTGCATTAAAACAGGAAGCGTCACAAGATTTGAATGTTGTATAAAAGCAACAGCGGTTTTTGGGCCACGAAGCGCCCTACAGGAATAATGAACCCTCAACCTGCTCCAGCTGGAAATATCTGCTGCCTGGAGAAGAGAAGGAGGAGTGGATGAAAGGAGGAGGAGTGGAGGAGAGGAAAAGACCAAAACACTCAATGCTGTTCGCCATGTTGTGTTCAGGACACATGAGAGAATATATGGACGCCTCCGAGGGTTTATTCCAGCATTTAAACACAGAAATGGATCTGATTTAATCTGGTCTGATCTGATCTGGGTTCATTCGGATGAAAAACACGCTTCAGAGGCGCTTTAGGATTTCACGGAGGAATACGACGCTATAAAACACCGTTTATTTGATTTGTTTTAGATGCTGTTTCGGATCTGAGTATATTTAAACCCTGAGCTGGATTTATATTCGTGTGTTCTGGAATGAAGATCATGCCTCTGATGATATAAATCAGATTTAATCACAGCATTTTTAAAAAGAAGCAGAAGATCGTATCCGGATGTTTTTGAACTCAATAGGAATGTTCTCCATGCATATGGCCATGAACTCAAACTGATGGCTGTTTCTGTATCGATATTAGTGCATGAGTTTCAGGACAGGCTGCTGTCTCTTTCTAATGCAGTATGATTGTATTAATGTTTGATATTTCATCTCTGACCTCCAGGCTGAGGATTTGTGAAATCTCTCAAACACTAAACCTCTCTTACAGACTTACACATTGATCCGGACCTGTTTGCTCACAAATAAATGCTTTTGGCAATATTAAAACATTAATTTTAGAGGGAGCGGATTATCAGCTTGGGTGTTGCTGGGATTTATTGCAGTACAAGAATCTGCCCTGAAAATGAGGACAGACACCAAACTGGCCTTGGCCATATTCCTCGTCTCCTGTTCATCAGGTGGGTAGAGGTTTCTGCTTTATATCAGTGTGATTTTATGTCATAAACTGCAGCCTGTTGACCCCAGCATCGGTCATGGATTGTGAGGAGCTCAGGCTGTATCGGATTCATTTAAAGCTTTTGCCAGTAACACAAGGAGCTGCTTGTTACAGCCGTGTGTTGACGTGCGTTACATGTTACAAGATTGTAACTGATGTGGAAACTCTTTTATTTTAAGGTGTCCTGATGGTTACATGTACTTACTATTATAATAGCAGTAAATTATGCATCATTACATGCAAGTAACACAAAACCTAACTATATAGTAAGTGTGTAGTTAATTAATACTTAGCCTACACTGTAACAAGGACACCTTAAAATAAAGTGTAACCACTGATGTTTGTGTAATGCTCATAATAAATGAGGTCCAGTATGATTATGCAGAACAAAGACAAAGGCCTCAGTATATGGGTTTCCAGACCTGATCATATGATTTTTAGTGTTTCTGGTTATTCAATAAGGATTTGTATATATTCAGTAGGAATTTGAGCAAGATTTGAGAGTGTTGTAAAGAAGTGGTATTTTTAGCAATTGAATCAGATTCATTATGATAGATCACACATCTACATTTACTTCTATTCAAAAGTTTTTTTATTGTTTTTGCCAGTCTTTTTTATACTCAAAGTCTGCATTTATTTGACCAAAAATACTATAAAAAAACAGCATAATTGTGAAATATTATTACAATCTAATATAACTGTTTTCTATGCAAATATATGTTAAAATATAATTTATCTTTGTAATGCAAAGCTGATTTGTTTAGCCAGTCTTCAGTGACACGTGATTCTTCAGAAATCATTCTAATATGCTGATTTGCTGCTCAAGAAACATTCCTGATTATTATCAATGCTGAAAACAGTTGTGCTGCTGAATATTTTTGTGGAAACCTTGATGCATTTTATTTTTGAGGATTCACAGATGAATGGAAAGTTTGAAAGAACAGCATTTATTTGAAATAAATCTTTTATAGCATTGTAAATTGCTTTTGATGAATTTAATGCTTTCTTGCTGAATAAGTTTTACTGACCTCCACTCAAACGGTGCTGTATCTGTGCATGCTCATGTAAACATGCTGTAATAATTTAAATTCATTAGTCCTATAGTGCATGAAGAATCTGCACGGCATTGACATCTGATGAATGAACAGTTGTCCTTGGGTAGATTTGTGCATTTAAAGGTGCAGCGTTTTCATACATTGCTTCTTTAATCATGTAATAATAATTAATTATTTTAGGTGCCAGACATTTAGTAAACATGTCCTGTTTTTAGCTTGGAAAGCTTATTTATTCTGAACATCTTTCTTTTTCTTCCTCCAAATAACAGTGATTTTGTGGCTGGATTGTTGGAATCTTGATTGTAATTGGCTTTTTTTAACAAAGTGGGAGGAGCTTTTCTTGTGATCAGCACATCTGAAACACCTCTGGAGAGCTTTAGTGTTTGCTGTTGTGTTTGTAGAGACAGATAGATGGATAAAGAGTCTAGACAAAGAGAAGAACACAGTTTGGTGCAGATGAGTTGTAGGGTCACAGATGCGGGCAGTAACGTGGTCTCATCGGTCTGGATTTGGTCAGATGCTTGCTCAGATTAGCCACTATACCGGAAAGAACGCTTCACGGCTCAAGGTTACAGAGTCTGACGCCAGAATAACACTAATGCCATTAAAGACCAGTATGCTTTGTCTGTCTGACGTGCTGCATTAGAGAGTTTCACCAATGTGTGTTTTACTGTAGCGTATAACTTGAGAAATTCCCTTTTCCGTGTGTAATTTTTCCCCCAATACAATCAGTGGTCAGATATGTGTTTTTCAGCTGAAACTGATAGAGATATTACTGGTATACATTTCTAAATGGTCTATCATTAGGACAAATGACATCACAGTCATTATAATTAATTCATTTGTAGATTGCCTTTCTGGCACTTTACGTTTGTTTTAAGCAGCCTGACAAGGGAAACCTGTCTGAAAACAGTAATTTGGTAACTCTTGTGACGAGCAGAAGTTATCAGAAGCATCAGAAGTGACAGGTGAAGGTGTTTACTGAACTCCAGCCTCTCTCTCTCTCTCTCAACCAGTCCTGAAGTAGGCCAAAGGTCTGCAGCAGCCCTCATCCTCTTTAGTATAAGCCTAGGGCTCACGCAGACTTATGCCAAGGTTACAGCCGCGAGCAAATCCCTCACCAGCAAACCTCTAAGAGCAGGTCACCGCTGATCAAAGTCACTCTCCAGCATCCCAAGATGATGCACGAATCCCACGTGTCCTGCTTTACTTTGGACAAAAAAAAAATGAAGAGATATACCATTTTTAAGCCTAGTCTTAAAAGTTTTAAACGTTAAGCATATTTTAGAACCAGGATTTTTTAATCTGAATTATTCTTTCTTTTTTTCTTGATTTTTTTTTTTTTTTTTTTTTTTTTTTAATAAGATACGTTTTTGAATGTAAATCTCACTTCTGTACAGTAAAATTATATATTTATTATTACAATCAGCATAAACTAAAGGCATTTTAAATAGTTTTAATAATATATAATACATCACATTACTATAAATATATATATACTTCTGCACATCATTCCACCACACGTTTTCTCTTCGTTCTTATTTATTTGATTTTGATAGTTGATCAACAAAAAAATATGTATTTAAAATTAAAATACAAATTATACAAAAAAAATATATTTTCCACAAACAAAATATATGACGTTATATACAGCGTATAGCTGCCCAATTAATTACCACGCCCTTTATGATGTTTACAAATTACACAAACTTTTCATAATTAACAGATTGAACTGAAACAAAACACAAACAAATAATATTTAAACATAAATACAACACACACAAAAAATACATTTTCTTAAACGGCTACAACAATAATAAGATATTGCTTTAAAAATGAAGCCTGTGTTTAGCACCAGTATCTTGTGACATTATATAATTAATGAAAATTCAGCACATTTTCCTCAATGTTTGCTTTTATTTATTTGTTTACTGTTTGTACAAAATGCTATTATTGATTATTACAACCAGCATAAATGAAATGCAGTTATAATGTTTTCACGTTGCATTAATGAGGCTTTGGCAGTAAATGTGCTTGAAATTCGCAGTCAAGCGGTGATGATGTTTAACAGATTGTTGATGAGGAGTATGCAGTATCTTTTATCCTCTGTCTGGTTGAGTGTTAGTTGTTCCTGTGAGTGTAGAGGCTTATCTGCAGCTCCAGATGGGCAGCCGTCTCTCCGTTGTGTTTGAGACAGATGTGGCTCTCCGTCCAGCCGCTCTGGCTCCAGCGCGTCCGGAGCAGGAAGGCCAAACTCTGGGAACACTCCTCTGGCAGACGGAGGACTTACAGACTCTGAAAGCATTTCATTTGATGAATCTGCAGAGAAACTGAAGAAGACCGACCGAGAGAGAGAGAGAGATTCAGAAGCTCACAAGCGCGTGTGTGTGTGTGTGTGTGTCTGTGTGTGTGTCTGTGTGTGTGTGTGTGTCTGTCTGGGTGTGTGTGTGTGTGTGTGTGTTAGAGAGAAACTGAGAAGTGGACTGAAACCCAGAGCAAAGAGTAAAAGATGATGCTGATCAGAGAGTCATGCTGGTTTGTGAATGTAAATATGGGGGCAGTAAACCAGACAGAAGTCTTAAAAGTGTCACAATCTAAGTTCACTTATCAGTCAAGGTTTCTTTTACTGAAAAGAGTCGTAAATTCATTTTTAATGCTCTTTTTCCATCCTGACCCTTAAAATAGAGCTGTTCAGTCATGACGTCAATTTGTCAGCAAACCCAGAAGAATTCAGCACGGCTTCCCACAGGAATTTCCTCTGGGTTTTTAGAGTTGCACAATTCTATTTCTAAAAGAGGTCTATGATTAACATCACTTTTTTGTTCTACAACATAAACTACTCGCATTAATACCTCAGTTGTGAGATATGAAGCCACTGTGTTTACATAAGCACAACAACAGTTGTCTGATTTGTGAAGTATGTCAACTTTTACTTTTTTGTAAGCAGCTTTCATTTTCTACAGCAGTGTTGTAACCTTTGTTACAGAATAATAATTTAGTTTTCTGAATAGAAGTACATACTAAGTGCGCTGAGAACGTTTATGCCTCGTCACATCCTCCTGTCTCTGTTTTTTTCCTTTTATTCTGAAGTAAACCAGTTTTCTGTACATGACCTCCGTGTAAGCGTCTCAATTCCTCAAACTTTCACTAACAAGCAGGCAGTCATTTCAAAATTCATATTTCAGGTATAATAATTTGTCATTTAAAATGAGTTTCTTCAAGTAATCACAGATATTATTTTACTCATAGATCAAGAAACATAAAGCCTTAAGTGTTATTTTTATTTTAGTATGATTGATATACCATTATATGATTTTTATTAATATTTTAAATCTTTTTTTTTCTGAATTTCAGTTAGTTGCAGTATTTTTTTTTTTTTTTTAATGATTTAAAACAAAATTATAAGTTAAGTTAAAATGAGAAATGTAACTAGCTGAAACAGTTTTTATATATGTATATTTTATTCCAGTAAATGTTTTTTATTTTAAGTAATGTATGTCTGTTAAACAAATTCAAACGCAAAATCTTGAAAGAACCTCAAAAGGGTGCACTTATTTTTGCCCATATAAACAAAACTAAATAAAGTACAGAGTTTATATGCACGGCGGGTCTTGGAAAGTTCCCTGTTTTGTGAGCTAATCTACTTTATGCTTTTAACTTGGCATTGTGAGCTATTACTGACTTGTATGACAGATTTCTTGGAAGTTCCTCGTTTGTAAGTCGCTGTGGATAAAAGCATCTGCTAAATGTTAAGTGTTCACCAAGTGGAGTTGAGTAGGGTATTTGTGATAGAAATGCTAATGCTGACTTATTTAAACATTTAAACAAATATTAATTAGTCATGTCATAGCCGATTAGCTACATATTTGTGCATTTCCTTATTAGATTAAATGTAGATGTTTCCAATGTTATGTAGATATTAGATGTTTCAGTTCAAGCCAAATAAAGCTCTTAAAATATGATTGACTAAAATTATCATCTCTAATCAGGGTCGTTTCTGACCGTGGAACTAGAAATGGCCCTGTTCCCACTTATAATGTCTAAAAATAAATAAAGTTTAAAAAAACGTAAGGTTGCTACACCCCTTATAGAAAAATTATTTATAAAAAAACTCAATTTAATGTGAACCTGTGGACCAACAGGACTCTTGCTTCGATTATATTGCTTAATTGTGTTTGGAAAGCGTATCGATATTTAACATTTTAGGGGGTATTTGAGTCATTTAGATGACACGTTTATCTCAGCAGAACACACTTACGATACAGTTCTGCATGACTTTAGTTTGTTTGACTGTGCTGCTCTCTGTAGATGATGAAGTGTTGCTCTGTATCCTCAGTTATCCCCGGGTTGTGAATCGGTGTGGTTTTAGTGCTGATTGTACCGTATGCTCAGGTATTGATTTAGTGTATTGGATTTGGCTCTCTGTGAGCTATCTGCAGTAGTTCTTGTAAAGTTGAGTGCCTCCTCCTGTGATTTACACGTCTGTCCCAGCAGGCCTTGTGTCCGGCTTCATTAGCTCATTACTGAGAGTACGAGCGCTTCATTCAGAGCGGATCTCCCTCCTTCTTCCAAACTAAAGGAGCCGCTGGTATCGGCACACATACAGACTCTGATGACATTCAAAGGATGAATGTAGTGCACTAATACTAATATATCTACTTGTAGAATGCAAACCAAAAAAAAAAAAAAATGTTTTAATGTTTTATGAAGACATTTTGTATCTTTTATTATTATTTTTATTATTATTATTTTAGTTTAATTTGTAAAAATATTAGCATTTTTAATGAAAAATTTTGTATCTTTTTAAAAATGATTTAGATTTTTTATAATTTAATTTGACATTACATTAATATATATTTATTTACTGAATTTGGTCAACATTTACATAAAATATTCACAATTGTATTTTAATCTTATGGCTCAAGAACTGCATTGTAGGTAAATTTGAGCAGATTAGGTGGCAAAAAAGGTCTTGTGTGTGTGTGTGTGTGTGTGTGTGTGTGTGTGTATTGACTTCCCTTTATTTTAAAAAAATATCTTTTATGAGGAATTGAAGTTCAGATTTGTATTAAATACAGAAAGTGATCAAGCAGGAATTTTAGATGATGTTAAATGGGTCTTGATTCAGGATCATTTTACTGATGTTCATTGATATCATTCGGTGATTAATTATAGATCAGTTTACTGCACAAACTCAATTCTGATGTAGTCTTGAGGCTTCTGTGAGTTTGATGACAGCTGATAGATTTTGAAGTTTTGATCTGATCTGATGAAACTGATCTGAATCTGCAGAGAGAAAGAATAAAAGATGCTAAATGAAACAAACCGTCAGAAAGCTCATAGTTTATTTCTTTGAAGGATTGTTTGTTTTTGACATTAGGCAATTAATCTAAAGTCTAATTCTTAAAAGTTTACATATAAACTTAGAAACTGCATGAAACTACTGCAGCCAACCTGATGAAAATCTTGATGTTGCACTGATTGTTAAAGTGTGTTTACATAGTTTGAGCTCATGATGATATTTCTGTGGTCAGAAACGCTGGAGTTTCTGGGTATTTTATTGCAGCAGGTCTGTCTCAGTGTGATTATATTTGCACTTGACTTTAATGATATATTGTTGACCACACAAAGTGTGTAATTACTGCTGATAGTTGGTGAGTGAGTGGTTAATCGTCATCGCCTTCTGTTGGTAATAGTGTGTGTGTGTGAGTGTGTGTGTGTGTGTGTGTGTGTGTGTTAGTATTTTTCAGATACTCCCAGTTTAATATGCAGAGGCAGCTTGTGCGGTAATGCAGATGATTTAATGTTCATGTTCAGATTTCAAAAAGAAAACATTAAAGGGACTGATAAAAGTGTTGCATTGACTTCAGTGGAATATGTCAGACTGATGATTTTATCTTAATTTGGTGATTAAGAGAAGATATACGTCTCTTAATGAGAAGGCAGACACATGTTGAGACATCAGAAGGTTCCTCAGGCACAAACACACCATTCAGAAACACACACGTGACTCCAGAAGAATGAAAGTGACATTTAGGAAAGAAGTGATGCAGCGCAGAAATATTTCCACTGGTTAAAAACTGAACAAGCTTGATAACATCGTGTGAGAGATCAGTGCCTGTCAGCCTTTTAATCCTGTGATTTATGAAAGTAAGTTGACTATTACTCTGGAAGCTCATAATTATTTCATAATCATACGTCTCTGCCCTGCAGCCCAATGAAGGCTTTTCATGTTTGTGTCTCAGCGACGCTTGCGTGGAATTCGGTGAATGTTCAGTGGGCTGGAGTGAATGGAAATCTGTTCAAATGTCCGTTTGCTCCACGTCTCGCCTTTCTAGCATTCCTTCCCTTCAATGAGCTGTTGTGGATGAAATACAAGCCCTTCCCTGACAAACACACACCCACGCACACACACACACACACACACACACACACACACACTTAGGCATTCCTGCACATACTACTGTTCAAAAGTTTGGAGTCAGTAAGATTGATATACAACTTAATACTTTTATTCATCAAGGATGCATTAAATTGAACAAAAGTGACAGTAATTAAAAGATTTATATTACAAATAAATGCTGATCTTTTGAAATTTCTGTTCATCTGTGAATCCTGAAAAATAAAATGTATCACAGTTTCGACACAAATCTGAAGCAGCACAACTGTGTTCAACATTGATAATAATCAGAAATGTTTGTTGAGCAGTAAATCAGTATATTATTATGATTTCTGAAGATCATGTGACTCTGAAGACTGCAGTAATGATGCTGGAAATACAGCTGCATCACAGAAATAAATTATATTTTACAGTATATTTATGGCAAGCCATTTTGACTTTTATTCATTCTCAGGATATGAATTCTTGATATCAACAATTCAGTTTTCACTAGTTCAGATGCTAATTCATGATATCAGGAATTGGATTTCTACTAGTAACAATTGCAATTTTTGATGTCTGAAAATGTATTTCTGATATCAACAATTTAATTCTTGATATCAGAAATGAACATTGTCACTAATGACAATTAAATTGTTGATATCAAGAATAGACATTTTTACTAGTAACAACTGATTTTGAATGGCAGCCTATGGTGACATTTAACAAAATATAAGACATGCATGATTATGCTGCGTTTTAAGACAGCTCGATTGTATGCAATCCCAGAATGCATTGTAACACATGCAAAAAAACCTCATTTGAAAAATTTGACCCACTGTTTGTCTTGTGTGATTATATGCTTATTAGAGTATTGTGTGTTAGTTTAGCAGCATTCAACTACTGAATGCTGTCATAATGTGAGATTCAACATGCTCCGCTCTGCACTGAAAAAATGTTTGAACTCTATCAATATGCTAAAATTAATCATAATCTCACTTTTTAGTGTTTTTTTATACCTAAACTTTCACTAATAATGTTACTCAAGCTTTAATGCAGTTGATACACTGTAAAAAAACTAAAAAAAAGTGGAGTAGAAGCAAAAGTTTATTTAGAAATCACTAGTAAATTTGACACATAATTACATTACCGTAAATATGGCCCGTATGGTCACCCTGCACTGAATTAAACATTAAGCTTTGTAGTGGAAAGACTGAAACTTTCTGATGTTTTATGTACAAATTCGAAAGATAATTTTTTACAGTGTACTGTTTTGTTAAGGTTTGATATGCCATGAGGATAACACCCTGTTATGTTGATTAAACAGATGACTAGACAGTGTCTGAAGTCTCTTTCTGTGTGCTTCAGGTGCGATTCTCGGCCGCTCGGAGACGCAGGAGTGTGCGTTTTATAATGTGAGCTGGGAGAAGGACGGGACGAACCAGAGCGGAATCGAATTATGCTACGGAGAGAAAGACAAGCGACGGCACTGTTTCTCCACCTGGAAGAACCGCTCAGGAGCCATCGAGATGGTCAAGCAGGGCTGCTGGCTGGATGACATCAACTGCTACGACATGTACACTAGATTCATGCTTGGATGCCTCGTGTGTTTGGTAGTGAACAGATGATGACACGTTATCTGTGTGTGTGTGTGTGTGTGTGCAGCAGCGAGTGTGTGGAGCGTAAGGAGAATCCCGACGTCTTCTTCTGCTGCTGCGAGGGAAACATGTGCAACGAGAAGTTTCACTTCAGTCCAGAGATGATTCAGAGTGAGTAACACACTCCAGAGCTCTCAGACACAAACACACTCAGATATTCAGCGAGAGACTGCTGGGACTGGAAATAAAATAAGATCAGCACTTTCACTTATATATTCATGTAGATTTGATTCATCATTTGATTTCTGAAATAAGCACTGCTTGTCACTTTAAGATGCACAAAAATTGTGATGGCACACATTTATTTAAATTTATCTGAAATCAAACAAAGAAATACAAAAAAGCAGTAAAATTGTGAAATATTATTACAATTTACAATAACTTTTTTCTATGTGAATATGTTAAAATTTAATTTATTTCTGTGATCTGAGCTGTATTTTCAGCATCATAACTCTTCAGTGTCACATGATATTCAGAAATCATAATAATATACTGATTTACTGCTCAACAAACATTTCTGATTATTATCAATGTTGAACACAGTTGTGCTGCTGAATATTTTTTTGTAAAAACCATGATGCATTTTATTTTTCAGGATACATTATAACTATCTTTACTGTCAGTTTTGATCGATTTAATGAAAGTATTAATTTCTTTCAAAAAAATCAAAGAAGAAAAATCTTATTGACCCAAATGTTTGAGCATGTTTTGTTAATTACTCTCTCCAGCCACGTCTAACCCCGTTCCCCCGAAGCCGGACTTGTTTCCCACGTTGCTCTACTCTCTGATTCCCGTCATGGCTGTCGCAGTCATTCTGGTCATCTCGTTCTGGATGTACCGTCATCTGAAGCTGTCGTACCCGCCGCTGCTCGTGCCGTCACAGGTACTGTACCTCCTCTCAACATCATCGTTATACTCAGGAGAAATATCTGGAGGTGTTTTTTGGAGAACAGCAGCGTTTGGGAATCTTTCACATAACAGTGTTATTAATGTGTATCCATGTGTTTTTGTGCTATAACAACTCTTGGTAACACTTTATTTTAAGGTGTCCATAATACAGAGTAATTACCTAATTAAGTACTTAGTAGTAGCCGTTGTACTTAAATGAAACTAAATGTACTTTCCAAGTCAATCTGTTCATTTGAAGGATTCCTACTATCCCAGAAATCTCTATAAAATCGTCATGTTGTATACTCAGTCAAAGCATTGTGATTGGTCCATATTAACCAGCGCTGAGATTTGATTGGTTGTAACGTACCATGTCCATGTCAGTGTCTCATTGTGGCATATGAGAGTCCATCATATGTTCTGACAGACACACATCAGTGTTCAGAGCTCGTTCTTCCTCACATCCCACCGCTCGTGTGCTAGAAACAGTAAAACCCCTCTGTTCCTCTCTTGTTAGCACGCCTTTCATATCATGATAGAGGTAAGAGCTTCATTCACTCTCACTTCTCCCATCATGCCCCGCTGATGCTGTAGTTCTCATCCCGTCATGAGTTTGTGATGCGGTCGCTGTGGTCTGCATATGGGCTCTTTATTTCTTTCTGCATGTCCTCCTGCATCAGATGCTGTGTGTGTGTGTGTGTTTGTGTTGATGTGTGTGAATGAATCATGTGTTCAGTGGCTGTGTTTGTGTCTGTAGGACCCGGGTCTGACGCCTCCGTCGCCGTTGTTGGGTCAGAAGCCGCTGCAGCTGCTGGAGCTGAAGGCTCGCGGACGCTTCGGCTGCGTCTGGAAAGCTCAGCTGCTCAACGAACATGTGGCTGTCAAAATCTTCCCTGTGCAGGTATCGGACACGTTTCATCTCATTACTGTTTGTGCATTTTTGCCTCTTCAGCCTTAGCATAAAAGACCAATACATATGCTGTCATAATATAACTCAAAACAGAGTGGTTTATTATTGTGATTGATATTCTTCAAAAATTGTTAGTGTTTGTTATAAACCTTACAGTGTAGTTTTAGTCTTTGTTATTTAAATGTTTCTAGAATTCACATTGATAAAGTGATGCAATGTTCAGCATTCAGCAGCGATAAAGTCATTGTGATATTTACATACTGAATTGCGATTGTCTTTTGCATCTATTAACATTGCAAACACTGTGTAAATGTAAATCTAGTTGCTTTTATAAAACAACAGCAACAGCAGGGATAAAACCCACCGATGTTCAACAAATAATTATTAACAATAATCATAACAAAGCACCTAACCTTCACCTTGGCACATGAATACAGAAATCAACTGATGTGCCTAAATGTATTTAGACACTTAAGTCACACTTAAAAATGCCTGAATTGTAAATAAAACAAATATTATTGGATATTTTACAAGAAAATACAACTACTTCAAAATGTAGTAAAAAAAAAAAAAAAAAAAAGGACTGATGTGCATCACAATTGATTGTTGAATTTAAATCTTGTTGTAAATATTTACAAAGACTTTGAATGTTGTTAATTTTGCATGTATTTGTTTGTGATTTCTCCCAGAATAAACAGTCATGGCAGAGTGAATATGAGATTTATAGTTTGAGCGGAATGAAACATGAAAATATCCTTCACTTCATCGGAGCAGAAAAACGAGGAAATGGAGTCGATATCGAGCTCTGGCTCATCACAGCTTACCATGAGAAGGTATAAACACACACACACACACAGAAGTGTTTGTCATCGGCTTTATTCAGAACACTGCATACTGTTCACTACAGTCAATGTAATATCCTGAATATTTACAAAATATGTAATATGCAGCAGTAAATGTTTGAAACAGCATTATTGTCACATGACCTCGCTGTGTCACATGTTTGAGATCGTCTGCATGTGTGTTTGTACTCAGGGCTCGCTGACAGACTTTCTGAAGGCGAATGTTGTGTCGTGGAATGAGCTGTGTCTGATAGCGCAGACGTTTGTGCGGGGATTGGCGTATTTACACGAGGACATTCCCAACCTGAAGGATGGACACAAGCCTGCCATTGCACACAGGTACCAAATGTGTTTTAGATGCAAAGACCCCCAAACCTCCTTGTGTGAGGGACCCCCATCCTAAAATTAATAGCTATCTATATAGTTTCTAGTATAAAGACCCAGTTTATTCTGTAAAAAATGTCTAGTTCCATAATATTTAGTTCCAATTGTTACATTATTGTGTTTTTTTTTCCTACTCATTTTACTGATTTGATTTACTGTTAGATGTTTATTGGTATTTATTTATTAGTTTTTTTTATTATTGATGTATTTTTCTTATGTATATATGTATAACATGTATTCCTTTTTAATATTTATATAATTTTTTGAATGTTGAATGTATTATTTATATACTTATTTTTGCATATTTTAATCTAAAATGCATATTTATTTAATTATTAATATTTTTTTTATTTGTTATTATTATGTCATTTGAGGGCCCCTCAACAGCCATCTATTTAGTTTCATGTATAGGTCTAATTTATATGGTTTGGAAAACATTTAGATTCAATTACATTACGTTACATTAATAATATTATTATTATCATTATCATGTTTTTTTTTCTCTGCTCATTATAGTAAACTTTTTGATGTGTATATATATATATATATATATATATATATATATATATATATATTCTTTATTTTCACACTATTCTTCTCTAAACTCTTTCACAAAGCTCAATCCTTTCTTTGAAACCTGCTTTATTTAACCTCCCTCTCTCTCTTTCTCTTTCTCAGAGATATCAAGAGTAAGAATGTGTTACTGAAGCGTGATTTAACCGCATGTATTGCTGACTTTGGCCTGGCACTGAAGTTTGAAGCAGGGAAATCTACAGGCGACACACACGGACAGGTATGATTTTTGCATGAGCTGAAAACTTCACTGACCAGTGCTTAATTGTGACAGATTTCAAGTGATAATTATTAATTGCTGAGGTTTTATTGGTTGTGTAAAGGTGGGAACACGGCGCTACATGGCTCCGGAGGTGCTGGAGGGAGCGATCAGTTTCCAGCGTGACGCGTTTCTGAGGATCGACATGTACGCCGTGGGTCTGGTGCTGTGGGAACTGGCCACTCGCTGCACAGCCGCCGACGGTAACAAACACTCATTCACTTACACTCAGAGTCCACCATCACGGGATAAACTGGTGCTGAGCCGCGCATGTGTGTGTGTGTGTGTGTGTTTCAGGTCCTGTGGATGAGTTCTGTCTGCCGTTTGAGGAGGAGGCCGGGGTTCATCCGTCTCTGGAGGACATGCATGACGTCGTTGTGCATAAGAAACTACGGCCAATATTCAGAGAACACTGGCTAAAACATACGGTACTACACACACACACACACATTGACTGCATTACATTTTCACAAACATTTTGCATTTTAACATTTTAAAGTGAACATGAACTCAATTCACTCTGTACACTCTTTAATTCATGCTCATCTGTGATTATTTAATCTTAATCTTCTGAACTTTCATATAGAGACACTTTTTATTATCCGATCAATGCTTTGTGTCCGGTAATACAGATTAATACAGATATTACCTGTCTGACCATAGAAACCCTAAAGGAACCGATTAGAACCATATGACTATGACAATCTAAAGTTTTTCAGTTGTATTTGTCAGTAAATGGAATAAATGTAGAAGTAACACATCAGTGATATTTCAGTATTATTTATATCAGAATCAGAATGATTATTTCAGTATTATTTATATACAGTAGTCAACATCTGAAGTGGATCAAAACCTTTCATCAAAGTTGTCCTAAAATCAAAATGCGTTCTTCTCTCAGAATAACTTTGAACTTTTTTGAATGAATGATGCATTTATATTGCGCTTTATTGTGTATTGCTGTACACCCAAAGCACTTTACAATCATGTGGGGGGGTGTCTCAACCACCACCAGTGTGCAGCATCCACTTGGATGATGAGACGGCATCCACAGAACAACGGCGCCAGTGCGCTCACCACACACCAGCTACAGGTGGAGAGGAGAGTGATAGAGCCAATCAAGTGGATAGGGATTACTAGGAGGCCATGATTGATAAGGGCCAGTGGAGGGAATTTGGCCAGGACACCGGGGTTACACCCCTACTCTTTACAAGAAGTGTCGTGGGATTTTTTAGTGACCACAGAGAGTCAGGACCTCGGTTTAACGTCTCATCCGAAAGACGGTGCTTTTTACAGGATAGTGTCCCCGTCACTATACTGGGGTGTTAGGACCCACACAGACCACAGGGTGAGCACCCCCTCCTGGCCTCACTAACACAGCAACAGCAACCTAGTTTTCCAACAGCAACCTAGTTTTCCCAGGAGGTCTCCCATCCAGGTACTGACCAGCTCAACCCTGCTTAGCTTCAGTGGGCAACCAGTCTTGGGCTGCAGGGTGATATGGCTGGAGTGGATTTTGATCCACTTCAAATGTTGACTACTATATTATATTATATTGTGAGATATAAACTGATCGTGTTATTTATATACTATTATTTAATATTTTGAATTAGATTTATTTTAATTATTTAGGTTTTAGTATTTCCTTGTTTATAAATAGAAAGTCTTTTATTACTGTTTAGCTTTAGTACTTTTTTGCATAAAAAGTCTTAACTCAAAATGTTACCTGAATTAAAAAGTTTTTAACCTAATAATTCTTTTATTTCAGCTTTATTTTAAATAACAGTAACAACACTAACACGTTAAGTAGTACTTGTTAGAATAAGTCATGGATTTTGAGAAATATAAAGCCAAAGTTATATTAGAGTATATCACAGTTTCAGATTCCATATTTCTAGATGACTAATTTGTAAGCAAATTATTGATTTGGTCATGTGACTCTTTGTCTAGTTGATCAGATTTTCCTACTTTTGTTGAAGCTCAAGATGCTTGAAGATGCACGATGTTCAGGTTTTGTTCATGTAGCTTCAGAAAAAGAGACGCACCCCACACGGACAGCTTTGAAACTTTTTTTATATTTTTTTATCTGTATATCTGTAGGGTCTGGCGATGCTCTATGAGACCATAGAGGAGTGCTGGGACCACGAGGCCGAGGCGCGTCTGTCTGCGGGATGCGTGGAGGAACGCATCATCTCAATGCAGCGCAACACCAACCTCATCGCCCCCGACGACATCCTCTCCGTCGTCACCATGGTTACCAACCTGGACTTCCCCCCGAAAGAATCCAGCCTATGATGCCAATCAGAACGCAGCGTGTGCGAGAAAATAACGGACTACAAATGACTCGAGCAAAACGAGCGCAGGAATAATTCAACGACTCGCACTTACACACGGAGGAACTCAAGAGATCAAACACACACGGACATCTCTGTTTGCACCAAAACCTCTTTTATGCATAAAGGAAAGACTTTTGTGTTTTATATGAACAGCAGCTCGTACGATTTTAGTATAAAAAGGTTGAAACTCTGGACTGCGTTTGCTGTTCGTTTCTGCAAATCATAACAGTCATGCCAATACGAGACACTTCTGAATGTCTGCCGTTCAGCCGCGAATCACACACGGATTTATGAGAAATTATGCTGAAATAACCATAAACCTCCCTAAACAGGTATACCTCATTTTGATTTCTCGTGCTTTTTTCTGAACAGCTGCTACGGAGGCGAGGCGAGTAGCTGAAACACACGGTAGTGTTTCTGCCTTTCGCATTTCTGCTTCATCGCAGCCTTCACTGCTCTTTCTAAAGGGGTCGTTTCATGAGGAATCAACGCTCGCGTCACTCAACCACAGAAACCAGGGTCCAATATTAGTGTCTGCCAATGGTGGATCAATTCGGACATTTTACCACTCATGCAACTGTATTCTTTCTTGCAACACAATTCTCCATATTAGTGACACATCATATGCAAAATGAGCCTCCATATTCATCAAACTGCACCTGGGTTTTTGTTCATATTTATATTTTGGTGGCTTTATATGAGGAATAATCCAGCAAGTCATTTTGACCCTACACTGCAAAAACACAACTTTCTGATGTGAACTAGATTAACGTCAGTTAACAGCGATTTAGTGTTCAGAAACTTGGACCACCGAGTCTCGATATCAAACTATACAAGCTCGAACATTTTTAAAAGCTAATTGCAATTTTTATCTCACAATATGGATTTATTTTTATATATTAGAATTCTGATTTTTTTTTTCTTGCAATTCCAAGTCAAACCTTGCATTTCTGGGTTTATAGCTCACAATTTAGTTTTTTGTTTCTGCCATAAATTCCAGAATAAAAAATAAAATTGTAACTTTTCTCCTTGTAATTACAAGTGTATATCTTGCAATTCTAAAAAAAATCCTGATATTGTGAGATAAACTTAGAATTACATGTAAACTCAATTGAAAGGAAAAAAAACAGCATTATCAGTTTATATCTCACAATTCTGACTTTTTTTCCTCAGAATTACAAGTTTCTCTAGACTTGTGAGAAAAGAGACTTGCGAGATATAAAATCAGTCACAATTAGCCTTTTTTTTATCCCGTGGCTGACACAAGCTTCCAAATCAAACACCAGCAGAAATAATAAAAGTAAAGCTTGTGAAAGCTTGTGCTGTTAGAAACAAAATCTCTGATCATTTAATTCTGATCTGAACCATTTAAAATTGATTTGAGTCACAATCTGATGCATCTTTACAAAGAGGCTGTTGCTGAAGGATGGAGCAGTTAAAACTAGATTGAACTGACAGCAAACACTTATTTTACTCATTTTGCATGAAAAGACGTTGTTTGCAGAAGCAAAAATCCCTCATCTAGCATTATAAGTTGACCTTTTATTTCAAATAAACACTGATAAAGCCCCTTTAATGACAGTGTTTTGACACAATGGCATCTTTCAGGGCTGTAAATCTGTCTAACGCCTCATTTTCCTTCATCTCTGTCTCTTCATGTCTTTCTGAAACACTACAGCAGTATTCAGGGACGCAGGAATCTGCTCACTTACAGCAATTATGCAACCAACACGCAGCAGTGATTGCAACTGTAGCATACTGAGTCTAAACCGCTTCTATTTATTTCATTAATAATGTGACAAACTCTCAGTACTGTGAAAACAAACGCCGGTTATTATTGCCCTGAATGTGTTACCAGACAAACCTAGTGTTGGGTAAGAAATGGATTTGTAAAAGACATTTCAGATCAATCTGTAATTAACCCCGACCACACACATGTACAGCAAATTAATAATGTAAATATGATTGTTGGTTTTAAATTATTAGACTAGCATGATGTTGCTCTGTTCTTTTTGGTGTCACTAATCAAAAACAGTTGTTTATAAAGAAATTATACCATAAGATTGTACTGCTGGGTATTTTATACAACTTTTTAATGTCTGCAGGCTCAAACTCACTGATTATGCATGTGATTCTCTTTTAAAAGAAATATATAAAGACATTTTCTTTATACTCACTTTTTGTTAATGAATGCTAATGAGCTTATTTACAACGTTAAATCATCATGAAATCATTTTGACTATCATTTACTTTAATACATAATCTCGGGCCTGTTTAGTCCAAGCAAAAAGGTAATCAAAAATTCTGTATGCCATTTCCTAAAAACCTTTTTAGAATAGATTTAGATAAATAAAATGTGTGTGTGTGCGATATATATATATATATATATATACACACACACACACATACATATATATTAATGCCTTCTCAGTTAAATATGTAAATATACAAACATATATTAATTTCTGTAGCTAATTAGAATAACCTAAAAATGCAAGCTTGGTAATGGTTGTTACATTTGGAAAACTTGTGATGCAGACTTCATCATGACTAAAATGGTGGAAAGGTCTCCTGATAAAAATAATTGCTCAAAATTAATATCAATGACAAAAAATGCAAGGTCATTAAACTATGTATTATTTGGAAATTATTGTTTAAACTAGTTTTTGATGATCCGCACTGTATGGAAGCCATGGGATAAAAAAAAAAGGAATTGTGATTTCTTGTCTCGCAATTCTACCTTTTTCTTTTTTTTTTAATAATTGCGAGATATAAACTCAGAATTAAAAAAAAAAAAAAAAAAAGTCAATTGCGAGACAAATTGTTGCACTTACCTTTTTAATTTTTTTGCCCCATGGCTGAAACAGGCCTCCATAACATGTCAAGTCAACTACCTAACATGCAATAATTTGCAATAACGTTGTACAACATCCATCAGGGGCCAAAAGTGACTGAGAAAGACATTTTGGAAATTCTGTTAACATTTGTATTGCAAATAAAAAAACTATATACATACATTTAAATGTGCATATTTCAGCATGTGCATGCCGCAGTGTTCAGGCGAAGGCCGAGAGGGCCCACTGTTTGACGTCTGTGGGGCATTGTGGGTACCTCTGCAGCGCCTCCATCACCTGACCGTGTTCCAGCATCAGCCGCATCAGCTGATACTCGCGCTGAACTTTACACGCGCCAGAGTCCACCGGACGCACCAGCTCTAGCTGCAGGAGATGCTCAAACGCCTGAAACACACGCACACACACACACCACAGACACGCACACACACACCACCAGAAAAATTTTAAACAATGTAGATAGTCAAACTTTCATTTAATCTAGTCAAAGTATCTTAAAAAACATTAAATGAAAGAGCAATGTTTTAAATTTGTGAAAAATCAAACAGCCAAACTAATCTAAAAAAAAATTAAATTCAAAATATTAATAAATACTGTTATAGAATGTAAATAATGCTAATAACACTGTTAATTTTATATTTATTGCATTTACTGATAAATACTACTGAAAACCTTTATATTTTTATTTTCTTTCATGGAACACAAAAAGATATTCTAAAACACTTTTGGTTCATTTTTTTTTTTTTATTAAATGGATGCCAGATCGGTCTAATTTATTACTCAATTTTTCAGATCAGTTTTGTCAAAAAATCAATTTAACAACTGAAAAGATTCCACTCAAAATAATGATTAATTTACAAACTGAACATCATGAGCATGCCATGGGTCTATTCTCACTGAATAACTTTCAGTCTGTTTTGTTCCAGTCCCATTTAAAGTACATGCATGACAAAAAGAGCAGCTCAAACTGACCTTCATCACCACGGGCTTCTCAAACTTATGGATGGAGTGAGACTTCCTCTGAAGGAACTTCTTAAACTCTGAGAGAGAGAATTACATTCATTTGAGCTGATGTACACATTTACATTCACATATTATAAAGGTCTCTGAAACACCATTTAAAACATGCAGGTTTTCCATGAGCACTTAAGGGTGTCGTACCATTATGGACCATCTGGAAATTGAAGGGTTCTCCGTCATAAGTGTCATTCAGATGCTTCATGGCAATAATCAAACACAGCTCTAGAATAGACAGACCTGGAAAACAAGCAATTCAGGTCATCAGAGATGAGTGTGTGAGTGTGTGTGTTACTGCAGATCTTAAAGAAATGTGTAAGAATCATCAAAAATTTGCTTCCAGTTTCTCACCGTGAAGGATGATTGCTTTTGAATCAGCAGAAATCAAGCGACTGGCCTCTAGAAGATCAGCCTCACGTAGAGTCGAATGAGAGACCGACACTCGACTTACAGCCAGAAACTAGAACATACAGACAAGCGCTTACACACGAGAACAGGAGAACAGGAACAGTGGTCTGATTACGAGATGCATTGATTTAAATATACCAGCAGTGAAAGCAGAGAGCGGAAATCTTTACTGGCGTTAAAGTGTCTTTTCAAAATCTCCTCAACCGACTTATCTTCACATAATTTCTAGAAACACAGAGAACAGTGTAAGAAACAGTGATTGTATGTTTGTGAACACAGAAAGACACACGTGTGTAGAGTTTGTACCGTGACGCTGTGGTTCCACTCATTGAAGAATTTTTGATCTGGGAAGTCCTGAGGCAAACTGAGCTGAGCGCAAACCACATCCACATACTGACCGAACGAGAGCGAGCTGAACAGATGAATCTGTCTGTGAGAGAACCGAGACTTCACTCGCTTCTCCAGCAGCTCCAACACGTCCTGTAACACACAAACAAACACGAGACAATGAATGATTAGACAGGGATCAGCCGAGGTTTCATATCACCTCATGTATAAATGCTGAGAACTAGAGCCACAACAACCAATGAATGAAAAGAAATCAAATGGAGCAAATGTTTTTGCATGGAGGACCATCATCAGTGATGACGATGCAGGAGCAAATAGTTATTTCTATGAAAAAACACATTTAACAAAAGCATATAATGTTCTTATTTGTTGAGTAAAGTAACTGAAAATTTTTAACTACTTTTTCCTAATGTTTTAGGTTCAATTTTTTTTCCTTTTCTACATTCCTTAAATGGTCAGTATTATATTTTAGGCATTTAAACCATGCACAATTTAGTTTTTCATTTGCAAGTTACATTGTAACCTTTCTATTTGCATTAAAGGTACAGAATGCATCACTGTTTGTGACAGCGAAACTGTGAGAGCACTGGGAAAGTTAAATTAAATTAAAAAAATAAATTAACATTTATAACTGACAGATTAATTTAGGATAAAAACAAAGTTGTTGGCAGTCCTGACATGTTTGTGTAGTGTTTTTGTAGCAGCCGCACCAGTCTGCAGGTGAGTCCCACCACAGCGACCGGCGCCTGCGCAGACTGAGACACGTCCAGCAGGTTATACAGCAACGTCTGGTTCTTATGATGAGCGAACAGATCAAACTCATCCAACACGAACAGCACAGGACGACTGCTGCTCTTATCACCTGACAACACCACAGAGAGAGAGCAAGACAACATCAGCTACAAATAAACTAAGTTACTGTAAGCAGAGGGGGATGCATTTTCATTAATGAGAAAATATAGTATAGTATAGTATAGTATATAAACACACACACAATTCACAGTATACAAATAATACTAAAATAAATAACACTGACGAAGCCTCACCTTTCTTGAGAGCTTCTAAGAGAAAAGCCAGATTCTCTGCAAAGCTCCCCTAAAACACAAGAAAACCTCTCAGTACAGAAACCTTTAAAACTACGGGAGTGATTCCTCTAATAACATCAGACACTCACAAACACTTTGTCTCCTACGACGTTCTCCAGGTGCAGCTGGCGAGTGATTTCTTTCAGAGCGATTTTGTCGTCTGTCTGCAGAAGACCTGCGCTCAGAAAACCATCTCTGTCACTTTAGCAACACTGTGATGTAATACAGCTGTAGTTTCTCATTTCAGCATTTAATAAGAGAACAATCAGCATTAAAATGATATATGAACTCACCGTTCAGCTCCACCAGAAGAACATTCTTCTGCACTTCCTTCAGACTCATGAGCTCTCGGAGAACACAACCCAGCAGCTTCACACACACAAACAACATAATTATGCCATCGTTTCAGAAATATTAACTTTATTTTTGTAGCACACTGCAATAGTTACTTTCTTCCCAGCATTGGCTTTGGCTTTGTTTTTTTCAACACAAATACATACATTTTTAAATACATTTATCTGAGATGCAACATTAGATACATAATATCCAAAGTCTTGTTTTCTGGGAAATTAAACTGAAGTGAGTTTCTGCTTTAAAAAAAAAAAAAAAGAATATTAATAATAAAAAATAAAAATCTGCCAATGGGGTCAGAAAATATAAAGTTAAATCAAAGGATTGAAGAACTACATTTGTTTTCTCTTTGAATTTCTCACTCCGTTTCCATCAACCAAAAAAATAAAAGAATATTATTTTTACCTTATGTAATGCTGCATCTCAAGTAAACATAGATTTAAAAAAATATATGTTATATATATTTTGGAAAGTCAGCACTTGGGTATTTTTCGAGTAAGAGAAAGACATATTATTAATAAATATTATTAATAAACACAATATTGTACTTTTGTCCCCTTATGGACATTGACAGAATTAATTTATTCTATCTATTACTCAAAATGAGTAAAAAAAAAAAAAGCCAGTCATCAGCAAGGGAGTAAATCTCTAGATGTTTCGTACCATAGTTTTACCGGATCCTCGTGGACCAACGATGAGGACTGAGTTACTTTCTCCATGAACAGCTGTGCGTCTCAGCAGCTCCAGCAAGTGCCTGAACACACACACACACACACACACACACACACACACACAGAGTGTAAGCATCCACACACACACACACAGAGTGTAAGCATCCACAAACACACACACACACGCAGCAGACAGGAGCAGATGAACGGGACACACTTGTACTGTGAGTCCAGAGCCACGGGCCGATCCGGCAGCTTCTGATGACACAGTCTCTCCCGCAGGAGCTTCTGAGCCTGAACACACACACACACACACACATCAATAATACACACATCAATAACACACATCTGTACAGGAGAGACAATCTGACATCATAAATCATCAGACAGACCAGAGAGACACACTGGGCTTCAGTGAGAGCTGCTGATCTGCGTTTGCTCATCTTCACCTGCACACACTTTAAAACATCATCTCCATTAACAACACAAGCAAATACATCAGTAACTGTCAGACAAATACAGATTAATATACATGTACAGACCACATAAACAAATATCATTCATAACTGATAGTCACTATGTAGGTTTCCACTATTTTAATAAGCCTTCACCCATTTATGTTAAATTATACTGCAGTCAGTCTGAAAGCTCCTTGTTAAAATAGTTCATGTAATTTCTAAATGAATATGAGCTCATTAAAGCAGAGGTTTATATTATTAACATCACTGTCTCTGCATATCTCAGGCTGTCTTATATTATGGTATTTACATAGTTTCATGTTGTGTTTGTCTGTATTGTAGCACACTGGCTCTTTAGAGAAATGTTGTTTTGTTCTTCTGTAAATAACAGGAATATATATGACTTCAACTGACTTACAAAACAATTAGAAACACTATTTTAAACAGTTTTAGATCGAGTTCAGGTTGTCAGAACACTGCAGCGACTCTTCACATACTTAATGTTTAGTAAATAACCTGTTAAATTAAGTTATCTGCTAAAATAAACGTATATAAACTCACCCGTGTCGATCCTGTGTTTTCGCGCCACAAGCCCGCGTATTTCCGGGCAGCAACATGTCGTATTTCCGGTGTAAACATGAGCGCTGACAGCAGACGGCGCTGAAGCACAGCCTCAAGCAATTCGCCATAAAACACGGAGTGAGTTAAACATAAGAATAGTTCATTATATCGTAATTAGTTGATGAACGCATAACACGGCCTGAGCTGCTCTTGCAGCAGGCTTTGGAGAGTGTTTAGGAGCACAGTACTCTGGAACTGGCCTGATATTGCTGACATGTGTTCATGACTTACATTAAACTCAATTAAATAACACTGTTTTCCAAAACCTTATCTGCTTACCGGCCCATGCTAGTTTATAATTACTGTATTAACCTCTAAAATCATAAATAAGGAAAACATATTTTAGTCTAAATACATTTTATTTACACAGCACGTGCTTGTACAGTCATTTAAAGCCCTGTGACTAACATATGCATGCTGTCAGGTGTATATATAATCATAAGATCATTCACAGAAGGAAAAGCGTGATGATTGGAGCTTGTTTAAAAGCACTGGTTCACTACTCCTTCACACAATAGATCAGGCAAACCCATAAACACTACACACAACTAAATATTGCAAACATCTGCTTTTTAGCTTCTTCAGATGAACATCTTTAAAAACAATAAAGCATATAAAGCTGCCAAAACGTGTTATGACCCTAAAATTATGCCAGAATTAAAAAGGCATAGGCTACTGGGATGAATGCTGATATTTAGTATTCACCCTATGTTTCAAACATCACAGACAGCAGTGTTTCATTAGTAAATGTCATGTATACTTATTAAAAAATAGTATTTTTCTGAGCTAGCTTGCATCAGATCCTTATGATTCAGTTGCTTATGATGTACTTTGAATAAAAGTGAGTATAAATGTATGAAAACTGCGACTACAAAGATGCCAATGACTACTCCAATAAAAGACCCTCTAACTCCATTTTCAGCTCCAGCAACTGATCCCAGAATTGCTCCGAACGCACTCATCAATATCAGCACAAGCTTCTGGATGTTTGGCATCCTCTACAGTTTATTTCTCCTCCTCTGAACCTCCTCTGTCCGTTTTCACTGTAAAAGAAATGAACACTAATAGATCAGTGTGTGACTGAGATCAGCTGTAGGTTTTGTGAAATAATACTCACAGTTAGGAGGATCATCCAAACTTCCACGTCTCTGCCTAGAATGCCTCCCAAAAGTAATCCAGCACAAGCTCCTGAAACTCTATTATATTCTGTCCACAAATAAACAGAATTTCATAAGTGGGTAGAGGATTGAAGCGACCCCAATCACATGATATTTAGCCCCTGGAATGTGAATGTGACCCGTGGAACTAACACTGTGGGCTAGTTTTCAGTAGCAATTGGGTTGGTTTGTAGTGAGAATATGGCAATCCTGATAACAGCAGTGCTCATCGTGATACACCCCATGATTTATCACATTTATCACTGTTCTTCTAAACAATATTTGGAGTATATTTAACCCTGTAAGGCCCACTGATGTAATATTACAACATCAGCTTGGCTTGACTAAAATAAAGCTGCTCATGTTTTAGTTTTTCTCTCTCTAAGACCACAATAAAGCATGAAGCACATCATCTTGTTTTACCGGACTGGATAAATCTACATTAAAGTAAGTAAAATGCCTAAACGATTTGTATTTTTCTGTGATATGTCTAGATCATGTAGATATTAAGGTCTTGTTTTTGACATAAGCTCAAAATCTAAAATGATCAGTGTTGTAAATGTAATTTTATTTAAAGGGGTAGCAAATGTTGCCATCTTGCACATTACATTGATGAACTGTGCTTCTCGCTTGTGACAAAAATACTAATAGAAACCGAGGCTACTGTTTTAATCAGTTTTAAATGCTTTTTGTTACCATTTTGAGATTCAATCAAGATTTTATGATTATTAAATAAGTTCAACTATCTGTAGCCTATATTATCATTTATAAAACGTCCTGTTGTTTTTTTCTAGGCTTTGCTTGTTTGCCCATCTGCTTGCTTCGTGAGGGACAGGTGATGATGCTCTGTGGGAGGTATCGCCAGACAATATTGGGTGAATTCTGTAAAACATGTATGATTGAGATTAATTTGCACGGATATTTTTAGCCTGGAAAAATAATCATAATCAGGCAGTATTGGACAGTACAGAGATGGACTCTGATACAAGAGAAGAAAGTCATGATGAATATGTTAAAGCTTTAATTCAGTTCATCAGGTTTTGTATAATCTGAACATATTTTTATGATAAATGCCCCCCCATAAAAGATGACTATATTCTTATTAGTGTGTATATGTATTGTTAAGGGGTTACAGAAGCATTATACCCTGCAAATGAACATTTAAATGTTCTCTACATTTGTTCATACAGTCAGTAAAATCACTGAATTCTGCTACCCATGAGCCCAACGTTGCAATATTACATTTCCATAAAAACTGACTAAAATGTAAATGTAAAAGCCCATTTATTTCTGTATTAGAGGCCTTATTGTCTATATATGTTCTCAAGCCATTTCAGTTTTGGTGATTCAATCTGTATGCTTTAAATAAGTTTCCATTTATTGTTACTATCATATAAAGGTTTAAATAAACAAAACACCATGTTTCCACTGGCAACTGAATCTTCTCAAAGGATCACAACACACTGTATTTATAGTTTCCAAAATTAATGTTTAATAAGCAAATAAGATAAAGCTAGATGTTAAAAAGAAAACCACATCATATCCAGTTAGTTTAAATTAAAGGACACGACTTATGATCCATGTACACATTTGTATTGACATACATAGCAAATATGAAAATATATAGTCCACAGACTCTTGTTTCTATGTAAGGGCCGGCAGGTGCGGTTAGTAAAACCATCATCAGATATTTCACTCTCTGAGCTTCAATCAGCGTGTTTCAGTTCAGATCAGTGTGATAGAGGAGCTTCTACGTTAAACATCAGACGTCAAAGGCCTTTAGTTGGGTTACAGTGGGGGTCAGAGGTCAGAGTTTAGGCTCTCTTCCAGCGGCCGTCCTCAGCGCGGCGGTACAGATGCGGCTGACCGCCTGGAAACAGCCCGTCTGCGGTCGGATGATCCAGCAGAAACTGGATGGTGGATTTGATGTGATGGACAAAGTGAGGAGGTTCTGCATGTGGAGACGTGGACAAATACTGACGGATAAACCAGACGAGAAATCAATGAGAAGAGCCACTTCATCCTGCAGATCTGACTCGATGATGAAATACACATCATGCATTATTAACCTTACTGTATCATATTTGATAGGCCTCTAAATGATCAAAGTCTGTTGTTCACAATCTACTCCATGCTTTCTGTCACCTGATTGATAGTTCATACATTTGTTTTTAGCAATGAAAAGGCCTTTTAATTGTACAAACATCCACCTTCAGCTTGTGATTCACGTCAGGATTTTTAAGCAGCGTTTATTTCTTCATTGGATTGCATTGCATTAAATGTTTGGATCATTTAAATATCATCTTACTGAGACATTATTGGAGATGCATAGTGACAACTTTTGTTTTAATATTTGGTCTAAAGGTTCATTAAACTAGCAGTGAGGGGATTTCAGACCTGTAGGATGGTTTCGTCATCTTGGGACAGCCAGAAGGACATGTCATTGTTTGGGGTCCATCTGCATGGGTCGATTTTCACAAGCTCTCTGCTAGAGTCATACACTTCAACCATCTGTCAAAAACACACACCGATATTTCAGATTATACAGCAGTTAGTTCAGTCCACCAATTCTGATTGGTCACAGCATTCTGAAGCCAGGTATTTTTAATGAGCACTAAATATCGCATGATGGCTTCATCCATGTACCTGTCCACCAGAGAAAGTGCGTGCAGATCGGAGCTCCTCCGCTGGTCCTCGACATGTGAACGAGGCTGGAAACACGTGACCCGTTTTAACGTTCACACCTGAACTCGGACAGAAACACTCTGTCAGTGTCTCGTATAGAGCTGCATGATGAATCCAGATTAAACTGAAACTGCGATATGGCTTCACGTGATTATAAATCACAAAGGCTGCAGTTTAGTTAAATAAATATAAGCTGTGTGTGCTTCAGAGTAAACGTGGCATTGCATGCATCTGCTCTGGAGATGCTTATTATGTGCATTTAGGAATGAAACACATCAAACATCTTCACAAACTTGCAATAGGAAGCGCTTATAAATCAACAATAGAGAGGCTTTAAAGGTATGAAATTTAAGAAATTAAATATTACTATTGTAATTTTACACTACTGTAAAATAAATTATTTTTTTATAATTATTGCTTTTGTTGTTCTTACTTTACATAGAAATATCACAATAGTACTAATGCTGTATTTCTGGTGCTGTTTGAACCTAATGAAGAAAGAAATGTGTCTTTTTAATGTGAAATGTGTGTTTTTTTAGCATTGTACTCAATTCATACTGAAAATTCATAACTTCATGATAATTCACATCACATTTGTGCTGAAGTGTCTATCGATCACATAATAATCAGAGAAGATGGAGATGTCGTACAGTACCTATCCCATACACCACGGGCCGATGAATCCCATCTTTGATGATGTCATTCATGTCTAGAGACAGAAATATACTCAAAAAATATCATGCACTTTATTCCATGTTCTCTGAAGTAATACAACAGCTTTCTGTGAAGAACAGACCAAAATAATTGAATAAAATGGAAACCTTGAAATGCAAGAGAGGGGGTGATTTTCGATGAATAATAACTTACATTTTTGTATTTTCCTCACATGAAACCTCATATGATTTGAGACTTGGAAAATAGTGAGTAATCTGTAGTGACTACTTTTCTCGTGCTTTTTTGACGTGTGATAACTGAGCTGTTGTATGGATCTTGTCAAAATTACTCCTTTTGTGTTCCACAGAAAAAATAAATTCATACAAATTTGGGACGACAGTGAATGATGACAGAATCTTCATTATTTTAAGGTAAATATACTAATAGAAACAACAGAACTTCCCATGTCTTGACAGTGAAGAGCACAAACTGACCTGTGATGCAGCACGTCTCCAGGTGAATCTCTTCCTTCTGCTTTTGAAAGGCAGCTGTAATGCAAAAGATTTAGAAACGCTTCTGATCGCACACTGAAAGTTTCAACTTCATTGCACAACATACCCAGAATACTAAGGCTGAGTGAGTGTGAGGTCCTCTTGTCATCATCAAAACCACCGACCAGATGCAGCTCCAGTCTGAAGACACAAACACAGCCATAAATCACACAAACTCCCTTCTATCTGACATTCCGGTTCAGCGACGTGTGACGAATCTACAGCACCTGCCCTCTTTCGCTGGGCTGCTTCTAGAAGTGACAGCGTTGACTATCAGAGGAACTTCAGTCCATGTGCTGGACCCATCACAGTGTGCCAGACACGTGGCTCCGCTGCCTGCAGAAGAGAAACACAGGATCAGACACAAACACACAGTAAACCAACACAGACACTGACTCTATGAAGGCTCGTGTTACCTGTGTGGCTAAGCACGACTAAATGGCATGTTGTAGCGTCATCGGATCCCAGGATAGAGACCGAATCTGAGGAAAGAGACACATCAGTGTGTGTTTAACACATCACCGGTCATCAGATCGAGAGCAAACACTCACTGTCCGCTGGTGTGGTCGCCGCAAACTCCCGCTGCTGGACATACAGGAGCTGTTTAGTGTCCACAGCTTCTGGACTTCTGGACACAAACTGCTTCGCACTTTCCTAAGAAACACACATCAGCCACCTCTAATTACTATACTGTACTATATGTGCATAATTAGCAAACAACACAGCAATTAATGGGGTTTTTTAACATCAGGAACTGTTTCAACAGGAACTAAAGCACTTTTTATCTTCTTTTTATATAATTTTTTTTTTAGTGCTGTCAAACGATTAATCGCATACAAAATAAAAGCTTTTGTTTGCATAATATATGAGCGTTCTCTGTATATTTATTATTTATATATAAATACACACACATACAGTATATATTTTGAAAATATTTACTATATTCATATAATTTATATTATATATAAATATATTTAATATATAAAAATAAAATTTTTCTGAAATATATACATGCATGTGTATGCATTTATAGAAATATACACAGCACATATTAATATGTTAAGCAAAAAAAATAATCCTGCAGTGCAAATTACACAATTAAAAAGATAAAGTACTTGTAGTCTGTGGCTGTGCATGATCTAATTAATGTGAGCTTGCACAAATGCATGCACAAATATGAGAAATGTATTTAAGTACAGCATGTAAATAAATAATAAGTGATTATATGGCGTTTATCTTGTATTTAGATATTAAGACGTGCATGCATACTGCTGTATAATAATAATACTATTACAATACTAATAAAATGAATGAATTTCTAAAGATTGTTTATCTTAAACATCACAAGTGTTTAAATATAAAGAGAAAGAGGGTCATTATGTTTGTGTAAGTTATTATTTAGTATCTTGCCTTCAGCTGCGGGTTTGTGCTGAACAGCTCCGAGGTCGAGTTCACGCGCTCTATTCGCTGATTCTGCGTCAACAGCGGCATCCTGACAGAGATTAAACCCGATCATCTGATCATTAAACTCTGATAATTAATATCTCTGTCATGTGTGATTCTCCCCCATCACACCGCCGCGCTCACTTCCGCTTAGCGCGCACGTCACAGCTCACGTGACTCTGAGCAGTAGAAATGATTCGCTAGAAAGGACATGAAGCAGAAGTCAGTTTAACATAGAAATAAATCGAGAGGAAGAGCCGAAGCAGTTTAGAGGAGATGCGATACACATATAGACCAACAGGCGGCGCTCCGCTAAAAACTGCCACCGAGCTTGAAAAAATTAATAAAACAGTGGTTTCTGGAGGACATTATCATATATAGTGAATAGTTTTGGTATTTAGACACTGTTTCTGGACAATAAATAAATAAATATACATACACTTTGTAATGAACTGCATTAAAAACGTTTTAATAATTAACGTTATTATATCTAACAATATATAACAATAAAAAATATAATAAATAAATAAATAAACACATTATTTAAATATAATAATTAAATAAACCACGGAATAAATTATAATCATTTAAAAAAATCTAAATAAATCAAAGTATATATATATATATAATGTGTAAGCAGCAGGAGGCTCTTTTATTCCTGACTCACTTTGACTCACAAGTTTGCTTTTGATTAAGAGGAACTTATTTTCTTTCCTAGTGCTTGAGAAATGTTTAAGAAATGTTCAGATGAGTTAATGTGTAACACAATGAACAAGGTCCTTAATATTTAAATAAGAAAAAATATATATATATTAATTAAAATAACCTTACTAATAGGTATTTTATCAGTTTAAATGCATAGTTAATGCATAGAGAAATGTGTGAGATGGTTAACCTTATAGATACAGCTTTGCTAAAAGTCTTTTTTTATCCTAATGTATCCTATATTTTAAGTTTCTCCTTTTTTCCCAATTCATTATTAAACCAGGATGTCAAATTTGAATAGTAAGGTTTATAAGAAGTTGAAGTGAATGAAACTGCAAACTCACTATGAACATGTGTTTATTGATCACTCAGTTTATGAGGTTTCTCAGAAACATGTTGACAATGAATCATGATGTCAGGAAAACTACTCACTGATTAATCACCTTCATTTCCCAACTACAGTGTTTAAAGTAGCATATAAAAGCCTAACACCACTAATCTAGAAGTTTCTGTTTTATTTACTGACTCATTTTTTTATTCACCAACAGAAACTGGTTTCTCTATTAAAGCGCTTTACTGTGTCCTGCATTCATCAGATCACTGCAGAGATAGAGGTTTATTCTTGCTGAATGATGGTTCGTCAACCAAAGATGATATCAGGTTGCTTCTTTATAGAAACCAATACATTTTAAACTAATTATATAGAATATTTACGTATTTTTTAAAGAAAACTGTCAAATGAGTCCACAGCCGACTGGATTTAATGAAGTAGAGCAGCATTATATCAAATCAAACAGAATGAGACACCTGTAACTCTATCATCAGAAGCACACACACGTCTGCTCAGGTGCGTTTGAGCCGTCGGCCTGTGATTATTCTCTCTCTCTGAATAAAATGCATGGAAATGAGGTGTTTTATCATCATTTTCTCAGGTCTCCGGTGCTTTGTCTCAGATGAATGCACTGCACTTCACAGGAACAGGTGTGCTGTCCAGGAATTGAGGGTTTTATAAATCCCTGCATGTGAATATTCATCCAGCATCTTCAAAAGGACGAGCTGTCTGAACTGAATTCAGCACTGAATCAAGAGAGAGTGACCATCCTGCAGTTGAAGTGGCCTAATTCTGTACATAACGGCCATTCCTGTTAGAAGACAGGAAGCTTTCGACATTTCCTGTTCCAATCAGCTGCGGTCACTCTATAGATGCATTATTGCCAGGGTTTCTGAACTACATTGATCTCATTCAAAATCCAATCATCTAAATAGATTTCAAAAGCTGTAGAGTAATTTACTGAGAAGGAAACTGGAATCTGAGGCTCTGACAAAAGCCATAAGTAAAATGACTCCAAATTAAATTAAGTTAGAGATAATGTATTGAGACATTAAACTGATAAAACAATGTATAAACACATTTAAAAAATGCACACAATGTATGACGTTCATTAAAGTTTCAAGGCTTACATATCACCGATTTACACACGTTTAAGCGCAAATAACTCTTGGAGAAACTGAAGTTGTGTACATAGTTTTATTAAAGTTCATGAATAGAATTTGAACAGAGATGCTATGGAAATATTGTACATTCATCAGGAGCCGAGTGACAGTAAAATCTAAGACACCTGACCCTTAAACACAATCCTTAGAAAGTAAAAGGGAGTGAATGATACGAGACGAACTGGACAAAATAATCAAATAGCAAATAAACAGCAAAAGTCAAACAAATGCATTTATATTTGGATGAAACCTCCGTACAGATACAGGTAATGTAACCCAGTGATATATTTATAAAAATATGAACATACACATTTTATTGATATTTCTAAGTGCTCTGATGGGCATCACAAACTAGAAAAGAGTTTGCGGTCACATGGATCTCAGTGACGCCCGTTAGTTTAAATACTTTGAGGAAGCATCTACACGCTGCATTTGGTTTGCGCTTCGATCACGTCTCAGTTACTCGACCACTAATCAGAAAATAATGAGAGGAAGTGAAATCCGTCTTACTACGATCCTGACGTGGATTGATGACGCTCTGCCGAGCAACTGATGACAAACCACTATTAAATATAGAAAAACAGACTCCTACAACCAAAAGAAAGGAAAGTATGAGGCCCTCGTGAGTCTGAAGGCCAAAGATCAGTGTTCTCGTTAACATGAGTTTATCTATTTAAAGTCCAAGTGCAGAAAACATCAGTCGTAACCCGCCACTGAACGTGGGTTAAGGTTTAAAACGTCACAGAGCACCAAACGCGAATGCACGAGTTTATAAGGTGTAAGAAAGAAAAGTGTAAAGCACAGACACATCTGGTGCATTTCTACCTCGGACAATCAGTTAAAGCAGAGTAACCCCGCTGTCTAACAGGCTGTCAATCATCATCATCTCCTCTCCCAGTCATTGGTCTCTAGGCAAGCGAAGCCCCGCCTCTGAAGGGCTGTCATGTCTTATTGCTGCTCCCAGACTCCGCCCACAATACACCCTTCACATGGTTTATTCAGGGTGACATACATGGGGAACAACAGCGAGACACACAAGCCTTTTAAGAGCAGGGCAGATCACGATGTTACGACTTGAGTTTTGATGACCTGAGATTAATTAAAGAGACTCGAGTGCGTTCATGCCAAGAGGAGAGGGATAAATCACTAGTTTAAACTAGTCTTGACAGCCTGTTAAACGAGCAGGGTTTAACCTCAGCAGCCGGACTGAGTGATGTCTCCGCCGGAGCTCTTGGTGACCTCCATGGTGGTGAATATCTGGAAACAAATGAAGGGAAGAGTATGTTATAACTCAAAAGACTAAGAACATGACATGTCCGTGATCTATAATGAAGCAGTAGGGTCACAGGAACGCACCTCAGCACAGGTAGGGTGAATCCCGATGGTGTTGTCCAGCTGATCTTTGGTTATTCCACATTTCATGGCGGCTCCGAAGCCCTGAGTGACCTCTCCGGCGTTAGGACCCAGATAGTGGAAGCCAATCACTCGTCCCTGCACACAGACGACAGCAGTTCATACTCCTGAAGGGTCTCTTACAGTAATGATCGCAGGGAATCAAACGAAAATCATTCAACAGTTCTTAAAGGGGTCATGTGATGAGATTTCAAGTTTTCCTTTCTCTTTGGAGTGTTACAAGCTGATTGTGCATTGATGAGATCCCTGAATTTGCAAAGACTAAAGTCTCAAAACCAAAGAGATATTCTTTGTAAAAGTTAAGACTTCTCCACGCCCCCCCCTAAAACGGCTCATTCATGAAATTAAGATCAACAAATCTTATTAAAGCCAGTGCTATTTTTTGATAAGTTTTTATTTTTATTTCTCCATTTTAAGTTTCAATAACTCTGTTAATTTTTATTAGTTTTTTTTCATATTTCTATTTATCTTTTCTAAATTCAAGTAATTTCAGTACGTCAGCCTAATTACATTTTTCAACCATTTATTTTTGTATTTAGATAGATTACTGAAACAATAACAGCTTTAGTTAATAACAACACTGGTAGAAGCACTGTTCATTGCTATTTCAACTAAAGCTAATGAACTAAACCTTATTGTAAAGTGACTAAAATCCATTTTAGTGCATAATCATGACTTAAAATCATGTTTCACAAGTCCTTTTTTTTTTTTTTTAAACAAACCAAAACCACATTCACATACGATGGGGACAATTAAGCATGTCTTACATTGTCAAGTTTATTGCAGATGATCTTGGCGTAGCACCTGTTGCTGTCCCGGCCGGCAACGGTGAACTCCAGAGGCCAGAACAGACTGTGATAGACCTGCAGAGACAAACATAATTACCAGCTCTTCATTAAAACCAGTCATTATCAGCACAGGTTATTAATATTTCCAGTCTGACGTCTGTTTGCAAACACGCACCTCAATGTTCTCCTGTCCGTAGATCTCGAGGGCCTTTTCCTCTGGGTAACCACAGCTGCCGTATTCCATAGGAGTGAAGACCGTGGTGGGAACGTTCACATAATCGCACTGAAACGACACGGAGAGAGAGAAACAGGAACTGGGGTGAGATCACAGAAACCCAACCGCTATTTACAGAGATTAAGCAAACACTCCTAACACAAAACCACACAGGAACGGTTATAGCTATGTCAGACCTTGAGAGATGCTCCAGCAAACAGTCGGCGAGCCAGAAGTTTCCCGGCCTGAATGGCCACAGGAGTGAGCTCCCACTTCCCCTCCAGGATGTCTCCAATGGCATAGATGTGAGGAACGTTGGTCTGCTCCTCATCGTTCACTGGGATCTTCCCGTTCCTGGACGGAGGAACAGAAAATGACTCAATGTTAGCATTGGTAGAGCAAAGTCCAAGCCTTGAGGACTAAGTAAAGATTGTCTACATCAACAACAAACAGTGATATGAAGGACTCCCATTTAAAAGTCCATTTCACACTTGCTTCTGATGCTTGATCTGAATCAGTTTACTTGCATTTCCTTCTCAAATATCTTTTCACGTTGTATTACTTGGTTGCGAAACATTTGTGTCATTATTGTGAGTAGCAGGATCATAATCTACCATTCCTCAAAGCATCAAAACTTTTGTTTTGAGGTTATTAATTTGAGCATTCATGTCAATGGGTGAAACGCTTGCAACTGTAAAACAGCATTTTAGTCATTTGCAACTTAAAACATATGCATGAACAAAAATATACAGTAAGATGTATTTATGAGCGTGTATAAATTAACACTTACGTTTCATGAAAATTCAGATCAAAACATGATTTATCAAATGTCTTAACGATCACTTTAATAGGTGTTAAATTTGGCGATGGAAAAAACAGAAATAGTTTTTAACGTCAAAAAGCTAACAAATATGTTGTGTTCTACCCATCTGTGATGTGATTGTGTACGGTTTATACAGTTTAAGGTAGGCCTATAAATAATTACATAATTATTCAATAGTTACACAAAAAAAACCTAATGTACATTAATGCATTGTGCCCCTTTGATTATTGATTGAACTTTTGATTTTAAAAAGTATTAGTAAAATGTTGAAATTAAGACCAACAAATGGTATACAAGCCAGTGTTATTTACAATTCCTTAATTATAGCATCATTTTCAGTTAGCATTTATTTTCATCTGCGTTTCTCCATTTTAAGTTTTAGTAATGTGTTTGTCATTTCTAACAGTTTAAGATGTAACATAATATTTAATATAGTTTGAAACAAACCTAGTGTACTTTGTCATTTTGCCCCTAAATTTGTTGATACACCTACATTTTAACACACATGCACCGTCAAGCCATGAGTTTGTCTAAAGCACAAATAAAACTTTGAGATTGCTGCAGAAAAGAAAAATGCTTTGTCATATAAAAGCCACATTACATCAACTTCAGCTCACTTCTGCAATCTAGGAAGTGTTATACTGTAATGCACAATGACCTTTCAATGTACAGACACATTTTGTGCATTACTAAACTGAAATGAGCAACTAAGTCAGAATTTCAAACCATAAATCTATAAATGCTTAGTGAGTCGCTCATACAGAAACCATAAAAGAGCCATGCATCACTCGTGTGGGTCATATGGAGTCACATGATTCTGCTTGGGAACGGATCTAAACCGCTGTGCTGCACTAATCTCTCAGACTACCGCAAACCACACACACTTCTCACTTCAGTGTATGTGTGAATTAATATTAACCATCCCACACTACTGAATGGAAAGATTTAGCTGAATCCTTCCTGACCCAGTGTGCTCTATAAACACCGTGCATGTGCCCTCTGGTCAGATGCGGGACACGCTGCCCAGTTCCCAGAGTCAATAACTGCTGATTCACCATGAGCACGCCTCTGACCCTGCCCTCTCAAGAGCTTCCATGACAACAAGGACTTTGTTATGGGATGTGGGAGGGGGACCAAAATAAACTACTCAAATGAAAGAGACATACTTGGCATTGACTACAACTCCAGCTTTGTCCAGACCGATCTTTCCTGTACAGGCGTCACGACCCACTGCGATCAACACCTGAGAGACACAGCAAACATTAGAAATGTTAAAATAATGTGACAATGCAGAAATACCAAACTCCTCCCGCAGTTACAAAAGAAACCGCAACAACAAAAATGAGCAAAGCATCGATTACATGAATCAAACATCAACAAAACCTGAAGTTCATCCACATTAGCAGTAGTCTAACTGTACAACTCCAGTGAGGGTTTATATTGAACAATTTAAAGATTTAACCCCCCGTATCTTTGTCTAAGTGCTCATATGTCCCCCTGACTTAAGCAGCTGGTGTCCTATCAGAGCAACCACAGGTGCAGCTCAAGATTTTTATAAAAATTACTTATTCATAAAGGACACATTAAATTGTACATGACTGACAGTTTGATGCTTACAATGTTACAAAGGATTTCTATGTCAAGTAAATGTTATTCTTTTGAACTTTCTATTCAACATTTTGTTGCAACTGAAGCATCACAGGATTCTTTGAAGCAGCACATCTGTTTTCAACATTGATAATCAGAAATGTTTGAGCAGACTGGAGTAATGATGCTGAAGATACAGCTTTGAATAAATTACATTTTACAATATATTTTCATAGAAAACAATTCAGTTATTTATTTGTATATTTGTAATAATGCACAATTTGTTTTTACTGCATTAAAAAAAAGAAACATTAATAAATCTTACCTATCTTAAACTTTTGAACAGGGTTTTGTGTGCATGCATACATTTATTTTTTCCCCAATATTTGTGCATGCTATGTATTTTCATGAGTCTTTAGTCTCCTGTATTACCCTTGAAGACCTATATTTGTGTTCAAAATGTATTGCTCCAAATCAGGTCAACTATGAGGTTTCAGTTCATCTGAAAGCATGCCTTAGGAGTTTTGAAACATAGCCCGAGATAGCAGACAAGATAAAACCTGATGTACTTCAATGATATCTGAAAGGAATTCCGCTTTTTGGCCACACAGACATGATACTCACAGTATTGTATTCTCCTTCAATGATTTCATCGCTCTCGGTTGATTTGGCCGTCACTTTAATTCGGCCTGGAGTCCCAGCTTCCAGCTGTTCGATCTGTAGAAGAATGATCGTTTATCACCAACGTAATGTGAGTAAAGAGGCCATGATCATAATACTTCTAAAGAGCATTTCATAACCGCAGCTGCGATAGATAAAGCATCATTTCAGATTTCAGTAATGTTTAACAGCACCAACCTTGGTAGGAACAAACTTCCTGAGGAATTTGACCCCGTGTGTCTCCATGTAATCTCCTGCACGGTTGGCCATGTCCTGATCGAATCCTCGCAGCAGAATGGAGCGAACCATAACGGTCACATCCAGCCCCAAACTGGCCAGAAAACCGCCGCACTCCAGAGCCACATACGACGCTCCGATGACGAGAGTCTTCCCGGGACAGTAGGGCAATGAGAACAGGTCATCACTGCGAATAACAAACAAAACCAGTGAGGACACACCACAGACGGATTGCGTTTCCTCAAATGTAGACAAAAGTTCAGACACATATACTGAATATACTGAAAACCGCAGAGGCTTGAGTCTTGCCAAACACCTGCCACTCACTTCCTTATCCTTAACCATCAAAAAAAATATCTCAGACTTGAGTCATAAAAGAACACACATGCATTCAGTTTAAAGGCTTGTCACGTCAAGGGACAAACTATCTGAAAGTGAACAATACCGTGACCTTGTTCAGACGGTCAGTTCAAGTACGATTTTTGTGCATCTCCGATTGGAATCTGATAATATTTAGCAAGTAAGAACGAAGACACACAAAAAAAAAACCCACATGAAATATGATTTTTACAAGTCCGTTTCAAGCTACATTCATAGTATAATTTGGGGCCATTTACACCGGTTCAGTTCATGGGTTTTCTCTGATCAGATAGCCACCCCATTGTGAAATGACCAGGTGTAAATGTCCTCTGAAATGCTTTTGAAGCAGAATTAAATCCAGTCGCTTAAACCACTTCAGGAGGTGGTCTGGGCCGCATTCCAGACAAAACTGTACAAGTGTAAATAGAACAATTTTAATGACTCTAATCAATATCTGACCACTAAAAAAAAAGCATTAAGTGACCAGGTGTAAACAGGCCCTTGAAATCCTATTCAAATCACATTTCTGGAAATCGGTTTCAGTCTGACTGCTCAGATCGGATTTTGCACAGCTTTTTTGCCTACTTTCTCACGCCGCGTAAACACGTCAGATGCGGTTTACAGAAAACATACTGAATGTCTCAGCAGAAACAAGGCTGTGTTGTTGCATAGAGCAAGTTGAGTTCCAGCTTTCCTACGTTTCTGCTGCTTCCTCATAAGAAGTAATATAATCCAATGCGACGGAAGCATGTCATATTGTAACATAACATCTTTATTGCAAACTGTATTGAGGTTATTGTTGTTTTTAGCATAAGCAAATGTCAATGCAGACATTCAGTCTGAACGATAGAGCATCATGGGACACACAAATCAGATCTGAACACTTGCAATACACAGTATGCATAGTCAATCATTTAGATCGGATTCCATTCGGATACACAAATAATCGGATTTGGACTGGCAGTCTGAACAACACTTATGCCATCCTCTGCCTAAAGGTGCAAATGTGCAAGTATATTATTTAAAAATAAGTAGCCACGTGAACATTTTCCACATTTATGCTGTTTAAATCAGAGCTATAGAAGAAAATCCTCCTCTTATTCGACACATCATGCAGTGGAAGCTTTCCTTCCCTTGGTGACTGAGAATGAATCAGCTTTAAATCAATAAATCCTGTAAATAAATCGGTAACGACCCCCTGAGGTCCAGCTGCGATTAAGCGGCTCTCCAGAGGGAGTTTACTGTGGTGAACTCAGAGTCTTATCTCACCTGGTGATGCAGTACTCTTTGTCTCCTGGGATGCCCAGATAACGAGGCCGCTCTCCTGTCGCCAGGACAAACCTAGCTGCAGTGTAGAACATCTCTTTACCACGCTTGTTTGTGGCCTGTTGGGAAGAGTAAACAAAAAGGTGAGATGAGGGCAGGTCGTGACTGTGACTGGAATGCAACTTTTAGTATTTAATACTGGTGCCATTTAGACCAAGTTACAAGAAACAGTAGCTCTCCTATTCCAAGCAATGCCTTGTGACATTAAGGCATGTTTTCCCCCATATTCTGCTGCCAAAAGTAGTAATTAATTACACTTTACAGTTAATTTTTCTCTAAAAGAATCAAACTCAAACTTCCTTAGTGGAAAAGAATCAAGTTCTCTTTGCATTCACATTGTATCTGAACCTGTAGTGGACTTGGATCACGTTTAGGTTGATATTAGCGGTACGTGTCACAATACATGTTGGGCATGGACTACAGTACATTTGGCTGCTTGTGCCAGAACACACTTGCCTTGATCTTGTGCGGCTCCACAAACTCAGCGTAGGCGTTGACGTAATTGACGTTTTTGTCTCGTAGGGAAACTCTGTAGCCCCAGTTCAGTGAACCGATGTAGTTATTCACCGCGGTCCTCATCGTCTCCCAGTTGTGAGTCACTTTAATAAAAACCCAATATTTGATGAGAATGTCAATTAAAACAGAAGACAGACATTAAGACCATTAAGGGAAGCTTTTGAAAGCAACACACTGAATGTTGCAATGATCTCTTGTCCTGTGTATTAGGAAGATTTCTAGTGTTAAAATCTCACATTAACAATTCTTTCCAATTACGGATATAAATGAGGACTCTTGTAACAGTCTTTTTAACCATTTCAAGAAATATATTCACAATGTTGCAGTCACAGAATTAATAAAAATGTACCGAAACACTTTCAAAGAAAGAGGAAATCAATCTGAAACATGTCTTCAGATCAGAAATCACAAAATTGCATCACAACTTCTAGCCTTCACACATACGACTTTAAAATCTGTACCGCATGAAGAACTCATGTTTCCTTTTACTTCTTCTATCTGGAATGCATTAAAGCATGTGATGTAATTCTTATCTGCAATCTATATCATAGAGACAGTTTATCATGTGTACCATGTACAGCTTCATATTTCCGGCCGTGTTGAGTATACGACTCACCCTGCTCAGAAAATTCCCAGCCAAACTTGCGTGCGTCCTCCATGGCTGTGCCCAGCAGGGCCGTTTGATGCATCAGTTTCTTGGGAATACAGCCCACGTTCACACACGTGCCACCCAGACCTGGAAAGAGACATCTTATCTTATTACAAGTCATATTTGATTAAACCTGCACGCTTTTGATTCTGGTTTTCTTACCCCAGGTTGTACCCTTCGGTGTGGGAACAACATAATCCAGAACCATGACCTTCTTCCCCAAGGCAGCTGCTTCCTGTTTGGGCAGGAAGAGGAGGGGTTAAAATCAGATTCATGTGCAAAACCCACAGAACTGCTCATGCGCTCCTATAGAGTTTGGCTGAGTGGTTTTATCAAGTATTTGTGTTTCTGATGATTTTGCTGGCAACATAATTAAGCGATACTATGCACCTTCACTTTAGTTTCCTAAAAAGTGTGTCATTTAATTCATTTCTGTTGATCATTTTAAAATGTTTATTTCAATTAATCAAATTTTTTATTAAAATAAATTCATACAAATGGACTATTAAAAAATAGAGTATAAATAGAATATAAAATACACACACTATTTGATTTAAAACTAAAACTGACTTAAAAACAAACAAAAATATGTATTTTTCATACAGAAAAAAAAATGTGATGGTGTAAAACTGTGTCTAAAATAATTTTTATTTAGATCTATATTTTACTTGCATGTCAAAAACTAAAATAAATAAATAAATACATTTTTTAAAATATATATATATATATATAAAATACACATAGATTTTAAAAGTGCTAACACCAAGACCTTAAACAGGATTCAAGCATGTAACTTGAAACTCAGATGACAGTGGCTCGATTGACCTGAATTCACGCTGCACACACATACAGTATTTAAACAGCATTATAAATGAAGGATCTGTGTAATTTAACTCACCTTTGAGCAGGCCAGACCGCCAGAACCACCGCCAATGACGATGAGATCATATTCATACGCCTCACTGCCTTCACCCAACAACTTCTGCAGGACGCCATCTTTGTGTGCCTGTTACCACGACAACAAACCAATCATTAGCAGGAGCATAAAACGATGCTGATAAGAGGCATGGTGAAGAGGTGCTTGAGCGTTATTCAGCTCGATTACCAAACGTCTTTCCCACAGAGATGCTGTACACTCAGTTGTGAAAGAGCTTTTATAGACAACTGACAGATATACAGACAGATGCAATAGTGATTAGGCACTGATGAGCAGACATTTCATATATAGAATCCAAAAGCAGCCTTCCGATAGGGTAACGAACAAAAACTCAAATGAACAGGTGAATTAGTTTACAGTAGAAAAAAGGCTCCAAATACAAAGTGGCACAAAATGGCTTGTGTGCATCTCAGTCACAGAATGGCACGGTTTAATGCATTTGGAGGATCTGGACTCACTGGTGCTACCTACATGCTTAAATACGTGAGAAGTTCCTTTTAATCGTTTCTGGAAATGTGTCTGCCAATTTAAAAATGACCAAGGTCAAGATATCCAGACAGTTAGATACCTATTGAGAACAAACTCTAAAACAAATCACCACAACAGCAAAAATGACTTGATATAAGTAATTTTTACAGCAATTCTGTAAATTAAATAGGATAGAATACCTTCTAGCAGACACGTGGGACAGTCAGCAACATTAACAACTTATAATTATTCTAAAAAAAAATACAAAAATGAAAGGGTGTGTGTGGGTGAGGCTTTTGCAGCAGAAAGTACACCAACTGAGCCAAGCATCCGCTTATGACCATCAGCTCTCCTTCACAGTGACGTGAAGCAAAAAATGCCTCAAAATGGAAAACTATTGGTTTTTAGTAAACTGCGTTGGAACAGCTTGCATGAAATTATAATTTAGCAAATGTAATAGGTCACTTGGTTATTCTTCATTCTATAAAGTTTGAGAGGTTCAGACCATCAAATCTATGAAAATATGAATGGAGGAGTGAAAACTAAAATAGTTTGCTTTTGGAAATGGCATTTTTATGTCTGCTAATAATTAACAAAAGAGAGAAATTCTGAGCCCAAAGTCTTTGGGCCTTTGGTCTTTGGCATGAACATGAAAAATTCCAGCTTGCCAGTGAGACTCAGCTAGAATCATTGTCTTACGCATACACCGATCAGTCAGAAAAATCAGTACCTTCATGGTGTTGTCACAGCCTCCAATGTGTTTCTTGTTGATGAAGACGTTGGGGACAGTTTTCTGCCCCGTCATCTCATGCAGCAAGTCCTGGTAGTTGGTTCCATCCTCTGAAACACATCAGACATGATCAGTCAGGATCTCACCGCTCATGTTTCACATCTACACCACACGGGCAGCTCTCCAATAATCGAATCAGGTTCAGATCTGGCACTGCTTGCCTGCTTCTGAAAGCGATGTTTGGCTCCAAACACGGAGGAAAAAACACAGCAGCTAATCAGGTTTAGAGCTGATCGCCAGAGAACCCATTATCAGGGTCATGCTACGAACATGAGACGAACAGCTGCGCATGGACCGAGAGATAAAGGGTGCATGAGACGTGGAGGAGGGTACAGATGAGTGAATGAAAGCAGGAAGAGGAAGATGATTTTTAGACATTAGTAATGCTGGAGTGACTCAGCAGGTCGTCCGTCACGGCCAACATTAACTTAAGAGATTCAGCACAATGTTCAGAGAACACAAGCAAGAGCACTTCAGCTCAACTCTGTCAATGAAGGGGTAAAAGTTCAATAACCTTAAACATGAACATTACATAACCTTAGCTGAAGTGGAAACACATGAACATGCATAATTGGTAATCTTCATCATACATCAGGAAGAACTTCATGTAAAAATACATGTTATGCAATTGCATGTTCAGCAAAAATGTAGTAAACATTTGGTTTGTGTACTTATGCAGTCAAAAGATAGTAGACTGTAATCTCAGAGCTGGTTTCTGTAGATAGCAGCCATCACTGACAAAATATTTAGATTCAAATAACCTCGCCAGTTTTATAATTTGGCCACTTGTTGAAGATAAACGGTCCTGATGAACAAATTAAAACACAATAGAGAAAATGCTGTTATTTCACATTACAAAAAACTTTTTGTTTTTCCCTTTAAAAGGCTAAAACTTTACTTTTAGACAAAAAGAGAAACACCAAGTAAAAAAAATAATAATAATAATTTTAATACCACACCAGCTACTTTGACTATTTTGATGGTGAAAACTACTGGAGTTTATTTTAATCTTGAGTAATTTAAATAGAAATGAAGGATATTTAAGACCTTACCTCACCTAAAAATTAAATAATTGTTTAACGTACATTATTTCAGACATTAATCTGTTATTAAGTCCATCAGCTGAAGAAAAAAAAAAAAAAAAAAAAAAGCAGTAACTGGCACAGACTGGCACTTCCTCCATGTATCTCATTTCACTCCAAAACAAAAAGTCATTTGATATGCAAAATGATAAACCGTTCTTGTGCTCTTACCCATCAGGTCCAGCTCTATAGCATTACACTTGACATTCAGCTCTTTAAAGAGTTCCTTCACCTGGAATTACAGAAAAGCACATGTTAGTTTACTCTGACAGTGACAGATCAGTTATAATGTCTACAATCATTCACTATAGCTTAACCTTAAAACATTACATCTATGAAAACACCAATTATAAACAAGCTTTGTTTACTTTAAGGGTATTTCTAAAAGCAGCTTTGTACCATTTACTGTCATTATTGCACTTCAACACACTTGCTTCTCTGAAGAAACACTCACTAAAGTCTACAGATGCATGATAGATCAAGATCATATCGTTTATACTAATAATTGTTGATATTTAATTGTGAAAGTTCATTTCTGCCTACTTTATTACTTATGCTGTGTTTAACATTTCCATGCATTCATTTAGCAGATGCTTTTATCTAAAGCAACTTATAATTGAGGAATAAATCAAGTGATTCATCTTAAACTGGGAAACAGACACAGGAAGAGATCGTAATACACTGCCCTCCAAACGTTTGGAAACGCCCTAGAAAAGTGGGGTTTTGGACAATATTGGCATGACTCCTTTTTAATTTGTGATAATTTTGATACTGATAACTCTGCATAATCTGGGCATCTGAGCTGCAAACATTGACTTTGAATTGGTTGTTGAAGCTACAGTATTAAGTTTAGTGTGCATCACAGCTGGCAAAGGGGCATGTCTGACTTTGACATGTTGCCATTATTATGTTATATTGCTGGTCTTTAATGATAATATCAAGTTACTTTAATGTATTTGCACCAAAAAATGATTAGGATTTACGCTGATATCGTCCAAAAGCACACTTTGCCAGGGGTGTTTCCAAACTTTTGGAGGTAAGCTAGACAGGGAAAGAATAAAACTGTTTTTTTAGGATGAAGTCAGATCTTTATGGATGGCTAACACTACCCTAAATACACAGTGCTGGATTACATCATAAATTTAACCCTTTAAGAACACAACTTCTTGAATAATGTTGCTCTATTATAGCTCACACTTCAAACTGACTGATATTTCTCATTATACACAACAGACCCCTTGAAGCCTAAAGTCATTAATGTACTTGACATGGACAAACTCCTGGTTTTAGTTTTTTAAATATCCGTAGAACTTTAACTGCTTCATTTTTTACTATCAACTTTCAACAAAATAAAAGAATTGTGAACAATAATAACTTGTAGAGTGCTTTTATAAATTCAAGAAGTGCCTATAAAACTCAAAGCACTTACATCATAGCAGAACAAAACTACAAAACAACGATCAAACATCATCATAATAAAAAGGAATAGTTAATTAAAATGTTTTAAAACAACTGAATTATATGCACTTTCCCCTGACTGGCTAATAATGACTATTACACACACTCCTGACAGAAGGGTGTTTGTGTTTCTCACCTGGACGCAGTAGGGACAGAAGCTCTTACTGAACACTAGCACCTGATTAGCATCGATCAGCTCTTTGATCTTCGATCGGATCTGCTCGATGGGGGGCATAATGATCAATAACCGATCACGGGTCGATATTCCGCGCTCTTCCGCTTCCTGAGTCGATGATTGTGATTAAAATCAAACTTTATACTAACATAAACTCATGATGTGACATTAGCTAACACGTTAAATAAGACTAAAATCACTCCTGTCATTATTGCGACTGAATGACGCTCCGCCGCAAGCGCTCTTACATAAGACCCAACGAGTCTGACCCGCGCGCGCCTGACTGAAAATCAACCCACGTCCTCGCTCACGGAGACCCACGTGTTGTCTTGTCTTAGCTGTTAGTAACTTATAATATAAAATAAAAAGTAAACTTAAGCTCTTTAAAGAAAACTGATTTTAAGGTACCGTGAATCTCAGTGGACTCTGAAAAAATACATTGATAATTTATGGAGATAATTATTAAGCACATGATTGTGATTTATTATACTTCTGAATAATAATAATAATACGTGGTTAACCCATCAGGCAATATTTGTAGACACCTCAGTGAGTTTGATACGGACACGTGCGCCACCTGGTGGCTGTTTCAAGAGGAAAAGTACTTTTAATTAATTTACTTATTCTGTTGACCACATTTCGCATTCATAAGCGCAAATTTACCAATAAAACCCAATTTGATGGTTTTGTTGACTGAAATATGTATTTATATTGACAGCATCAGCGACTCTGTTAATAAGAACTTTGAAAGTTTGTCAATTTTACAATATATGTATTTGATTGTATATATACATGCATGCGTATATATATGTATATCTCGTTTTTTTGTTTTGAAGTTTAATACTTACCTCCCCCGGCAACTGTTTTGTTTGTTGTAATATGTCTTTCTGTCTTTTTTCTTTTCCTTTTTCTTTTGTTTCTTGATAACGTGTTGTATGTTATTGTTCTTTGAATAAAAAAACCACGGCTTGAAACTTGAAACCATATTATATATTATTATATTATACTCTACAACATTGATAGATCCCAAAGAAAAAGGTTTTAAAGAACTTATTTTATTTATAATTTTATATAAAATTGATTTACTTATTTAACCTATGTAGCCTATTTAACTTATTTTATTTTGATATGAAATGCAGCATCACTCATCACTCATTACATATTCCTGTCATTGCATAACGTCAAGTATCCAGGTGATTAAAACATTTCTGCAGACCAATAACCATTAAAAAGAGCAATAAACATATTGCGAAGCGTGTGTCTTCCACCTAAAGAAAGCCCACTGACACCTCAGCTTACTGGATGAATAATTAGTGATTTTATAAGTGTTATAAGGTCATAAAACCCTTTAGAGCTGGTGTTAAAGTCCTACAACATTAATCTTACAACACAAAACTTTGAGTTCACTGTTAAATGAACTGAACTGTGTTTTATACTGAATAATGTACCTGCTATTGTTCAGGCTGGTTCACTAGAGTTTGTACTGAATCCTCAAATATGATCTGGTTTATTATGGCAAATCTGAATTTATTACACTGTGCCTGATTAGTTTTAGAAACTTTGCAATCAGTAACAACAAAACATGAGATTCAAAAACTTGAGAGATATATATATATGTGTGTGTGTGTGTGTATTAACTTGATATTGTTATATTTTTATACTGGTATAAAGGT
>NC_136741.1:2810000-3260000 GCF_936440315.1 Barbus barbus
AGAGACTGAAGCTCTGTGACCTAAAGATCAGCAGCGAGCAAACCAATGAAGATGAGTTCAGCTCCACAAACTAAACTAAACCAAACTAAACTAAACCAAACTAAACTAAACTAAACCAAACTAAACATATAAAATACAAACCAATGAAGATGAGTTCAGCTCCACAAACACAAGATTTGTCAAGTAAGTCACGTGATATGAACACAACTGTTATTATTTAGATGTAATATGAAGAATCATCTGTCTGTCATTGGTGTTTTAGTCATTTGAACTCTTTGCTGTTTGGTTTTGCAGTAATTGGCCTGAACCATCATGTGGATCTTCACAAATGTGGAGTATGTAGAAACGTGTTTGCATTGGTTTTCATGTTTAATAACTCTTTGGAAAGGTTCTTTGTCGAATATTTGATTCCTATGGTTATTGTTATACTCTAACATATGGAACATCGTCAGCTGTCTCCTCCAGTATATTACAGATAGCCACGTTTGCTAAGTTTTACAAAGTTACTCAGTTTTAGATCAAACTGTCTGGACAAATCATTTGTTTACTTGTTTCGAATCGAATTTAGCCCAATTCCACTGAACCGTTTTAAATAATATTTTCATTCTATATGCACTATTGTTCAATTTTACTTTACATTTTCTGTATGAATAACCACATTTGCTGTATGATTACTGGAACATTACAAAATAAAACTATTATTAATTCCCTGACTGTGTTCATTCTGATTGGGTTCCTGTCTCATCTATGTCTCTGTGTGTCTTGTTCATGTTTCTGGTCTTCAAACTCTATGTGACTGACCTCACTCTTGTCCTAAATAAGCCTTGTGTCTCGTCACAGAGGTAAAACTCCTCTTGTGTTCATGTGTATTTCAGCAGCAGGTTGGTGATTCTTCACCAGTTTCACTGGATCTGCTTCTGAAGGTATTGAAAACAATGAGAAATACGCTTTGCTGCACTGTAATGAACTTCAGTGTTTGCATATGAAGTGTCTTAATGAAGACAATAAGAGCTGAATATCGAAACACAATGTATTGTGAAGCCACAATGACACACAAGCAGCTTCTTCCAGGAGATGTGAGTGCCTCAGTGCTAAACATTAAAAGATGCAAATGCCTGTGAAACAGACTGAGAATCTGGCTGAGGCAAATGCATCAGAGGAGGACAAACTCAAAGCTGTGATGTCTGTGCTATTATTCCAGCAGGTGAGTGTTCAGACATTGACAGCGACTGAATCTGTGATATACGAGAGATGCTCATGATTCTGACATTCATCAGTGATGCGATGAAGCTGGTCGGACTGCTTCCACCAAACTACATCTGCTTCCGCTGCAGGATTCCTGGACATCACATTAAAAACTGCCCGAGCAATGTGGTAACTGGGCTATGAGAGATCACAGCTGCTCTGAACTTTTCCCTGTTAGTCTGTCAGAGTTTGAATGTCTTTCATGAATTCACAGGACAAAAGTTGTGCTCCTCATAAGCGCATACGGAAATGCGCAGGGATTCCTCGTAGTTACCTGCTGGAGGTGGATGATCCGGACAGAAAGGGAGTCATGATGGACAGCAGTGGGAAATACGTCATTCCCGTTCTGGATGCGTGAGTTTACTGTACTTGGTCTTGCTGCAGGTTCTAGTGTTTGTTGAAGTCTTGTGTTTGAATCATGTTATGGTTGATCTGTGTAGTGATGCCTATGCGATTGGGAAGAAAGATAATCCGCCCTTCTCACCCCAGAATAACCCTTCATCCCCATCCTCATCCGATCCGGTTCCTGCTGTGCTGCTGTGTCTGATCTGTAAGGATCTGCTGACTGATGCTGTGATGATTCCCTGCTGCAGGAGCAGCTACTGTGATGAATGTGAGTGTCTGATCAAACAAACATCAGTCAGAAACAAACAGGCTGTTTCTGACAATCTTTTGGTGTCAGGTATCAGAACGTGTTTGCTGGAGTCTGACAGACACGTTTGTCCAACCTGCAGAAACTCAGATGTTTCTCCTGACAGTTTGACCGCAAACACTGTTTTGCGTCAAGACCTTAGACCCTGTTTCTTCATGTACTTCATCTTCTGCATCTTGATTTCAGAACCATTTTATGAATCTTTTTAATTTAAGAGGTGAATCATCTTAAAAATGGAACCAGATCTTTGCGTTCCTACCAAACCAGTCCAAACCACGGCCGTCAATCCCAGTCACCCATCCCAGAATCCTCATCAAAGAGGGGTACGAAAGGGAATCATTCCTGCTCCAGATCTCCTCAAAACAGATATGGACCCGAAGAGACCACGCTACTGAAAGACTTTCAATCCTGCATTGGAGAAACTTTGTGAAATATCACTCCTTGAGAATAAACACGAAGCATCAAAATGTATGTGTTTGTATTTTTCATATTGTTAGGAGTTTGGAGTTTGTTGTTAAATACCCCACGTTTTGACCTTTCACTCAAAAATTCTACTACTTCTGTTAGTTCTGTTACACTAATATTAGTTCCCCTATGAAAAGAGGTACTGCATGGTATCATTATGCATTAAAAATGAAGATCAAGTTATGAATGTTTATTCACGATTGTGAAACCATAATTCTTGGGAAACAATAAGGATTGCGAAGCCTGCCAATACTGTGAAGTATTGTTATCTCTTTGTGACGTGACGCCCTTATTTAAAGCCTCGTCATACCAATTGTTAACAAAAGGTCTATTCATGTTTTTAGAAAGAATGTTTCGATGTGATGCTGAAGTGCAAAAGTTGATCCGTCTGTAACAGGAGACAGAAAGGTAAGTGATCTTTCATTTATAAAGAGGGTTATAGAGATCTGACTCACAAACTGAACTTATGATGACCCAAGTTAGCATGAGATCAATGCTCAGAGATCAAAGTGTGTGTGAAATGTGTGCTCAGAGATTTGCACAATAAAGCAGCCTACAAGCTCTGCCCACCTTTCACCAGGAAATCTCTATGAAACTCTTATAATATCAAACATGCATTTATCTAAGAGACAGTCATTATTTTAGTCAAGGCCTCTGTAATTTGTGTGCTGCCACAATAAATACAGCACCTTTCATTATCACCAAAGCTCATAAAGCACAGCAACAATAACTTCTTTATGCATGCGAGATGAGATATGGGAAACAGGTTACTTCAGTTTTTACATTTATAGAATCTGTTTTTCTTTTAAAATTGCATTTGCGTTCATTTTATTCATTTTGAAGATTTTATTTTTTCAAATTGACTTTAAAATAAGAATAATGCAAACAAAATTGTTCAGTTTAATTTTGCTTCCTGTGCTCATAGATGTGAGAACAGACAGAGCATTGTGTTATTGCGAAGTGCACTTCCATTATCCTGCGGATAAGACTCTATTTCTAAACTGTCCTTGGATTAGAACAGACTGCGGTCAACAATTACGAGGCAACAAAGACTAAATGATCTCATGTGCACTTCCACTGAGAATTAACTTCACTGGAAGTTGGACTTTACTGACATCATAAGGGATTTCCCCCCTGAAAAAAGCTGAAGAAGCATTTGTATTCATTTAGGTAGTAATATCTGTGCATCTGTTTAACCATCCTTTGACCTACAAAGTATATATAGCTGTTATACAAGTAGATGGATTTTGATTGTGTTCTATTTTTCAACACTGAAATCAGAAAAGCCATGTTCGTAGATCACCACAAGACAGATTAACAACAAGACTGATACACAATTGACTTTTAAATATGTAGTGGTAACAGCCCAATACAACTGAGTGATTTATAGTGCAATAAAGAATCACTGTGATATATTTATGGTGCATGACTATCATATTGTTCCTCAATTTTTCCATGATGAATTTCCAAAACACCATCGTAATGGCATTGTATTTTGGTAATTCTCAATTAGTGACAGAACTATTGTTATTGTTCTTACCTTTTAATACTTATAACACATAGCCTATCTCAAGTAACACAACACAGTGTTCACTCAGCTGTGTGTGTGTGTGTGTGTAGTTGTGGAGTATGGTGTGTTTTGGACCTGTGTGGTGTGTGTGTACCTGTTTTTCTGTTCAGGTGGGGACTTAAACCTGAATACACACAGACTCATGGGGACTGGTGTCACTAATCTGAGGTCCCCACGGGTAAACAAGCTAATAAATCACACAGAATGTCGTTTTTTGAAAATCTAAAAATGCAGAAAGTTTCCTGTACGGGATAGGTTTAGGTGTAGGGCAATAGAAAATACGGTCTGTACAGTAGAAAAACCATTACGCCTATGGAGAGTCCCCACAACGATTGCAAACCAGACGCGTGTGTGTGTGTGTGTCTCTCTCTCTCTGAGTGTGTGTGTGTGTGTCTCTCTCTCTCTCTCTGTGTGTGTGTGTGTGTGTGTGTGTGTGTGTGTAAGCCAATAGCTGTTCAGACCTGATAGAAGGTACCCTCCTCCTCTTCCTGCTCAATCTTTACGGGATGAACTCCGCTATCTCTTCACTTCGCTCACCCGGGGAACCGAGCTGAGATAAAAGACATGTTTTCCCCGTTCCTTCAGAAGAGCTGTAACGACCGACGTGTGAGACAACGGTGTGTTTATGGAAATGTTTACGTTATTGGTCCGTTTCTGTGAGGTAGGAGACAGCCGCTGACACTCGCTAAACGTTTTGTTGACATTTTGTCTCTCGTAACGGCTGTGGTGTCGGCCGTTTCTTATTAACACCGTGTAGTTCACGTAATTGACACGAGTCGGTGGGCCGAGAGGAATATGTGTTCGGTGGTTTTGAGGTCTAGCTAAAGCGCTAACCGGATGTGTGTTATCGTTATGTAGCATACAGACCACAAGCGAGCAGTTTCCACTGGTTACCAGGCTCCACAGTTTCTGAATCGTTAAAAACCTTCACTAGTTGTTAAAAGAAGTGAGTTTTTGGGTTTGGTTTAATTTGATACCAAACAAATGAACAAAAGTACTGTGGTGATGCGATTTTTGGACGTTTAACGTAGTAGTACCATGAATTGTTATGTTTCAGAAAAGATCCAGTTGTTATTTTATGTTATAAAATATATAAAGGTAACACATTATATTAGGAAACGCGTCACTCTTAACTGTAATTTCCTAATTTGATACTAATTAATGTAGTTATTGAAGTAGTTATGTTTAGGTATTTGAATAAACCATTAATATTGTCTCGAGGCTGATGGATCTCTGACACACATGCTTTATAAGTACTAATATACTAGTAATATGCACTATAATAAGCAACTAGTTAATAGTACCTTAATCTTATCAATCTTAATATAGTATAATATAGTATAAAATTTGTTAAAATATTAGCCAATTATAGTTTATATTATATTATATACAATTACATTATAACAAAAAAATATACTATATGTTCTGTTATGTAATTGTATATGAAAATTCCCTTTAGCTTTCTTTAGGGTTTTTTTGTTGTTGTTGTTTTTTTCATCACTGTATCTTGGTATTGCTACAGTGCATCTTTGTAAAGGTAGTCACTTAATAAAAACATTTGCAAACATGGTTCACACCAAAATGTAGGGATGCACCGATACTGTTAAATTAAAGATGATGTACCATAGAGCAAAAATATGAACAGTGAAAGTAACAAAAACTTGTAAAATACATTTTAATCGGCATAATTAAGTGTGAAAATAACCGAAGATATTATACAGTCAAATCAAAATAAAGTAAACTGTGACATATTATAACCAAAAATTCTTCATGCAGTGGACTACCAGTAAAATTGATACAAATTTGGGACAAAAAATTATTCAGATCGAGTCTGGGAAAAAAACTGAAGTTGAGGTTTGCATGAAGCTGGTTTACAGCATGCCCAGGAGACTACAGGCTGTCATTAAAGCTAAGGGTGGCCCGACAGAGTATTGATAGTTGTGTAAATATTGTCATACTAACAGCTGTCTGAATCATTTTTAGTTGATTGTAATCCATTATGTACCTTTCTATCAAAGTTATCTGACATTATCAAGCTGAATTTGTTCAGACACAGTTTTACTCTGAGTTCTTGTCATATTTTATTACCATTTTCTAAACTATAGCGAATAAACCGTGATAATGTGAGAAATTTTAAAGGTGTTTGAATAAATGACTGTATTTATTTGATAAATGAAGTTAACCGATTAGCATTATACATACTCTGTTGGTTTCTGTACCCAATATTTTAAAAATGTACAAATGCAATGCAAATATCAGTATCGGTACTCAGTATCGGCAAGTACCAAAAATAAAAGTATCGGTATCGGGCGAGTACTGGAAAAAGCGGTATCGGTGCATCCCTACCGAAATGTCATAGTTGGTTTGTAATAATAATGAGGAAGCTTGGTTAGATGGCATAAACTGTTGAAATCTTGCCACATGAAGCCTATTTTTAGATTAGATTAACAAAACATCTGAATTAACTGGTTTTATTTTATTAATATGATGGACCACATGGTTAAATCGGGTAGAAATAACTCCTTAAAGAAACAGTTGCATGTCACCAGCTTATAAACAGCTTCCAGAATATTTGCTTACATCAACAACTTTTTTTTTCAAGGGTCAGAGTCATTTGTAACTGTAGTAACTAGAGTGGTTTGGTAGAAACTTTGGTTACCCTGGAAAGTGAGCTTGCTTCATTTCACTTGCAGGCCTGTTACTGCATGTTCTGAACGCATCCACATAAAAGTAAAACCCATCTCTGTTGTTCCTGACCTATGTTGAACTCCTCAGTCATGTTACTAACATTTTACTGTTTGTTTTAAGCCACAGTTTAGGTTTTAAACAGTTTATGAAGTTGACGTTTGTCTTGCGAAAGCATTGTGATTGATCAGTGTGTTGCGTGCTTGTGTTTTCAGGTGACTCAGACCAGATGAAGCCTCGTGTGAGATGATCAGGATGAAGTCCACACGGAGCTTCATGTTTTTAATTTGTCCCATCATGGTACTGATATTCCTCTACTATTCGTCTGGCAGACTGCACCTGCGGAGCCCAGTCCAGAAATCTCGTGAGTAAACATGTCGTCGTATGACTATTTTGTTACGTGGAACACAAAAGGAGAACTTCCAGCCCACATGCCTTTAAATGAATTATAATGATTATATAGAGCAGTGGTCAGTACAGAATGAATCAGCGTTATGCAGTTTTCTAGCTCTAGTTAGTAATGCACGTGAATCCCCTTATGTGTGGTGTCACCGCAGGGATCTCTGAAAATGCTTTTTGTTTCTCTGAACAGTGAAATGTCACAACTTTGCTTCTCTAGATCTGGTTTTCCCCACGTTACGTAATGCCTGAAATTAAGGCTGTTGGTTTAGCAAGCTTTCTCACTGACTGCGATTCTGCCTAGTCTTTCTGAGATCACTGGGGAAGCCATGATCTTAAACTAAGACCCTGGAAAATAAAGGTTTGGTTTGCTATAATGGCCAGAGGAGGGAGCTAAGAGCCCATCGCTGTCCGTGTCCACCACATGGAATAAGTCAAAAAGTAGCCAGCAGACTAAAAAGGTTCAGCTTTGAAGACAAAATAATACACAAAACAATCTTTGCCATGATGGAAGTTTACTCAGCACATGTTTGTTCAGCAAAAAGCAAAAAGTATATTTCTATAATTTGTATTTCACAAAAGCACCTTTTAGATTAGCTGCTAACAGTTTTCACTTGAAGTACTTTTCACTCTAGTTTCACACGTGTAACACAGCACCACCACAATCACATGTCACGGGATAAAAATAGAAGCTGTGGTATCTGATATCATCTCCACCTCTGAACTACAGCAGTGAATAAGGGAATTCATTATACAACTGAAAAAATTTGATTCCTATAGCTATTAGCAGCAAAAAAAAAAATGCTGCTTAAAGGTTTGAGTAATTTTTTATTTGAATTATTTCAAAGGAAGTCTCTAAGGCTCACCAAGGTATAGTAAAAATAGTTTTGTCAAATATTATTGCAGTTTAAAATAGTGGTTTTCAATTGTAATGTATTGTAAAATGTAATTTATTCCTGCTATGCAAAGCTGAATTTCCAGCATCATTACTCCAGTGTCACATGATCCTTCATTCATCATCAATGTTGAAAACAGTTGTGCTGCTTCATACTGTGGTGCATTTTTTAAGGATTATTTGATGAAAAGAAAGTAAAAAAAAATCAGCATTTATTTGAAATAGAAATCTTTTTTATAAATGTCTGTACTGTTACTTTTAATCAATTTAATGGATTCTTGCTTAATACAAGTATCTTTCTTTAAAAAAAAAATCTTACTATTAGCTATTGAACGTTAGTGTATATTGTCATGTATTATAAATTGATTTACGAATCTGTTGTTCATTATCTGTGCTGCTGATACTAAAACTTTTGGTACTGACTACATGCAGAAGTGAAGATATGCAATTACATTAAAGAGACTAAGAATGACTGTAGTCGGTGTAGTCTTGTTGATTCAGTCATTAAACCTTGTTTTTCACATCAGACTAGTAAATGTTACCATGTATAACACATTTTATGTTTCATGTAATCATTTATGGAGTTCAGGTAACAAAGTAATGACAAATAATACAAGCCTCTGTGTTTTAACGTACATTGGAACTGGGAATAATCTCTTTAACGAAGTCTGATCAGCATTTGTTAGTAATTTTGCTGCATTTTGCTTTTTGGCACGTACAACAGACAAAAGCTTCAGGACTTTTTCTCGTTCACCAGGCTGCGTCACTCTAAAATTGAACCACAAAATGCTACCATATTGCTTATTGTGTAACTAGTGTAATTCATAATCATTTAAGTGCAAGAACGGAAAATCAGCTTTTCTCTGTTCACAGTCGCACACAGACTTTTCTAGCACTGAGGCATTCCTTACACAGATATGGTGTGGTTTCTATGAATATTCTTGGTTCCCCCTCAAAGTCCACCTGGCAGAAACTCTTGACTGTAAATCAGAAATGAATTTAGCCTTGATGTTTTATTATAGATATCTGGTACAATTGTCTGTTTTACCAGATCCAACAAATAAAACAGATGATCCGGTGAAATATCCCTGTTTATCAACCCGCCAACTCTGCAGGTCAAATGTTTGAACACATTCTTGATTATTACTGTTTTTTCATATTTTTCAAATAATTGTCAAATCAAACATTTTTCAGGGTTCTTTTTTGGGGTATAGAAATGCGTAAGGAATAGTTCCACACAAAAAATCACCCTGAAAAGTTACTCAACCCAAAGATGTAGATGAGTTTAGCATTCCATCACTTGCTCACCAGTGGATCCTCTGCAGTGAATGGGTGCCGTCAGAATGAGAGTCCAAACAGCTGATAAAAACATCACAATAATCCACAATTAAGCCACACCACTCCAGTCCATCAGTTAACATCTTAAGTGAAAACTTGCGTGTTTATAAGAAACAAATCCATCAAGACATTTTAACTTTTAAACGGTCACTTCTGGCCAAAATATGAGTTCATAATTGATAATAATGCTCCCCCTGGTAGAGCTGTTTTGGACTGTTTATGCTTGTAAACAGTGCTTGATCTGTGCAGATTTCTCTACCGATTCAGACCAAATTACTTTTTCACTGGAGAAAGCACTAATATGGATAGAGGACTTGTATTTTAGCTGGAAGCAATGATTTTAAGTTAAAAATTATGTTTATTATAGATGTGTTTCTTACAAACATGCAGCTTTTCCCTTCACAAGATGTTAATTGATGTACTGGAGTGGTGTGGATTACTTGTGGATTATTGTGATGGTTTTTATCATCTGTATGGACTCTCATTCTGACGGCACCCATTCACTGCAGAGGATCCATTGGTGAGCAAGTGATGGAATTCTACATTTCTCCAAATCTGTGTAACTCATCTACAACTTATATGACCTGAGGGTGAGTAAATATTCAGCAAATTTTCCTATTTGGTGAACTGTTCTTTTAAGCACAATTTCTGTGTCTACAAAACTAATTTCAAATATTTATGCAGAACTGTTTCAAGATCGTTTTAAGATTCAATCAATTGTGTCCAGACGTAACCAGTATGTAAATCACGTTGCAGTCGCTAAATTGGTTTATAAGCTGGTTAGTTATTAAATGTGTGCATTGTTTTTCAGGAACTGCAGATGTGTGGAACTTATGCTTGTTGTCCAGTTTCTCTCATACATACTGTATAAAAGAATGCGTTGTTTGTAACAGTGTGTGCTGTACTGCACCCTCCGCAGGTCTGTTTGTTTGGTTTAGCTGCATTATGCACTATGAGTGTTGTATTTGTTGTCTGATCTGCTAACCAGTGTATCAAATGTTGAGTGAATTCACAGCCTTGTTTTTCTGTCATCGCTCTAGTCCGGGTGCTGCTGTTTAACACTGTTTACAGAGACACTAGAAGCATCAGATCTCACTCAAACAGAGGTGATGACATGCCTTCTGTATGCTGAACTCACACTCTTGTGTTTCAGAGGCTGATTTGAATAGGTTACTCGCCGCGGGACGTGTAGTAGCTTCAGGTAGAGGTTTACCGTATACTGATTCTACAGTAATGTTGGGAGATTCATCCGCATAATTTCATTATTAAGGGAGATCAATGTTGAAAGCAGTTGTGCTGCTTCATGGTTTTTGTGGAAACTGAGATACATTTTTCTCAGGATTCTTTGATCAATTTAATGCATCTTTGCTGAATAAAAGTATCCATTTTATTCACCCCGAAATTTTAAGTTTATATAACTCTAATAAAGCTGCAGTCCATAACTTTTTTTTGGCTACAAATGATCCAAAAATCTATATTTGAGCAAGTACATAACCAGCCAGTGTTCAAAACTATCGCCTTACTTTAGCCCGATTCGCAACGTTTATCTTATAATAATGTTTTGTAATTTGAGTGGTACGGGTAGGTTTGGCACTGCGTCATTACGTCACGTCTGTAAACATGAAGAAGCTTTCCTGGCTAGTAGGCTATAACATGTGAGGATCCTGCAGGTGGTGGCTCGTTTAGCCTTTTCTCTCAGCAGCTAGAACAATTAAACTTATCATTTTGATGGCGGATTGTAATCCAGAAAGCATTATGAAACACATGCAAATTACATTAAATGATATTCCAGTTTTAAATGTGCTTCTGATTACAGATAGCCTGGAATTACACAAGATTTGTATTTTAAAGAAAATCAGTTCGAAGGGAGCATAATTAGTTTTTTGAGTTAAAAGAATTTCTTAATATGAAATTCGAATGGCATGACAATTAGATTAGACTGTACAGAAATTGAAATCTACACGCTAATACACAATATACTCATAGTCACGCAACGCTGATGTTGTTAACATTAATAATTTGAGAATAAAGTATAACAATAATAATTTGCACGGTTTGATGTGATATGAGCTAACCGATCTTTAGATTAAATCACCATTGGTAGCACGATTTATTTTTCCTCAGTTGGTCAGAACAAACGTGGCAGACTTGTTACTTATTGTTCAGATGACAATATACGGTGAAAATTCTTATTTGGGTCATATTCTAAGACGTAGACTAATCTGTGATTGCGAAGTACAGTAAATATCCACACATTCACCTCAAAACATTAGATTCATCCGCGCTGGAGCCATGCCAGTGCACCACCTGCGCAATCTAGATAATTCTGCAAACAGCTACAATTCCAGGTTTTCAAACAGAGAGGGCGACAAAGAGGCAAAAGTTGCGGACTGCAGCTTTAAATTGCATGTCACAAGCAGGTTTGAGACAAATGCTTGTTTTCTTAAGCATCATAGTTCAACACTGTTCAAAATACTAGAAGTTTAAATTAATATTCAAAAATAATGAAATCACTAAAATTGCACATTTAGTCTCCCAACATTATGAAGCTTGCATTTCTAGTATTTATGCACATTCAGTACAAAGACATCTGCGTGCTTCTGTCTGACGAAATGATGAAGTTAATAAAGATTTATATTTTTATGCTTTGCAGATTTTTTTCCATATCAAGCACTGGTGAAAAACTCTCCTGAACGCTATTAAAAAGTTATAAACCTGGAATGATTTATATGCTGTACTAAACATTGATCTATTAATATGAAGTAAATACCAGTCCAGTCTTTCCCATATTAAAATCTAGATTAGAATCTAGAAAATACTGCTACTACTAATAATAATGTTGATATAGGGATAATGTGCTGATAATGATACTGACTTTTAAATTATTAAAATGGTAACAAATGTATTTTCCAGCAAGATGCAACTGTAGGTCTATCAACAATATCTGTGACCTGCAAATACTTTCTTAGTGTTTATAAAAACAAATGTTTTTCCAGTAATACACATGTAAACATTTAAATCCTTGCGCTATTCCTCCATTTCAAAGGCGTAGCAGCATGTCACAGATGTTGTCAGTGGAGCTTAAGCTGCATTTGACCCAGAAGATTTCTGGAGGTAGGCAGTGATAACAGGTGGCAGGTATCTGACAGAAGCACTGTGATGTTTGTAAGACTCCCTGCGCAGTGATTTCTGCTGTGACTAACACCTGCTGCAGCTCCTGCGACTTCTAATGCAACATCACTGCTACCAACAGCACTAATGCAGCGCCCAGAACACACGTCTGTACCGGCCTCAACAACCCCCAGAGCTCATGTGCCCAGAACTCTTTCTTTCATTTGTTCTGTTTGTTCTTTCATTCGTTCTGTTTCCTGGGTTCCTTTTTCTTTTTGTTCATTCTTTTTTTGTTTTGTTTTTATTTGCTTGTTTCTTTTGTTCTTTTAGTTTATATGTTCTTTTCTTTCTTTCTATTGTTGTTTTTTTCAATCATTCTTTTTTCATTCATCATTTGTTCTTTCTTTGTTTCTTTTTGTTCCTTTAATTTATTTTGTTCTTTCATTTTATCGTTCTTTCTGTCTTGTTCGTTCATTCTTTCTTTCTTTCTCAGGTTATTAAGTATTCAGCTTGAGATGTGTCAAAAATACAGTCATGGCCAAAAATATTGGCACCCTTGGTAAATATGATCAAAGAAGGCTGTGAAAATTAATCTGCATTGTTAATCCTTTTGATATTTTATTTAAAAAAAAATCACAATTTAACCGTCCATTGGATAATAAGAATTTAAAATGGGGGGAAATATCATTATGAAATAAATGTTTTTCTCTAATACACGTTGGCCACAATTAACGCCACCCTTTTATTCAATATTTTTTGAAACCTCCATTTGCCAGTTTAACAGCTCTAAATGTTCTCCTATAACGCCTGATGAGGTTAGAGAACACCTGACAAGAGATCAGAGACCAATCCTTCATCCAGAATCACTCCAGATCCTTCAGATTCACAGCTCCATGATGGTGCTTCTTCTCTTCAGTTCACCTCACTCATCTTCTACAGGGTTCAGGTCAGAGGACTGGAATGGCCAGCTGAAGCTTGGTTTTGTGCTCAATGACCCATTTTTGTGTTGTTTTTGAGGTTTGTGTTTGGATTATTGTACGGTTGGAAGATCCAAACATGGCCCATTATAAGATTTCTAACAGAGTCAGTCACTTGTTGATTTTTTTATCTGTTGGTATTTGATAGAATCCATGATGCCATGTGTCTAAACAAGATGTCCAGGACCTCCAGCAGAAATATAGGCCCACAACATCACAAATACAGCAGTATATTTCATTGTACACATGGGGTACTTTTTATCCCTGTGTTCACCAAACCCATCTTGAGTGTTTGCTGCTAAAAAGCTCATTTTTAGTTTCATCTGACCATAGAAGCCAGTCCCATTTGAAGTTCCAGTCGTGTCTGATAACTGAATATGCTGGAGTTTGTTTTTGGATGAGCTAGGAGCATTTTTCTTGAAACCCTCCCAAACAACATGTGGTGATGTAGGGGCTGTTTGACAATTTTTTTTTTTATTAAGGTATTCTGACCCCGAGACTCAACTATTTTCTGCAATTCTCCAGCTGAGGTCCTTGGAGAGTCTTTAGCCACTTAAACTCTCCTCCTCACCGTGCATTAGGACGATATAGACACACGTCCTCTTCCAGGCAGTTTCGTAACATTTTCTGTTGATTGGAAATTCTTAATTATTGCCCTGATGGTGGAAATGGGAATTTTCACTGCTCTCGCTCTTTTCTTAAAGCCACTTCACTAATTTGTGAAGCTCAATTATATTTTGCTGCACATTAGAAATATATTCTTTGGTTTTTCTCATTGTGATGGATGATTAAAGTAATTTGGACTTTCTTTTCCCTCCTATTTATAGTTATGTGAAACAGGAAGCCATGGCTGGATAATTTCATGTTCATAATCACCCTGGAGTGCTCAATATTGTGAATATGAATGGGAATATACTTCAGAGATATTTTACTCATAAGAATTTCTAGGGGTACCAATAATTGTGTCCAACGTGTATTTGAGAAAAACATTTATTTCATAATGAGATTTCCTCCGTTTTAAATTCTTATTATCCAATGAAAGGTTAGATTTTTGTGATTTTTTTTTTTTTTTTTTTTTTTTTTTTTTTTTTTTAAATAAAAGATCAAAAGGATTAACAATGCAGATAAACTTTCACAGCCTTCTTTGATCATATTTACCAAGGGTGCCGATATTATTGGCCATGACTGTATGTCTTGACGTAATTTTAATGCTTCTTTCTTTGTATATTTATCTTTTGTCATCTCTGTAATATCCTTCTGTGTTAAACATATAACATCACTTCACTGTTATAAAATTGGACTTCATGGGTTATAAAACTTTATTACTCTGTTCATTGAACTATGCAGTCTAATGTTGCCTGGCACGTAGAACAGTAATACGTTTGTTGATCTTACTTTGTAGCAGCCAGTCCTCTTTTTATGATTTCATAAATGTCATATTTAATCTTATTTATCAGCTTGCATAAGAATGTGTGTTTGTCATCCTTATTCTTTAATCATATACTCTTTTGTATTTTAAAGTAAGTGACGTGACATACGGCCAAGTATGGTGACCCATACTTGGAATTCATGCTCTGCATTTAACCCATCCAAAGTGCACACACACACAGCAGTGAACACACACACACACAGCAGTGAACACACACACACCGTGAACACACACCGGAGCAGTGGGCAGCCATTTATGCTGCGGCGCCCAGGGAGCAGTTGGTGGTTCGGTGCCTTGCTCAAGGGCACCTCAGTCGTGGTATTGAGGGTGGAGAGAGCGCTGGACATTCACTCTCCTCACCTACAATCCCTGCCGGCCCGAGACTCGAACCTGCAACCTTTGGATTACAAGTCCGACTCCACTTAGACTTATAGCTAAGATATATAATTAACTCACACTGTGCTAGTCAAATCCCTTTTTTCACACTTTTTTTTTTTATTCTTACACCAATTAGTATTTCATGTCCATATTGCAACTGTACATAGTTTCATCTAAAGTTTGTGAAATGTTTGGCCAAAACATGCAAACATTGCAAGCGCACATTCCTCATGTATTTAGCTATAGGTAGATAATTATAAACACACTCATCAATCCCATCAAGATTCCTTTAAAATGAATAGTTCACTAAAGTGAGAAAGCTATGCGTACTTGCATTGTGTAATCACTTGGACTCTGCAGTGTTTGTATTTTCTTTTTTTGCATAGAGTGAACAGCCAGGAAGGAAAATACTGAAACGCAGAGTCGATGCTGGTAGCCATTGAATGCCATTTAACTGAACAGCCATATTCAATTTTGTTTACTTTATTGTTTTTGTGCTACTGACTGTCACATATATACCACCAATGTCTGTCTATAAACAGGAAACAGCTTCTCACATTTCCTTCTGTGTAACTACAATAATAATCTCTTTCTTAATAACCTGTACTCTCAACAACAGATATACTTTTCTGCTGAAATATTTCCATCCCTTCCTGTCGGCACAGTGACGATAACACAATCTCTCTCTACTTTCTCTTTCAGGGACATGAACTCTGTTGATTTCTTGTATTTTTATTTCTCACTTTAGAATACGACAAGCAGGGTTTCCACACCAAGCTTGACAGAAAACTGTAAGTAACACATTGTTGAGTGTCTGGGTTCTGCGTGAGCATGAGGTTCTGTTCCAAAACCTAGTGAGTTGCCTACATAGACAGCATTTCAATATGCATTCGTCACTGTACTAAAGGTAGTTACGCTACCTTCTAAAATACCTTACTTTTTAGGCAAATTTTAAGGTAAGATCACGTTTTGCATATTTTTAGTCTGCTGGAAAAAAAAAAATCCATTGGTTTTTATAATTCATGAAATAAAATATTTGTATGACACACAGAATTTTTGTCTGTTCCAACCCGGATTTTTTTGTTTGTTTTTTTTTCAGTTGGGATGTTGCCTTCGAAAGCAGCTGGCTATGTAGGGCAAGACTGCTCACTAGGTTTCGTAAAAGAATTTCAGTGTGCGTGTATTTGTGAGTTCACTTTGGCCTGTACTGTCCAGCAATTTGTCTCTCTTTATAACTCGGCTTGTTTATTTGAGCTTTACTTTGGAAGGATAATTAATGGCGCCCTAAAGCATTTCTAATGAATGATCTCTTGGCTCTCACCCAGCCTTGTCTGATTTAACAGTCCTGATTGTATCTGTATGGGAGGTCCGTTTACCCAAACTAAAACATGGCTCGACCTCTCTTATTACCATTAACGGCCACCTGTATAAATGGCACTGTCAACAGGTCATCTTTATATGTCCAGCACTCACAGTATTGATGTAAACTTACTAGAAAGTTTCCATTTGCTGGCTTGTGAATTAGTGGGTTTATACTGGCGCTTATATAAAATAAACTACTCCTCACACAAGTTGTCATCTCATTGAGCAGCCTTGTACATCATTGTACATCCTCTGGGCACCGTGAGCTCGACACAGCTGCTTTCCCCTCTCTCCAGACCCCAAAGCATTTAATAAGATACAGAGCTCTAGGCATGTTAATCTCTTTGAGAATTAATGAACTTCCACAATCGTCAAATTTTAAATCAATCAAATTTAAATCGGTACGGTCTGGGATTTATTAGGATCATTCTTTTAACTTGCAGCCATATTTCGAACCAAATCTGTATTGTTCATGTTTTATTTCACAAAATTACTTGGTTTTGGTTAGATTAAGGTGAATTTTAATGGTACACTACTGTTGAAAAATTTGGGGTCGGTAAGATTTTTTATCTTTGAGAAGAAACGGCTGCATTTATTTGATCATAAAATCAAGTAAAACTGAAATTTTGTTAAGTGTTATTAAAATGTAACTGTTTTCTGTATGAATATATGGTAAAATGTAATTTATTCCTGTGATCAAAGCTGAATTTTCAGCATCATGTCACATGGTCCTTCAGAAATCATTCTAATATGCTGATTTGCTGCTCAAGAATTAGCAGAATTTGCTGATTATTATTAATGTTGTAAACAGTTGCTGCTTCGTAATTTTGTGATCAATTTAATGCATCATTGCTGAATAAAAGTTAGAATTTCTTTGACCAAAAAATGTACACTTAAGCCATGCATTATAAAGAAAACGGCTCATGCACAAGCACATTTTGCAAAAGGATGTTTGTTAGATTTGAAGTGATAACGCAGTAAATATGTGTCACTAAGTATTGTGACACTGAACCGCTAGTGGAACATGCCAGTAATGTGCTTTTCTACACTTGTGATTACTCTGCTAGGACACCTAATGAAAAGGATCTTCTTCTGTCTTTGGTTCGCAGGCCTCTGGAGCTGCAGTATAAATATGGTAATCTCAGTAAAGGCGAGTGTAAACCGGGTTACGCAGAGGCCAAGATGACTTCAATCTATCCAAAGTAAGCTGATCTCATCGTGGATTGTGAAATAATGCAAGTTCACTATTTCATATTTGTAAATGTGCATGCAGACATGCATTTAGACATTTACAGCCCTGCAATTTAGATAAATGATTTAGATTTAGATGAATGACATTCACCTTAAGAACAGGAACAAAGAGTTTACAAGATTACAAAGAGAAATGACTAGATTTCTTTATTGGTTCTGTACAAGCATTGCTGGTCTTTGACTGGCAAGCTGGTTACTGTTGCAAATGCATCAGCTTGACCAGATGAAATCATCTTGAAAGTGCACAAAACAATCTTATACTGGCAACCAGGAATTAGGGCTGTGCGATATGGACAAAACAAAAACTATCAAGATTTCTTTGATTAATTTTGCGTTTTCGATTTTAATCACGATTTTGACACACACAGAGATGCTTTACAGTCATAAATGCATTCAGTGTGTATTTGAAACATATTTCCAAATGAAAACCAATTAGAGCTTTATCAAAAAGCTGTAACATGTCTCTAGAACAGACATAAGACCAAATAATCAGTAAGTAAATGTGTAACAAAATGTCTCCAGATCAGACATAGGCCTATGACAAAAAAAATAAAATATATATATAATATATATAAATCCCATGTCCAGGGATTTTTTTCCCATGCATTGGTCATAGAACACTTTGTGGCACTGCCTCAGGTGTTGAAATAGATTTGTTGCGCCAGGTTCACACGTACTTTGTCTGCAGTGCGTATACCTTGTGTAAGACTCATTTTGCTTTCGCACAGGATGCGTTTGCAGTCCTCTCCTGATCCACGAACACAACATTTATCTATTACTTTAATTCAGCACATGCAGCACAGCAAAAATAGACTCCGTGCGGAAACGATCGCTGTATGACTGCTGCAGGAGCACCACTGGAGAGCGCTGCCGGACCACAACTGTGTACAGTGTGAACGCTCGCTCTGATCCATTAACATGGGTGCGGGAAAAATATGCACCGCATACGCACCACAGACGGAGTATGTGTGAACCTGTGTTATGTCTGTGTGCCTGGTCTGTTCTGTTCTCGCGCTCCATTTAGGCGCGCTGCATTCTGATTTGTTACAGTAGACAAGAAAAGAACAGTTATCACAGTTTTGTTGGCTACATAAGACTTGACCTTGTTCTTCCTTTTAGAATCGTGCATCACTTCATGTGTGTTTTATAGTTTGTCTTAAACCCATTACACAGTGAGGATGCAATGCTCTTGAGAGGAGCATAGAAAGACATTTCCTTTCTCTTTTAAATAATTCAGTGCCTGAGAAGATTCCCTGAATGCTCTTTATCCCTTATGTGTTGATTTAAGGCATGTTTCAGAATGGTGCAGATCTTTTTTTGGGTCTGTTGTGCTCCTCTGAGCTCCCAGTGCGTGAGAAACCCGTGCTTCTCATTCACACGACTGACACGCAAAGCTTTCCTTTAGCCGCAAGATTTCTGCCTGAGCCTCTGAGATTAATATAAACCACTGTTTATGGATCTTATTCATTCTTATATTAACGGAATCCTTTTAAAATCACTGTGGGATGCATAAATACATTTAAGTGTGTGTTGACCTTATTTGTTTTCTGGTTCTTGGTTCACATCAAAACACATTCAAAATACACAGTTAATAGCTTGTTTTTAGAACCATTAAGATTTTAAATTTGTGATATTTTCATAGCTATTAAGCACATGTTCTTTGATGTGTCTGGACGTTTGACTTTGTTTTGTAATTCTCATTAAATAATGATCAGTAATTATTTAAAAATTGTTTTAAAATCATATAGTTTATATGATTTTAATCATATATATACACGCACACATCTTGCAGAATCTGGTGAAATGTGAAGATCAGGGTAAATTTAACTTATTTTGTCTTCCGGGAAACATCTTCTGTAGCTTCTTAAGGGCAGTACTAAATGAAAAAATATAATATTTAGGCAAAATAAGAAAAATCTTCATTCTGTTCAGAAGTTTTCACCCCCCGGCTCTTAATGCATGGCTTTTCCTTCTGGAGCATCAGTGAGCATTTGAACCTTCTGTAATAGTTGCACACGAGTCCCTCAGTTGTCCTCAGTGTGGAAAGATGGATCTCAAAATCATACAGTCATTGTTTGAAAGGGTTCAAATACACAAAAATGCTGAAAAACCACAGAATTTGTGGGACCTGAAGGATTTTTCTGAAGAACAGCAGGCAGTTTAACTGTTCAGGACAAACAAGGGACTCATGAACAACTATCACTTAACAAAAAAACACAGATGTGGATCATTCAGGTAACAACACAGTATTAAGAATCATGGGGATGTAAACTTTTGAACGGGGTAATTTTTATAAATTCAACTATTTTCTCTTGTGGACTATGTAAGCATCTTTTATGTGAAATATCTTATTCAGGTCAGTACTAAATAAACATTAACATGCATGTAACAATAATATGTTCTTATTTTGGTAAAATAATCAACATTTTGCAGATTCTGCATTCTTCATAATTTACTGCAATGGCTTCAAAAATTACCCACCATTCATATGAAGGTTATGTAATCATTTATATATGTCGTCATTTACTCATGTCAGTTCAACCCTGTATGACTTGCTTTCTTCTGTGAAAGCTAATGAAAGAAGAATTAAATTTTTTATATTTATTTATTTATTTTTGTTCATACAATGGAAGTCAATGGTAACTGTTTGGTTACCAACATTCTTCAGAATATATTGTTTTATTTTCCACAAAAGAATGAAATTCATGCAGGTTTGAAACGACATGAGGGTCACTAAATGATGACAGTTTGTATATTTGGGTGAACCATCCCTTTAAGTAGAGATGAGTTGTGTAAAAATGGGGCTCAGAACCAGATCACATGACTCAGGTTGGTCTTGATGCTGAACCTTTCTTGTGTAATTGGAGTCAGATGGGAATATTAAATAGACCATGACATCTACAGTGTTTGTTGAGACACTAAACCTTTAACATTTAGTTAGCCATGTAATTAGCATCTGACATGCATTAATGAACATGATCCGGGAACCTGTTTATAGCCTGACCACTGCTCTGGGAATAAAAGCAAAAATTCTGCCAACTAGTAATAGTCACGCGCGTACATGCATTTACAGCTAGGTCCATATATATTTGGACACGGGCACAATTTTTATTATTTTAGCTGCTGACCAAAACATATTCAAGTTACTGTTATATAATGAAAGTGCACACTCTGATCTTTAATTTTGGGGTATTCTCATCACAATTGGAGGAAAGGTTAAGGAATTACAGCTCTTTAATATGTAGATCCCCCCCTTTTTCAAAGGACATTAAGTAATTGGACAATTGACTCAAAAGCCATTTCATGGACAGATGTGTGCTATCCCTTTGTTATTTCTACATCAATTAAGCAGGTAAAAGGTCTGGAGTTAATTCTAAGTGTGCCACTTGCATTTGGAAGCTGTTGCTGTGAACCCACATCATGCGGTCAAAGGAGCTCTCCATACAAGTGAAACAGACAATTGTTTGACTTCAAAAACAAAACATCCATCAGAGAGATACCAGGAGCATTAGGAGTGGCCAAATCAACAGTTTGGTACAGGAGAGGAAAAAAAAGAATGGACTGGTGAGCTCAGGAACATAAAAAGGCCTGGACGTCCACGGAGGACAACAGTGGTGGATGATGAGAGAATCCTCTCCATGGTGAAGAAAAACCCTTTCACAACATCCTGCCAAGAGAACAACACTCTCCAGGAGGTAGATGTGTCACACAAAAAAAACATCTAAAAAAGCCAGACCACTTCTGGAAAAGCATTCTTTGGATAGCTGAAATTAAGATCAACCTGTTCCAGAATGACGGGAAGAAAAATTTGGAACAGCTCATGATCCAAATCATACAGCATCATCTGTGAAGCATGGTGGAGCAGTGTGATCATGAGCATGCATGGCTTCCAGTGGCACTGGGTTACTGGTGTTTAGTGATGATGAGACAGAAGCAGCTGGATGAAATCTGAAGTGTGTAGGGATATACTATCTGCCTAGATTCATTCAGCCAAATGGAGCAAAGTGGTTGGACGGTGCTTCATAGTACAAGTGGAAGTGACCCAAGACATACAGCAAAAGCAACCCAGGAGTTTTTGAAGGTAAAAGTGGAATATCCTGCGATGGACAAGTCAATCTCCTGATGTCAACCCGATTGAGCTGCTTTTCACTCGCTCAAGACTAAAACTAAACTAAACTTTCACTCGCTCAAGACTAAAACTAAACTAAAGGCAGAAAGACCCACAAACAACAACTGAAGTCAGCTGCAATAAAGGCCTAGCAAAGCATCACAAATTAGGTAACCGAGTCTCTGGTGATGTCTATGAGTTCCAGACTTATGGCTGTCATTGCCTGCAAAGGATTCTCAACAAAATATTAAAAATTAACATTTTAATTTAACTCATTTGAACTTTGATCCTTGATATTGGTGTCCTTTGGTGATATAAATAGAATTAAATGAGTCAATAATTAACATGGGTCAAAGAAAAAAGGGTGTTTCAAGCATCAAAAAAATGAAAGTTTAATACAGCTTTAAGGTTTTTTGTTGTTGTTGTTTTTCATACATTAGAATTTGTCCTGTTTAATTTGACTTTTTTCTGAGCAAACTTCAATGACTATCATACATTTTTACCATGATTTATAGTAGACATCCACTAAAATGTCATTCAGTGCAACAATAGTTCATATGCCAATAAATCTTGTCAGGCGTATTTAGATTAATCATTAGATGACATTTAAAATACAGGTCGGAAAAAGTATGCCGTTTCATTTTTGCATAAATATATTTGTTACACTGAATGACAATGGAACATTATTTCACCCATATTTTGACATTTTATTTTCACAAGTTATTTGAAACACTAAAGTTGATACTTTACTTACATTTAATGTTTGTTTGTGAATATATAATTACTTTTTTTTATTAATTTGATGCAGACACCAAAATAGGATGTCTCATCTTTGGCCCACAAATCAGTTTGGCAGCTCAGATTAGATGATTTAGTGAGAATCTGATCAAACGTGTTTGATGTCTCTGATTTTCAAGTGCAGTTTTAGTCATTTAATAACTTTTGAAACAATCTCTAAAAGGCACCTGCTGAAACTTTCCGAAAAGCTTCATCTCAACATTTGTTCTGTGAAAATGTGGCCCTTTTGAAATTGGTATTATTATGAAATGAATATCTGATTATAGTCTAGGACTCGCGTATGCTGTAATCCTAGTAATTATGAAGGGTTCACATACTTTTCTCACAAGTGTTTGGAGGTTTGAGGCAGTGAGAAACGCGGGAGTGTGTGTCACCTTCACTTACAGTGTTGGGATGTGAGGAAGCGCAGAGTCACGGTCGTGGTCGTGGGAATCGGATACACCGGACCACCTGTGTCATTAGTGCATTACTCCAGGGGTCGGACAGCTGCGTACGGCATGACGGAAGTGTTCAGGTGTTGTTTTGTCAGCCAGTGAAACGTTCGGGGTAGTTTGTGAGGTGGATAGTTGTATCAGGTGCACGCTGGGTGGAGGATGTTAACAGAAATCAAGGCGTTTCTCCTTGAAATACAGCTTTGCCAGGTGGTATTTGTGGACGGAACGAGAGAGTTTTTCCACTGGCAGTGTTAATGATGTTTGTATAACATGTTAGGTGCATAGCATTAAACAATAAAGCCATTTTTTTAAAGAAGTACTCAAGACCTATTATAATCTGTTGGTCACATGATGCAGTTTTTCTCATATTCCCTTTTATACTCTTTTCTTGTTTTTCTTAGGGAACGGCTTTGGAGAGTAACTAAAAGTAACTTCAAACTTCACAGCCTTTATGATTGTAGCTATTTTAAAGTAGTGTAGCTTTTCTAGTTTCATGCTTTTTCCAGGAAGTAAGGATAAGATTTTTAGATAATTAATTTTTTTTTAGTTAAGCACATTTTCTGTAACGCTTCTGGACATTTTACTTGAAGTTTTTCTCTCATTAAGTTGCAATAGAGTAATTGTTTCACAGTTATTGTTTAAAATTATTAGTTTCATATTTACAATTATGTCATTTTACATAATGTCACAATTAGGGCTGCCCACTAATAGTTGACTATTCGTTAGTCAACTAGAAGAGGCTTGGTCGACCCAATTTTTTTAGTCTCTTAGTCGCAGAAACAAAATAAAATAAAAAATCCACAGGCAAAGTCACGCAGTCCGTGACGGAAAGACCGTTAACAGCTGGTCTTTGTGGTAATGCAGGACATCCAAACACTCGCCGATCATTCATCGACCTCAAAAATGACTTATCATCTGAAATATGTAAGTATTAGCAACTTTACATGGCCGCTCAATCTAATGTTAACCTTGAGAAATGTGCGCTGTTCAAGTGTCAGTGCGGCGTGAGGAAGAGTAGTGCGCTCACTGCAGGACCGATGGAGGCGCCGGTGAGGTCACTTGCTCTTAAAATACTCCCTCAGTTTTGGTCATTCTTTCCAATCTGTAAAGACTCTACATTTATTTGTGTGCACTCACAATAACAGCAAAACTCGCTTTTGTAAAATAATGAAAGCAAACAGGATGCGCGTTCTGCCGTCTTGGTCTCTGTGAACTTGAGCGCATAGCTTTGCCTTACAGACATTAAAAATACATCTATTGAAAGTGAAATGTCTACTTTCAAATGACTCAATTCAAATGGAAAACTTGGATAATGTAATCCGTATGAAACCTCACATACAGGCACGTCCACTACTGCGGAGATGACGAGTCCGTGTCACCAACTTCATCTTAAGCCGAAAAGCAAAGAACGCACAAGTTTATCAAATTATTAAAATGTTAATGCGGTCTCCTTACTGTTTTTCACTGACACATTCATAATCATTACTTCTGCCAGTGTGCCGTGACAAGCTTTATGCGTGTGCTTGAGCGCTCATAGGCTATGTAGGCAATTAAAGGCTCGTTATAATGATTTAAATGGTTTATTAATAAACGTGCGATTTCATGCTTAAAATAAATGACTACTAGTCGACCAGAAAAATCCTTAGTTGAGGGCAGCCCTAGTCACAATGCACAAAATTTTTATATAAAAATACCTTTTTGCATTTGTAATAATTTATAATAAAATAAATATTTTGTTAATAAATAATATTGTAAATAACAATCAATTCTGCCAAGGAATATAGTTCATCAGTATAAATACGCTAACTCTAGATTATTTTCGGTCATCAAGCAGCATTTTAATGGAAGTGTTTTATTTGATTGCTAGAATTTGCAACATTGTAACCCATCAGAGCAAGAATAATCAATGAATCTAGTCTGATACGGAGTATAATGAGACTTTAACTAGTGTCATATTGCTTAAATAGCCTATGAAGATCAAATTCTTAGTGAATCGATTTATTCAGATGATTGATGTAAATTGAAAACAGTTCCTTGTTCTCTGAGTCATACATTGAGTCAGGTCAGTTTCTTTTCTTTTTAACTATCCTGTAAATATAGAACCTGTCTGTCATCATTCACATTTGCAGTAAGTATAGCCTAATTAAACGTAGGTCATTTTTTAAGTGCACGCTGTTTTTTGTCCATTAAAAAAAAAAAAATGCCACAAATAAAAATAGCATTTCAGATAAGTATTTTTGGTGGAAATATTCTGTGCATCTTTAGTTTTTGTGCCAAAAAAATAGTCAGATTGCAAAAATAAATCGTCATTTCACAGTTGTATATTTACAACTCCTTAAATAGCTTCATTGTAGTTGGATTGTAGTGTAATGTCTGTAAGTGAGCAGCTTGTAGCTCCTTATAAGTCTCTCTGCTTGTTTTGAGGAAAGGTCAAGTTTAGGCTGGACTTCCTTAGACATTCCAGTGCTCATCTCTTACTAACTGATAAACAGACCGGTAGCCAGTGGATTATGGGTAACATCCTTTCAAATATTCCACCGTTTGAGATATTCCACCGGTTATCAAAGTATCGCAGCCTTTTTCTCACGCAGGCTTTGGAGTGTTTAGCATGCTTGTTTTAACTTGTGCTTTCTCTCTTTCTTTTATTTATTGTTTTAGGTTTTCAAAACCTGCCCCCATGTTCCTTGATCCAAATTTTAAGCGGCTATCAAAGATCAGCAGTTACCTGCCTCCGTTTGGAGTAAGAACACAAGGTATGTCTGTCTTCCTGAGTCTGTTTTATTTCACAAGACGAGGGGAAAAAATTGTTTTTTGTTGTTGTTGTTTTTTGCATCATTTATAAAAAAAACTGTATAAATTAATTTAACTAAAAAATTATGTAAACATTATATAATAAAATATATGTGTGTGTGTGTATAATATATATATATACATGACAGGGTGGACATATCTTATGGTTTATGCTTCAAATAATGGCCCATAATTATCTAAAAAAATGTGTGGGATCAGCTAATAATATGTTTCTATAGTACTTGAGTGTCTACTATTTATGATATGACATAAAGTGAATGGGAAATTGAAACCAACATTTTTGAGTATCGTGAGGGGGTTGAAAGGCACTCTATGATATATATATATATTAGTTAGATACAATGCAACATTTATTTTTTTTTTCTACTCTGAAAACTGCTCTGGTAAAAGAACAGATTGGAGGTATTTTCCGGTTTCATTAACAGATGATCCAATTAAACGTGTTAACATTGTATTATGTGTAACCAAAAGAACAATCATAACTCACACACTTGATTCAGACGGGCCTAGCTCTCCCTGAGGAGGTCAAGTAAATAACGTGTTTCACAAGACTTGCTTTGTAATTTCAAACGCATGTGTTTTTCTTACACAGCCGCTGTACAAATCACAAAGGAAATCGCAATCTGTTGTTCAGTCAGAGGTCTTCTGAGAAATCTAATGCCGGTCGGATAGGAATCTCAATGATTGTTGTAAATTTTTATTTTCACAATTCTTCTCCTCACAGAAATTTTCCCACAAATTACATATTTTCAGGTGTCCATGATTATATGAAACTCGAAAGGGCGTTATGTTGTACTTCACCAAGGGTCCATTATTGTCATTAATCACTGACCCCCATGTCGTTCCACACCCGTAAAAGCTTCGTTCGTCTTCAGAACACAATGTAAGATATTTTGGATGAAAACCGGGAGGTTTGTGACTGTCCCATTGACTGCCAAACAATTAACACTGCCAAGGCCCAGAAAAGTATGAAAGACATCCTCAAAATAGTCCATCACCAGTGGTTCAATCTGAATTTTATGAAGCTACAAGAATACTTTTTGTTGAATAAAGTTATTATTTTTGTTTTCTTCGCAAACAAAAAGCATTCTCGTAGCTTCATAAAATTACGGTTGAACCACTGATGGCATATGGACTATTTTGACGATGTCTTTCATACTTTTCTGGGCCTTGACAATGTCAATTTAAGATTTTTCAATAATTTTGAAAGACTGCATTTATTTACTCAAAATTAGATTTTTCAGGGTTGTTTGAATAGAAAGTTCAAGAGATAAGCATTTATTTAAAATAGAAATCTTTTGTAACATTATAAATGTCTTTACTGTCACTTTTAATCAATTTGATGCTGCCTTGCTGAAAAAAGTGTTAATTTCAGGTCACACTTTATTTTAAGGTCCAATTCTCGCTATAAACAAACCATTAACTACAACTTTTGCCTCAAACTCCTAATTTGCTGCTTATTAATACTTAGTAAGGTAGTTGTTAAGTTTAGGTTTTGGGTTGGATTAGGGATGTAGAATATGGCCATGCATATATCTAACGAATATATATGCATATATCTATCATATATTCCCAAACGAAGCTTTGGGAAGTCGTGGCCTAATGGTTAGAGAGTCGGGCTCGTAATCCAAAGGTTGCGGGTTCGAGTCTCGGGCCGGCAGGGATTGTAGGTGGGGGGAGTGAATGTCCAGCGCTCTCTCCACCCTCAATACCACGACTGAGGTGCCCTTGAGCAAGACACCGAACCCCCAACTGCTCCCCGGGCGCCGCAGCATAAATGGCTGCCCACTGTGTGTTCACGGTGTGTGTGTGTGTGTTCACTGCTGTGTCTGTGTGTGTTCACTGCTGTGTGTGTGCACATTGGATGGGTTAAATACAGAGCACGAATTCCGAGTATGAGTCACCATACTTGGCTGAATGTCACTTCACTTCACTTCATAATATGTGCTTTATAAGTATTAATAAACAGCCAATATGTTAATTATAGGTATGCTAATAAGCAACTAGTTAATTGTGAGAATTGGTCCCTATACTAAAGTTTTATAGTAATTTATTTATTTTTAATCATACTTACCCCAAACCTTTGTATAGTAATGTATCATGGTTTCTGCAATAAAAGCATAAGAGACTTATTTCTAAAACAAAAAAATCTTAATGATTCCACACTTTTGACTGATAGCATATGTGCATAGATTAGCAGCAAACACCAATGAATCTAAGCATACGCCAGTGTTTTCGCAAAGATTATTAATGTTTACACATGACTTACAAATGAGAAAAAAATTATGATTAGGTAGATGGTTTGTAGATGTTAAACTAATGTCCACTTAACCAGTCACCAAGGGCTCCTGCAGGTAAGGTGGAAGCCATTTTTCCGTGGCCTCTATTCAATCATGTTTTCAGTGGTTCTTTCATCCGGTGTGCTTTCAGACGTGTAAACCAAAAACATGAGGCATTTCCCCTTTCCACTCACCTTCATTCATGTCTGCCCTGGAGGTTTTGGGTGTAATTACCTTCCAGCCTGATTAAATCACAAATGTGCATGTTAAGTGATGAGTTCTACTCCGTTTAGCTGCTTTGGCAGATGGTGTGGGACATTAAGAGCAGAGCTGTCGGCATCTCTGCATCCGTCCCGCTGATGTTTCTCAAGCCGTGCCTTTCAGCAGAAACACTTGTACTTGAATTACATGTCTGTGTGGGAATTACTGCTGTCTAATGTGATGTTGAGATGCAAACTTAAAATTCTGCTCATGCTTTTAAACAGAGCCCTAACCCTATGGATTCAACTTTTTATGCAGCAGACATGAATGATGCCTTAAATAGTGTGACATGTTGAGGAAAGGAAAGGAAATTAATTTTCCAAGTAATCTGGATCACATTGTTTGGCAGGTAGACTACAAAATTGACCAAAAGTGACGCAGATCATTGGTTTTGTTGTTGTGGAGGTCACGTACAAATCCTGTTCTATTATCTTTAGCATAAAGAGCTTTTTCTCCAGTGGAATGTCTTTCATTGGAATGTTTTACTAACAATAGCATGGTGGATTGTGCAAAAGATAAAGAGTGTTCTAAACGTAGGGTTTTTCCTCATTCTTGAGTGTGTTTGAAGCTGTGATATAGGTTCTTTCCCAGGAGGCTACAGCGTTGTTGGCAGTGTGTGACCGGGCTGCTTTTGAAATGTCCCTCATCCAAAAATAAAACTTTGTTGAAAATTTACTCACCCTCAGTCCATCTAAAATGTTAATGTGTTTGTTTTTTCAGGGGAACAGATTTGGAAAATGTAGCATTACATCACTTACTCTCCAATGGATGCTCTACAGTGAATGGGTGCCGTCAGAATGAGAGCCCAAACAGTTGATAAAAACATCACAATTAAGCCACACCACTCCAGTCCATCAGTTAACATTTTGTGAAATCATACACATCTTGTGTGTTTGTAAGAAATGTTTTAAACCGTCTTCCATTTTCCCTATAGTGTTTGATCTGTGCATATTTCTCTCCTGATTCAGAAAATGTCTTCTTTTCACTGGAGAAAGCAAAACTAATCATAGAGGAATCACATTTTAGCTGGAAGCAATGGTTTGAAGTTAAAAACGTCTTAATGATTAATTAGTTTTTTCAACTGATGGACTGGAGTGATGTGGATTATTGTGATGTTTTTATCAGCTGTTTGGACTCTCATTCTGACGGCACCCATTCACTGCAGAGGACCCGCTGATGAGCAAGTGATGGAATGCTACGTTTCTCCAAATCTGTTCCCCTGAACAAACAAACACATTAACATTTTAGATGGACTGAGGGTGAGTAAATTTTCAGCAAGTGTTTAATTTTGGGTGAACTATTTCTTTAATGCAGTCCTACATTCATACATAATATGAATGATAATATGAAATATTATGTACAATTAGTATAACTGCGACCCAAATCATGCTGCATAAACATACTATGCTAAGGGTGGTCAAGAGGAATGAGTGGGCGGTATGACTAATATTGAATCACATTATTAGTAATATTAATAAATGAGGATGCCTCAGTGCACTGTAGTTTAGAAACAGCTCATCAGAGCATAAACTAACTAATCTTTAGTGAACTATAATGTCACAGTTTAGATATTTCTGTTAGAAAATCAAAAGCCTGTTTTGTTCAGACCTCTGTTTTTATGTAGTTTTTCTCTCTAAATAAGCTAATTATTGCATTTTCTCTTGTCTACAGAAAATATCATCGATCATATATTAAAAGCTACAAAGAGATATTCACTTGGTTCAGAACTGGACGGGTAATTATAACATCCACATAAACACCAACACAATCTCACTCACTCCTTTTCTTTTGAAAGAACTATCTATGATGAACCATATCTCATATATTAAAAAATCTATATTTTCATTCTCTAGACTTGTGATGCTGTACAGCGGATCAGTTTCTGTAATCATGTTTTGTCATTTTCTCCTGTAGCATAAGTTGTAAGAAATGTATTATTATTGGCAACGGAGGCATTCTGTTCAACAAGTCCCTGGGATCCCAAATCGATCAGTATGATGTTGTCGTACGGTAAGTTATTATCAAAGTAAAATATTTTATTGGCATGCTAACACAAATCAGTTGTTGTTTCAGAAGAGGAGCAAGTTGTTACATTTGATAACTGATTTTGAATACAAATATAAACCGTTAATAATGTTCACAGCTGAATCATGTACATTAATAGCAGAAAGTAAATGGAGACCGTTTGGATTTCATGTTGATTTGTCCTCTGGGTTTAGACTGAACGAGGCTCCAGTCGTCGGGTTCGAGAAGGATGTCGGCTCAAAGACCACCATGCGTATCACGTACCCTGAAGGAGCCATCCAGAAAACTGAGCGCTACGAGAAGAGCTCGCTTTTCGTCTTATCTGCCTTTAAAACCATGGACTTCAAATGGCTGCGTCACATGGTGTTTAATGAAAAGCTGGTAAGGCATCCAAAAATCGGACCACGCATAATGGACTCAACTGCTCTATTTTTTTAATTTAATGCATTTTTTCAAGTTTTGTGGGCTAATTTGATTTTATTTGTACGCAGCATTAGGAATGCAGTATTCTCAGTTCTGGTTTTTTTATGTTATTCCACAGATCTCCAGCACAGAAAATGCTCAAGAAAATGTCTGCTGATAGTAAATCAGTCAAAGTGTTTAAAAAGAGGGTTTAGAAAGAGTATTTGCTGATGTACACATTTACCAGTAGGGGGCAGCATAGTGTGTGCTCTGAACAATAATATTAAATATGAATGCCTAGGGTCAAAAATGTATTTTTAAGACATTTTTAATTTTAGAAATAAGCTATGTTCTTTAGTTTTTTCCATAGAATTTTTGGTAACACTAGAATAGGGAACACTTACTATAAACTAAGAATTTTCTCTCAATAAATTCCTAATTTGCTGCTTTTTAATAGTTAGTAAAGTAGTTGTTAAGTTTACGCATTGGGTAGGATTAGGGATGTAGAATAAGGCATTAATATGTGCTTAATTAGTACTGATTAATGGCTAATATTCTAGTAAACTAATAAGCAACTAGTTAAGAGACCCTAAAATAAAGTGTTACTCAATTTTTTGTTACAAAACAGCTATAATGTAACCATAAATATCAAACACTTTTGCTGGAAAAAAATTACTGATTTATTTGCAGGTTTCAACACATTTTTACTGATGCTTTCAAGTCATTCTTGCAGTATTGATCTCTTTTAGAAAGCTAGATATTATTATCTTGGTGACAAATCAGCAGAATGTGCATTAAAAACGTTTGCATGGAGTAAAAACAAGGCATTGCTGAATCAAATATCTGAGTCAAAAGCTAACCACTTCTAAAGTTGAGTTTATGAAATATTGGACAGGTTTGTCACCACAGGTACCTATGAAACTGCTTTGGGATTGTGGTGAATGAAGTAGAGGTGGATGTGGGCTTTGTGTTTGTCGTGGCTTTGATATGCAGCTGTGTGCGAGGCCGATGTCTTTGTGAGTCAGCCAGTGTAGCGTTTCCTCAGGTGACTGACAGGAACTCAGCGATGTGCTTAATTGTGTGGTCTGGCCTGGAGAATGGCCACCTTATCTCGCCGGTTTGGGTTTAGTCAAGCAGCTCTGTCTCTGCGTTATCTCCAGAATGCTAATGAAAATGGTGCACACATCTGGCCTCTCTTCTGTTAGAGGACCTTCTCCCGTGATGAAAGCTGACTCTAGTTCACTCACATTTCTGCATTATTTGTATCCCCGGGTCACAGCGCTCTAATAAAAGTCACCGGTGTGTAACTGGTCATGAGGAGTTACTTGTAATATTTCTGTTGCCACACATTTAGCGCTGGATACTTTTCAGTGACTCTGTATCATAATAATTATTATTTAATGTTATTATTTTTATTTATTTTTGCAGGCCAGAGTAGATATAATGTAGTAAGCAATGTTTGAGTATGCAAATGTAACAAATTGATCTCCAATGATCTTTCTGGATTACTTTTAAAGAAAATGACTTGTAAAGTCAGTAGAGATTTATGCAAAGCAAACCACATAATGGCCACACACAGGTAGTGGGAGATAAATACAGTGTCTTTCTGTATCCTGATAAGGTTAGTGGCTGAGATTTGTTGATATAGCCTATCTTTAGAAATACGTTTCCCTTGGGCAGCAGCTTGACTGGGTCTTTCTCTTTCTAAAAACACTGATAACATTTCTTGTGCCTTCTGTATACTGCTCCATTAGAATTCCCAGCGCCAGCTGAAAAGCCATTAGAAGATCAGAGGAGAAACATATGAATATCTTGGATCTGGGACATAAGTGTTCTTGGGTGAAGGGATCATAAAAAAGTTACATTTTCAACATTTAAAGCCATGAAAAAAAAGGAACCTAAAGTATAAAAAAAATCTGATGTGCTGATTTGGTCCTCAAGAAAGATTTCTTATTATCAGCTTAATATTTGTTTATAACTGTTGGATTTTTTTTTTTCTGTAGAAATATTCATCAGTAATGGTTGCACATGAATATACTACAGTAACTATGATATTTTGTTGGAAATGTTTAGCATGTTCAGTTTAGTGGAAAACATGACTGGTGTTATTTAGTTGGTCTGAAATTATTTAATTTGCTTCTAAAAGTCTTAAAAGGGTTTTATGTTTCATTCTCTTAAAATACTGCTTACTCTGAAGGGGAAAAAAGAAATAGTTTCATGCCATAGCGTGCGTTTGAAATAGATCCATTACCGTTTACTGCCAAAACAGTGATTTACTGAACAAACTGAACAATAAATGAACCGATTTAAGTCGAATTTGTGTAATTTTGCATAATGATAAACAGACTTAAACCAAAAAACTTTGCGGCAAAGAGCAGTGAAATAAATTCTTCCGATAATTGTTTTCAGTTAAAATGTCTCTTCCACTTTGAGAGCATTATCCGTCTCTGACCCGTCCATGTGAAACATTCATTCACGTCCTACTGCATGCTACAATCACGGCTCTCATTTACACATGAAATTAAGCGGAACGTGTTAATTCGCTGAAGGTTTTGAAGTGTGCAGACTGTCTTGTAAATATTCTTCCGTTCAAAACATTCAGACAGGAATACTGATGAGGATAATTGGGAGGTCAAGAGATGAAGTAGATGTTTTTCCTTTGTGTGTGTTTGTTGGCCGTAGTCTTTGCTTGTGATTCTTTGACGCAGAAATACTCTCATTACTTCAATCTCTGTTGATTTGGGATTAAATGGCAGCTATGTCTTCTGAAAGCAAAAGAACGGCCAAGATATCTTGTCGTAAATGATGCGTCAAAACAGCTAAATCATCAGTAGCCTGTTTAGACTAATGCCACCATATGTGAGATGTTAGGCCAGCCCAAGATCTGCCGAGGAGGTTTTGGTCATGTCAGCTGTCCAACGGGTCGTTGTCCTCTGCTTTTGTCTCCTCTTTGAAATCAGCTTCAAACACAGCCATATAGAAAGGCAAACATGAGCAGGTGGACAAGGGGTCAATAAACTAGCTGCTGTTGTTTCCACTGTTGGTGCAGTGAGTCATGTCGAGCTGCTTTGGATGACTAATTGCAAAAGACAAGAGTAGGAACATTGAAAGAACATTTTAGAAGACAAGATTAAAAAACTAAAGGAGAAAAGATTGTATTTGAGAAGATAATATTTAATTTGGCTGAGATGATTTGATGCAAATCAAATTTGAGAACATTCAGGAAGTTGTGAGATGCTTTGAGAACATTCAAGAAGGTTTGAGAACATTTAAGAAGAACCGAGAAAATTGAAGAGCATTTAACAACAGATTAGAGAATACTTGAGATTTGATGTGACTTAAATTTGAGGTCATTCAAGATGGTTTGAGATCGTTTGAGGACATTTAATATATTCTCTAATCTATTCTTAAATGTTCTCACATTAAGATGATTTGATGGGACTTGAAAAGGAACCTTGCAAGAACTTTTCACAAGAACTTTTAAGAAAATGACAATTTGAAGAAAAGAAAAAAAGTAATTTGACAAGTTTGAGAACATTCTAGAAGGTTTGCGGTCATTTGAGAACATAATAGAGAAGATTTGACGTGATTTAGAAGAGTATAGAAGAAACTTTTTACAAATATTTCACAAGATGATTTAAAAAATGATTGATCAAAAGATAAGATTTAATTTGACTAAGATGATTTGATGTGACACAATTTTGAGGCCATTTCAGATGATTTGAGGGCATTTAAGAAGAGGAAGAGGAAGAACGTTGTAAGGACATTTCACAAGAAGATACAGAAAACAACTGAATTTGAAAATACAAGATTTGACTAAGATGATTAGATGTGACTCAAATTTAAGAAGATTTGAGGAAAAAGTATGTGACACTGAACCACAAAACCAGTCATAAGGGTCAATGTTTCAAAATTGAGATTTATACATCATCTGAAAGCTGAATAAATAAGCTGTCCTATCATTGTTATGAGATAAAACTATTTGAAAATCTGGAATCTGAGGGTGCAAACAAATCAATTGCCTTTTAAAGTTGTCCAAATGAAGTCCTTAGCAATTCATAAAACTAATCAAATATTACGTTTTCATATATTTACGGTAGGAAATGTACAAAATAGCTTCATAGAACATGATCTTTACTTAATATCCTAATGATTTTTGGCATAAAAGAAAAATAAATCATTTTGACCCATACAATGTATTTTTGGCTACTGCTACAAATATACCCCAGTGACTGGTTTTGTGCTCCAGGGTCACATGTAATCTATTCTTCTCTAACTGTTCTCAAATTAAGATCTCATGTGACCTGAGAAGGAACTTTTTACATGAAGTGACTTAATTTGAAAAGATGGTTTCATTTGACTAAGATGATTTGATTCAACAACGTTGGGAACATTCAAGAATGTTTGAGAAAAAGATATTATTTGAGAGGATTTGACGAGAAGCGAAGAGAAGGAACATTTTAAAAGCATTTAACTGTGGTCATATTTAAAAAGAAACAATGAATTTCAAAAGATTCAGGTAGACTAAGATGATGTGATTTTACTCAAATTTGAGAACATTCTAGAAGGTTTGCAATGATTTGAGAACATTAAGAAAGATTTAGAGAAATTGAGAAGATTTAATTCAACTCGAGAAGATTCAGTGTTTGACCCAACAAACTCAATTTGAAAGCGATTTAGTGGATCCTTCTTTTCTGATCTCCTATTTTCTGTCAGCATTCTCATCCGGACCATTCCTGTGATACTGAGCATGCTGTCTAGGTAGGCAGCTCTCTATGGTTCGGAACAGAGCTCAAGTCTTATGAATCATTAGATGCTTTGTATGACATCTTCAGCTTACACACTGCAATACAATGGTATTTGTGAGTGTCAAGTGTCCTCAGAGTCTGGTGACTCAGACATGAGGAGACAGAGGGCTGGGGGTCAATGTCAGGGTCAGCGGCCCCTACCACTCCACAGACGGCTGCAGAAAACCACAGTGGTTTATGAATGCCACAGTGTGTTTCAGCCCGCTGGAAACTGATGGATTCTGTGATAACATCTGCGACTCGCACCTCCAGAGTGTCAGAGCGACTGAGAGCAGCTATTGTAGTGAATGAGCCACAATGGCTTCCAGCGCAGGCAAACACAGGGCCCACTCCACGCCCACAGGTTACAGCCTAGCATCATCCCTCAAAAATGTGTCAGGAACTCTTTTAACCAAAGCAAGGGAAGTTTGAAAAACGAAGGGGTTTGGGAATTACCCATCAGAGAAAGTATGTGTGTGGATGTGCTCATCAGATAGTCGGATATGACCGAAAGTAATGACTTATGATTCAGTAAGTGAATCACTAAGAGTTCACTCAGTGACTGGTTCGTTAGGTTGATACAGAGATTCATGTGCTTGAGTAAATTAATCACGAGGAGGTTTCCGGAAGTCAAATGCCATTCATTTTGTCCATAGAGAAATTGAGTTTTGAAGATGACAAACATCTGCTCTTTTCAAGACAAACCTGAGCTTCAAGACAAGTATTTATATTGCCAGGGACAAAATTGCTTGTTGACAAAGGGTTTATGATTTCATCAATTGCAATGAAATGCTCATCTTTAGAATTCTTTTTAAATCTCATATAATTTGGAAAAATATTTCCAGAACTAAGTTTGCTGAAAAAGTTGGGTGATCACAATTTTTCGAAAACTTTTTTTCTTACAGATTAGTTTTCTGCTTGTTGCAACGGCAGTGTTGAGTGACCGTGTCTGTAATACAGCACAATGAGTCATTTGGACGCATCAGCAGACATCAGCCAGAGTTCAGAGTTTGTAATCATTAGTCAGCTTTTCTGCAGGTCTGTTTCAAGCAGCTCGGTGACAGGTATCAGAGACAAAGGCCTCGTGCGATGTAGGAGGTGGATCCTGCCACCGGGTGATTGATATAGGGTCTTCCTTGCCTTTGTGGCTTTGTTTGCGCTTCTTGTTTTTCATGGGGCTTTTAAATGGCCCCTCTCCTCTCCACGATGCAGGGTATTGTGTTCATCTCTCTCTGCCCGAGCCACGTCACATTTTCCACCTGTGTGTTTATGACTCTCGCCCTATGAGTCCAGCACCCAACAACAGATCGATTCAGCTCTGCTTCAGTGCTCGCTCAAAATATGTCAGCATTTATCCTGCACCTGCTTTCTGCGTCCTTAGTAATCCTGGCCAGGCCTTGAGTGTAGCGATGACTTTTAAGACTAAAAAAAATGTATGCATGACAAAAGTTTGTGATCAGTAATATTTTTTTAAGAAATTAATACTTTTATTCAGCAAGGACACATTAAAGTTCTCAAAAGTGACTTTAAAGACATTTATAATGTTACAAAGCATTTGAATTTCAAATAAATGCTGTTCTTTTGAACTTTCTATTCATCAAATCTATGCAAATAATATGCAAACCAGCATATTAGAATGATTTCTGAAGGACTGTGTGACACTGAAGACTGGAGTAATGACGCTGAAAATTCAGCTTTGATCACATGAATAAAATATATGTTCAAATATATGCAAATAGAAAATGGATGTTTTAAATTGTAATAATATTTAACAATTTTGCTGTATTTTTGATTAAATAAATGCAGCCTTAGTGAACGTAAGAGACTTGAAACATGAAAAAAACGACTGTGGCAAACTTTTAAACGCCAGCTATTGTTTATGATATGAAATCGGATTAAAATGAAATTCTTGGAAATCTGTGTATTCAGTAGCATATGCAATGCTCTATCAGTGTCTAGAACGCTAGGACTTACTCATGCAAAATAACAAACCTGGCACAAATTATAATGTAAAAAGCTAAAAACATTCAAAAAAGGTCAAACTTCATTGATAGCATTTGGATAGTAATAAGGGAGGAGTTTGTGCACGTCTTAAACCAGGCCGATGTGACTGATAGCTGTGCTGTGACACACGTGGTTTGTATTACACCTTGTATCACACATTCTTTGTGTTACACCAGAAAACCACAAGTAAGGCTCCCTGGGCCAAAGCCCTTGTTTTTGTGTAGTTGCGCGACCCTCTGTAAAGCCTGTCCCTCCCTTGAAAAGAAAACCCGGGCAGGACGTAAATACGCGGCGTATTTATTTGTAGTACCGTGACTCGGGATGCCATTTGATGAAATCCCACAGGAGTCGTTGCTCCAGGATGTCAAGCGGTGTTACGGCTTCTAACAGTCACTCTCTCCCAGGTGCGTCCGAAAGATCCTTCGTATTAGCTGCAGGTGAAGTGAGCCTCCCATGAGGAGAGCGAGAGCTCTGTGTTCGGACACGCTCTTGGCTTCAGCGCTTTGCTAGCGTCACCCTTTTTATTCTGATTATCAAAGTGAGCGGCTTATTTACTCAGCTGAGAGCGTTATTCAGCGGGCCGTGAGTGACTGTTCTGTGTCAGCTTCACTTTAGGCCTTTCAGCGTTTATAATAGCGTATTCACAGAGCAGGACTGCTTGAAAAGAAAAGCTGGTAAAGGCCGTCAGCGAAGTCACGCAGGTTTATTCTTTCATTTGTTTCTTGTATTAATTCAGTGTCTTCTGTGTTCCGCTCTATGTTTTTCAGCGGCGTGTGGAGGGATTCTGGAAGTCCGTGGCACGTGACGTTCCCAGAGAGCCAGAAGACATACGGATCCTGAACCCGTATTTCATCCAGGAAGCGGCCTTCAAATTCATCGGCCTTCCACACCACAATGGCCTCATGGGAAGAGGGGTGAGGAGCAAACAATGAATAAATATTGAAGCGGTCAATCCAAAACATGCCGTAACAGAATCGCAACTTTCTCCTTTTTGAAAAAGACCAGAGGCTAGTTGCATAAACACAGCCTATGTTTTAGGGACTAGTTAGACAAGAGGTAATCTGTCTAACCTTTCATATTCAAATTAGCCCAGTCTACGTTTTATTTACGAATCTGTAATTGATCTGTGATTCATTTACAAATCTGATTCACTGTAACCGTATATTTTCTGATTATTACTGCAAATTAGCTTTTAATTAAATATTTTATGAAAAACATATCATTTGCATATGTGAAAAATGTACAAGCATGTATTTAAAAATTATTATAGAATAAAAATGTGCTTAAAATACACACAAATGCATACTCCCCAAGGCTTAAGGCTAGTACCAGACTAAAATGCATGTTTGAGTGGTCTCAACTGAAAATATCTTGCTCTGACATATCTTAAAATATGTCTGTGCCATTGTTCTGTCTCAAGATGGACAACTGTAACGTTTTCTTCTAAGGCATTTTTATAAAAGCTGCTTAAATATCTTAATTTAACTGAGGTCTAGTAGTCCTGGTATAAGATAAGCCCCGTCTGTGAAACCAGACCACTATATTTTGTAAATTATAGGGGAAAAAAGTTATGACCAGTCTTAAAAAAAAAAGTTAGATTAGTTTTAAGACTTTTAAGGTTTGTTAAAAAGTTCTTTTGGGATTTGTGAGTCAAGGTGCAGTGATTTTTATTTTTTTTATTTTTTTATTTTTTTAGTTCTTTTTTAAAATCATATATAGTTTTAGTTATATAGTACATATATTTATTATTTTACATTATTATTTACTTGTAAAAAAAAAAAAAAAAAAAAAAATATATATATATATATATATATATATATATATAATATATAAATGTAATGTATTTCATAAAATATTTTAAGCATTTTATGATTTTATTTATTTCTGAACATTTTATGTAAAATGATGACATGCATTCCAAAGATAGAGAGAATTATTAATAATATAATTGTATTTTTGACCTCTTTAACTTTTCGCACAGTCACTCTTGCAATTTCAACAAAACCTCATCTATGATAGCCAGATAGATACTTTAAGATGATTTTCCCTAAAAGTTTACAGACAGACAAACAAGCAAACAAACAAAAAAAAATTAAAAAAATCTATGAAAATGTCCTGAAATGACCCTCAACTCTCTCCCAATGGGTCATCCTTATTTTTGAGCCCCTTGAGATGAAGTTGAAATGAAGTGTTGGACCGTCACATCTCCACCTGATCCAGAGACTGTTTGCGCTCTGCTGCTATGGAGACCCGGTTGGAGGGGCTCGAGCGGTGATGCGTTTCCTGTTATCAGCATGCAGGCGGAGTGTCTGGGGCCGGATTAGTCCAGAGAGTGTCTCTCTGTGGTGATAACTTTCACATTCAGACTCGTCTCTCCAGCCTCAGTGGATCAGGTGGTGACTGGATGATCCCTCTCTGCTGATACCCACACGTCCCGCTCTGTCTGTGTCTCTGATAAAGTCAGTCACACGGTGCATTATCTGCACTGAAGTGTGTGAGCAGTGCACTCGACTACCCTGAGTGTCCAGTCCATCCATGGTGGTTCAGCATTTGCTCGACTCATTTCATCTCTTCTTTTCACTGTGCTGTAGTCTGAATTAAAGCATATTGTAATGAATTAAAACTTGATTGTTTTATTACTAATAGAAAATGACTACTTGAGTACAAATGTTTTTCATGTTCAAACAGACATTTTGCAATTTAATACTTTTATGTTACTTTTGTGCAAACAATATTGTAAATACAAACTACATGCATTATAGAGATGACTGATTTATAAATGTATCATTCTTTTGAGTTCTTTTCAGTGAATCGTTGAAAATTTGGTTTAAAAAATTGGTCTGAATGGTTGATTTACGAATCTGTCTGAATCAGATTTGTAAGTGAATCACTGATCATTTACAGATTTGTACATTTTTGCATCATTATAACTGTATTATTTCTGGTCATTAATGTAAATTTTCTTTTAAATTGCCTAGAAATCAAAATCTTGATTGAGATTAGTCTTGATTTCGTAGTTCAAGACTGTCAGTCACAGGTTTATATATGTATGTGTGTTTATACAAATGTTTATGTTTTGTATATAAAATAAAAGTAGATATTTTATAGGACTGGGACGATACGCTAATCTGCAGATTCAATACTATCCCGATACTTGTGTGCCGATTCAGTATATATTGCGGTAATTGAGTATTGCGATTATAAAACTATTGCGATTCGATATAACAATTTGTGTTTTTTGTTTGTTTATTAAAGACTAGACAATGGAAAATACTTGATAAAGAGGCTGTATATGATGAGTCATATTAACAAAACAATGCAACTTTTATTTGAACATTTGCAGTAACTAGAAACTTTTTGTTTTCTTAAACTTGAGGTTCTATGAATTACCTCCATGCTCAAGTATGACCGTTGGGGTTTTTATATACTGTGACTGAACACTTATTGACATGCAGTACTAAAAGTGTTTTGTTTTTCCAGAATATTCCTACACTGGGTACTGTTGCGATCACGATGGCTCTCCATAACTGTGATGAGGTGGCGGTGGCCGGATTCGGATATGACATGAACACACCTCATGCACCTCTGCACTACTATGAGAAACTCATGATGTCTGCAATCAAAGAGGTAACGGCACCACACTCACCTGATCTGAAGAATTTCTCTCTCAATCTTACAGAACTAGTGAGCTGCATTTAAAAGCTCCCTGGAATTGATTTTCAGGGAATTGTTCCCATTCAACCCCATTATTAGATATTACACTCTCAAGGAGATTTTCACGGTGATGGCATAGAAACATTTTTTGTTTGCCAAAGGACCTTTCAGTGAACAGTTCTTAAAAGAACCATTTTTTCCCACTCTGAAAAGCCTTTTGTGCAATTGAAAGATTCCATGGATATGAAAGATTCTTAATGAAGATCTTTTATTTTGTTTGTATGACATGTTTGATAGCAGATAATGACAGAGAAATTCACTGCGGGAAATTTTCATATCCCTTCATATTTCAAATATCTGTAGGATTTCTGTCACTTTTTTGCTCTGAAACCTGATTGATTTCTGAACTCTGTCTTATCATATGTCTGCTCGCTGGTTGATGATATTTGGGAATATCCCGTCCACTGAGTCACGTCCACAAACAGGTCACATGACCTCACGCTGCTCTCTGTTCCAGGAACATGCAGAAACCTGAGAGGTCAGAGTAATGAGGCAGCATTAGCAGTCTGAGCTGTGTGTGTGTTCTTCTTTCAGTGTTGAGGAAACTACTTTGATACTGTAGCTTTGCCAAGCTACTAATAAAGTCAAGCAGTCAGATACTACAAGATACTAACGGGGTTCAAAAATAAGGATTCATCTCTGATGGTCTAGTCAGGCCAGGAGTTCCTTTGTGTGTGTGTGCGCGCGTTTTTGTGACAAATGAGGACATACATTTGTATAATGACACCGGTATAATGTAATGTTTCTTACATGTTTGTATAATGGCCCTCATAACGCATTCGCATTCCATTTTGACCCGGAAGAGATACATAAACATTTCTAAAAAAATATATATATGTATATTTTTTATTAAGGGAATGAAACTTGCAAATGCTTTAAGAAACTTGATAAAATTTAGTTGATAAACATGAGTATGTACATCTATTGATGAACGAAGAAGGAAAAAATTAAAAATTGACCACTTTTATTTATTTATTTTTGATATATGTATGTTTCATAAATTCGGGCTGTTTTGAGCAATCGTTATTCATTAAATTCTATGAATCAATTTTCATTCAATTCTATGAATTCCGATAGGGTTAGTACTGGTCATTCAGTAATAAATTTCATACAATGAAATATTCAGATAAAATTTCTCATCAATTTTGGGAAAAATGGTTTTAGGTGAATAACATTAAATTATTACTGTTATTAAATAATGATACTTCAGGTCAAAACGGATGTGTAATGGTATAATAGTGTACAGATTTTGAATGCAATATGAGGGTTAAGTTTGCAAAACATAAAAATGCATGCACAAGATTATATTTTCAGTAGCATCACAGCGGTGACCAGAAAGATTAAAATAGGTAGCAAACACTATATTGGCTTTTGTGATGCAACGTGAAATACTTATCCAAAACACCTGTGCTGTGTGAAACTGACCTATTTCAGGTGCAAAATTATTATTATTATTTTTTTGTAATTAGATGATGCATTTTATTTTATTAAAAGGATGATTCAGCTTAAATGGCAAATCAGTAGATGGCACTGTATTTCACAGTGACTTGTCATTTTCTCTCTTTACCTAGAAGAGCACCTCTGTTGTTGCACATGTTTACTTTAGGTAGACCGTCCGAACCGCTTTTGTGGCTTGTGAAATCAAAAGCAAAGCCGCATGTGCAGACGTCATAGCTCTTTTAAACGCAGCACGTGACCAACTTATGAGCGTTTACCCTATTGTGCTCTTTCTGTTTCTCTTTTTCTCTCACACACACCCAGTCATGGACACACAACATATCCAAAGAGAAAGAGTTTCTCCGAAAGCTGGTGAAGGGGGACGTCATCCAGGACCTGACCAACGGGATCTGACGCCACGTCCCTTTCACGCAGCTGATAGTATTCACCATATCACTGGTGACCGACATCCCAGCCGATTGACTGACACAAACGCGAGCCGTCAAACCTCCAGAGATGTTTGAGCCAATCGCATGATGGAGGAAGTGACCTCACCTCATATGCTGGACGGTATCCATGGCAACCTCACCTCAAACATGGTAATGCTTGTTTTAAGATGCCACGTAGGCGGGAAAGAGTCCGTCCCTGTGCGCCACAGCAGCGCCCAGCAGAGACTGGAAATGTGCTGCTTTCTCCTGTTTTTTTACTCCGCTGTATTTAGTATTTATTAGACAGTATTTTAATCACGTCATTAAGATGCTTTATTTTTTAAGCTGAGTCAGCTTGATTGCTTTAATAATGCTCTCTTTAATCTCAGGCTATGCACAACAGCACACAACAAATGATTGTCACTGTTGATTTTCTGCTGCTCTTCTGACGTGTGCCATTAAATCAATCAGCATCCACTTGTTTGCTGCACCTTGCACATGTATATCCATCTGTGTGTATAACCAGATCATGAGACCAGGTGGATTAAAGTATTATCAAGATTTCTACATTCAGTCTGAAATGGGCTTTTCTTTTGTAAGGGGCCGTTCACACACAACGTGTTTTTCCATTCCAATGTGCTACTTTTTCATTATTTTTCTATGTAAACACGCACTAGATGGACGTGTACGACCTTTACGCTCGTGCCTCATGTCTTTTGCAGCATCTCGCACATGAGCACTGCTTTTTAAAAGAATTTCAACTTTTACATGCAGCGCCGCTCATCAATGTCAGTTCCAAAGCAGTGGACCAATCAGAAGACGCCGGAGGCGGGGCAAGCATTGCAAGCTTTTATTTACAGCAACAAATTGTCATGGCAACTGTTTTATTTGATGGCAACATGACAGAGAAAGCATTTTATTCTGTGCTTTTTTCTAAACCATTCCTGAGTGCTGCGTCTCGTGTTTTTAGATGCAAAGATGCATTCTGTGTGAACGGCCCCCTAAAAATGCATAAGAATTGTATGTTATAGTAGAACTTCAGTGGGTGATGTGTCGGTAGCAGGTTACATTTGTTGGTACCAATACAAGTCAAATTACAGGATTCTCTATACCACTGTTGATACCACCTATAAAATAAGTATTTTAATAATTAAAATAATGGTATTTCCATTTCAAGGGAACTTCGGCCTGCGTCCTCTAGGGGTCGCTATGGGGAACGCCTCGGCGTGACTGGTGTCTTGAAGTATATATCTAAACACGACAATAACATTGGCCGGCGACAGCCTATGACGTCACTACTGGCACGGCCACAGTATAAAGGGGCACCAGGAAAATACGTTATTTTCCCGGCGCCAAAAATCACGAAAATCTAACCTTTCATTGAACTAAAACAATTGAAATTGGGGGAAAATCTCATTATGAAATAATTGTTTTTCTCAAATACACGTTGGACACAATTATTGGTACCCCTAGAAATTCTTATGAGTAAAATATCTCTGAAGTATATTCCCATTCATAATTACAATTTTGAGCACTCCAGGTGATTATGAACATGAAATTATCCAGCCATGGCTTCCTGTTTCACAGAAATATAAATAGGAGGGAAAACAAAGCCCAAATTCCCTTAATCATCCATCACAATGAGAAAAACCAAAGAATATATTTCTGATGTGCAGCAAAAGATAATTGAGCTTCACAAATTAGTGAAGTGGCTTTAAGAAAAGAGCTAGAGCAGTGAAAATTCCCATTTCCACCATCAGGGCAATAATTAAGAATTTCCAATCAACAGAAAATGTTACGAAACTGCCTGGAAGAGGACGTGTGTCTATATCGTCCTAATGCACGGTGAGAAGGAGAGTTTGAGTGGCTAAAGACTCTTCAAGGACCTCAGCTGGAGAATTGTAGAGAAAGGTTTAGTTTCGGGGTCAGAAAACCTTTAAAAAAAAATAGTCAAACTTCACCTACATCAGCACATGTTGTTTGGGAGGAAAATTCAAGAAAAATGCTCCTAGATCATCCAAAAACAAACTCCAGCATATTCAGTTATCAGACACGACTGGCACTTCAAATGGGACTGGCTTCTATGGTCAGATGAAACAAAAAATGAGCTTTTTAGCAGCAAACACTCAAGATGGGTTTGGTGAACACAGGGATAAAAAGTACCCCATGTGTACAATGAAATATACTGCTGTATTTTTGATGTTGTGGGCCTATATTTCTGCTGGAGGTCCTGGACATCTTGTTTAGACACATGGCATCATGGATTCTATCAAATACCAGCAGATAAAAAAATCAACAAGTGACTGACTCTATTAGAAATCTTATAATGGGCCATGTTTGGATCTTCCAACCGGACAATAATCCAAACACAAACCTCAAAAACAACACAAAAATGGGCCATTGAGCACAAAACCAAGCTTCTGCTGGCCATTCCAGTCCTCTGACCTGAACTCTGTAGAAGATGAGTGAGGTGAACTGAAGAGAAGAAGCACCATCATGGAGCTGTGAATCTGAAGGATCTGGAGTGATTCTGGATGAAGGAATGGTCTCTGATCTCTTGTCAGGTGTTCTCTAACCTCATCAGGCGTTATAGGAGAACATTTAGAGCTGTTAAACTGACAAATGGAGGTTTCAAAAAATATTGAATAAAAGGGTGCCGTTAATTGTGGCCAATGTGTATTACAGAAAAACATTTATTTCATAATGATATTTCCTCCCAATTTAAATTCTTATTACCCAATGAAAGGTTAGATTTTTGTGATTTTTATTTATTTATTTTATAAAAGATCAAAAGGATTAACAATGCAGATTTATTTTCACAGCCTTCTTTGATCATATTTGCCAAGGGTTACAATAATTCTGACCAGGACTGTATATGGTAATTGATTTTAATGGACCTATTGTGAGCTGCAAGGTTGTTAATTGATGATATATTATTTCAGCTTATTTTTTAAATAATCACATTTAACGGGAATTCCTGGGGTGAGAACTACATTACCCATGATTCTGCAAAGAAATTAAAAGAATTAAATGAAAGAGTTTTATATATAAATGCATATTTTGCAGTAAACTTAAAATATATTTTTATGTATTAAATAAACATCTTTAAATTAATAGGTTAATATTTATAACACTATTATAATAGTTTTATTTTATAAACACTTTTATTTAAAGTTTATAGTATAGCATATAATATATAATATTATAAATACTATTATATTATATAATAAATGTTTATATAGTACTTGCAGATTATTTAAAAGCTGCTTCACATTAATAAACAAGTGTGTTAATGTTGTAAAATTCATCAGTTATTAAACTAATTTCATCTATAAAGCAGTTCTACAGATTTAAAAAAAAAACAAATAGTGTCATTATTCAGCTGAAGTCAGTTCAGTGTTGATTCAGTTCAATAACTGTCTGTTGCAAACTGTTGCAAAAAATGACATCTTCCTCAATTCAGTTAGTGTTACATGATTGGAAGACATTAGCACCGGTTTATGGAAAGCTCATGTTTAGCATTTAAACTTCCACCTGATCAACCTGGCTTCTTCTTTTTTTTTTTTCAAACAAACAGTTGGATGTTTATGTGTGCGGCGGAAGCAAACACTCCAGCTGCTTGTCTCATGACTCACGGCGGTAATGGGGGGGTTTTCAGGGTCCTTGTACCAAAAGGTTAATGGAAATATTAGGAATTTTTAAAGAGTGTGTGCTGTCAGGCGCTGTTCCTGGAAATCCTTCTGTTTGGTATCCAGACGATCTGGATTCATAAACCACATCTTATCCTTTTTTTTTGTGGCATGAAGTTCTGCTCCAGGCTGTTCAGAATCAAGTAGCGACATATCAGAATGTGATTATAGTTATTCATGTGTGGTGCATCAGATGTGCGGCTGGTGGGTAATGGCTTGTTTGCTGTGTGTTTACTGTTTAACTGTGATCAGCTGCTACTCTTCTTTCTTTCTGTCAGTCTGTATGTACAGTAGTCATTTAACTGAGGCTTTGAATCTCTTTTAGCACACAGATTCACTTCCACTGGAGAAACACAAGTGGTCTTGGTTAAGCACTTAATGGTAAAAGATTGGCTTCCTCCTCAATGGGATTGAACCAGTAACCTACTAGTTATCAGACTAGTTATAGAGGATTGCTCTAGATCAGTGGCAGAAATTAGCTTTTAAGTTTAGAAGCAAGATTGCCATTCTTAATTTTATTTTTTTTAAAGGGTGTGTTTATTTTTGTAACACACAAAATATATTGTCATCCTTTTATGTTAAATATTTTTAGTCTGTTAAATTACACCAATTCTCAACCTGAGTATTTGGACAATTGGAATGTATGATCTCTTATCCATAAAACTGAATCAACATCAATAGTTAGATTTTGTATTTTTTTTTTTTTTTCGACTACTATTCAAAGGTTTTGGATTGGATAGATTTTTTGAACGTTTTTAAAAGACGTCTCCTCTGCTTACCAAGGCTGAGTTTATTTAATCAAAAATACAGTAAAATTATAAAAATATTATTACAATTTAATACCATTCTTCAGTGTCTCATGATTCTTCAGAAATCATTCTAATATGCTGATTTGCTGCTCGAGAAACATTTCTGATTATTATCAGTGTTTAAAACAGTTGTGCTGCTTCATATTTTTGTAGAAACAGATGCATTTAAGGTTTTTTTTTTTTTTGATGAATAGGACGTTCAAAACAACAGCATTTATATTTGTAATAGAAATGTTTTATAATAATATAAATGTGCTTACTGTCTAACATACTACTTATTTTTATTATTTTTTTACTTCTGAAATGGTAGTGTATATGAGATTTTAGTTTTAAAGCCATTTTCTCCTTACATTTTGTAACTGAAGTGCATTACTGTTACATTTGTGGCATGAAGAAACAGTGAAAATATAATGCTGGGTTAATGAAATGCTGCCTGGGTTAAAAAAAACTTTTAATAACATCTTCAGATGGATTCTGGTGGATCAAAACTTTTTTTGAAAACTCCTTCGTTTATGTCCTGCCTCCAAATGTTTTTGCTTCAGCAAACGCTGTCCTTGAGATTCTTTCAGGCTTGTAACATTTTCATTGATACAGTGACCAGACGACTGGATGCTCCATGGCTGAATGTACAATGGGAAAAAACCCTGTTAAATTTACAGTAAAGAACTGGCCCAAATCCACTGTAAAAACAGCACATTTTTCATGTTTGTTTACGTTATTAAGGAACGTTCTGAAGTGTTTCCAGATGTCTTTTAATTGGCGTGTTAACAGTGAAATGTTGAATGTAAATCTTGCGAACAGGCATTTACAGAAGAAGAGCGTGGCTGTGTGGTGTTCAGGGCCGCGTGGCTGGGATGCCTTGCCTTCAACCTGCTGCGCTTCATGTGCTTGATGTGCTCGGAGTGCACTGAACAGACTTAGAAAGTAGTGTGAGATCACAGACAGTTGAGCTATGGACACAACGGGCAGGTGTCTCCTATTTAAAGACAATCCTTGACCTGGCTGTACGCCGCGGGACGAGGGTGCAGCGAGGTTTGGGAGCTGGAGAAGTGAATGGAGGGCTGGAACGGGCTCTGACAGGTGCGTCTGTCCATGTAGGTGGGCCTTCGTGACACGGCTGCGATGGAGAGGTCACATCCTGACAGCTTCACACCCGGCGGAGCAGAGTTGAGCAGGGTTTGGTTACAGTCGGACTGAAGGCCAGTGTGTGCCGTGTTTCTGAGCTCCGCCTGTGAAGAATCACTCCGCTTTGGCTTTATTCTTCCCGACAGGTCATCCACTCGCACCCTCTCTTCAGACGTCCAACAGAAAGCACAGCTAGGGCAGCTTCCGCACCGTCAAATGAAGCATTTTAATGCCCTCGCACTCAATGAGAGTTCAAGCAGTAAAAAGTTTCAGTGTGGGTTGTGTTTCCTAGAGCAGACGTTTTCAAACTGGACCTGCAAAACATTTAAGTGGAAAAAAAGTAACACATTTAATGCAAACTTTTAAAATATATTTAACAAATTTTATATGACCGGTTCATTTTGCTTTCTAGAGACTGGCTTTAAATGATGAGATTAATTGTGATTATTCTATGTAGATTTGACTGACTTGAGACACAGCGATTGTAAAAACATCCATATTTAATGTGATTTTGTACACGTTTGAATTGGAGGAAAACTCGCTTCATACATCCAATAGAAATCACAAAAAAACCTGCTGATTAAAAGATAAATGCAAGAATTAAATTAAAGTGAAATTAGTGAAGAGAAAAGCATGATGACACTTTCTTTTGGTATTTTCCAATTCTAATGCATCGACATTCGCACACTTAAAAATAAATGTGGTGATTTTATTCTGCTGACAGCCCTGTTATAAAACTATTAAATTAAAATTTAATATGTAAAAATAAAAATATATTTTAAAAGGAAAAAGGAATTTATATTAAAAACAGAAATGTAATTTATTTCTAATGTTACTAAAAGTAAATAAAAAAAAGAGACAAATTAAGTTAATTTATAATTTTAAGTCAAGCACAAATGTTTTTTTTTTTGTTAAATTTTGTTAAATTTGAAGTTTTTTGGGCCTTCATACATGGGGGGGGGGATGTGTGTGTGTGTGTGAACTGCCGTTATATATTAATACACCATAAAAAAACAACAAAAACAAATACTGTATATTTTGAATTTTTAAAAGTTTTTTTCTTCAACATTTTACAAGGAAATACTGTTTCAGTACTGTTTCATTCAATGTGCTAGCTCTTTCTTTGTATTAATTCAGTGTAAAGGGGTCATAGGAATCAAAAAGCTTGAACTCCCTTGTCCTAGAGTATTCATCTGCCAGTCTTTCTTGCATTAAAAGTAAATTAATTCCCTCAATCCTCATGTCACTCCATTCCTTTCATTTAATTTCCGAGGCTCACATCCTGAAGCAGACTCCTTGTGATTGGTGCATCTAAATGTTGTTTAACTCTCAGAATGTTCTCTGTAAAGCTACACCATGTACTTGTACCTCGAGAGAAGGACGGATCTGATGTGGAAGATAAAGGTTTTGAGTTTGAGGCCCTTCTGGGAAGTGTGTGTATGTGTGTGTGTGTGTGTGTGTGTGTTTACCTCAGAGTCAAGCATCCTCTCTATGTACTGCTGCATTCTCTGGCTGGAGGCACTAAATATAAACTCCAGCGCTGTTTACTATATCGTTTAGTTTATAGTTTGTCTTAAAGAGGTCAGCATGTGCTGTTTTCCAACATGAAAACAGCACACATTCCTTGAATAGTTCACTTTCTACTGCTGATTTGGATTCTGTATTTGAATGAATGTTTTTTTAATGTCTCAACTTCACATTTCATTCACAACCTGTGATGAACATAATGTTTTTGATTTGTAATTTTATTAGCATTATAAGTGATGTTTGCTGCTCATATTTTTTTAACACTACTGTTCAAAAGTTTGGGTCTTAAGGATTATTTAATGTCTTTTGCTCACCATGGCTACATCAAACATGCAGTAAAAACAGTAATATTGTGAAATATTATTACAATTTAAGGTAAATGCTGTCTATTGTTTTATATTTTAAAATATAATTTATTCCTGTGATCAAAGCTGAATTTTCAGCATCATTTCTCCAGTCTTCAGTGTCACATGATCCTTCAGAAATCATTCTAATATTCTGATTTACTGCTCAAGAAACATTTCTTATTATAACTATATTATTATTATATACTTATGTCTTTCTAAACCCAAACTTATGAATGGCAGTGTACTTTTTTTGTTGCTTTTTTACCAAATCATGGGTTATTATAGTTAACGTTTCTCATTTTCAAGTAATTTACCGTAATGCGCTAAAATAATGTAAACTTTAACTACAATAAAATGAAAACACAAAACTAATTCAAAATTCAATAATGCTATAATAGTATATCAGTGATAATAAATAACAATGGAATAACCCCATATCTCCATAATAATAACCATCTAAAAATATATATAATAATAACCATAAAGTATTAATTTTATCATGTAACTCGTCCTGCAGCATTTGTTCTCCAGACTTGAATGCCTCCTCAATTCAAGTGTCTTGTTGAGCAGAGCTGTGGTGTTACTGCTAGTTTTGTCTCCTGCTGTGGTGAGGAAGAGGAGTGATTTAGCAGCTTGACCTGAACCACAGGAGTCTGATTCTGAAGCCGTAGACCTGCAGTGACCACCCAGGACCTCCAGCGCTCCTCTGCATGAAGGGCTCAGGAGGTCAGTCTGGGATGATCACAGTCCCGTTCTGAGCCGATGTTTTCTAATGCTCAAGAACTTCCTCACAATAGACAGCAGAGTGAGAACCGGTCTCAGTGGGACATCTGGACACACATGAAGGACACAGGGACTCGGGGGCAAAGGTCAAGCTCCGAGGTCACCAGCTTAGGACCTGTGCTGAATGCTACACTCAATCCTCTGGTGATGTAATATTGCATTTTGATTTCTTCTGACACTACCCACCTTATGTTGCAACACTGAAGAAAGCTGTTTTCTGTGAATATGTGAGACTTCCCAATCATTAGCTGCTATAGATAACTAGAAGAATAACAAAGCACAGTAAAAGGTAAAACTATTTGTGCTACAAAGCAGTGTGTGTCTCATTATGACAATACATTAAAATAATATGATCACAAATATCAGTTTGCAATATTTAGATGCATAATGGGCTTTTTTGTACAGCTAAGTGAATGATAATATATGCAAAATACATGTTATATAAATAGGGAATCTCCATGAAATATATTTTTGAAACTAAAAATATCTTTAGTTTCAACCTTCTTATTCCAAAAATGTATTTATATAGAAGGAAAATTTCCAATTTTACAGAAGCCTACATATAGGCTAAATTATTTTTGAAACATTTGCTGCTTCAAATGTTTTATTCCAAGGTTATTGTAAAAATAAAAAAAAAATTGTTGCTTGAAATAAAATAAACTTTGACTGAAATAAAATAAAATCTAAAAAAATGTATTTAAGCTAGATTCAAACAACATTTCTCATTTTAATTTTAATGATGTAAAATATGACTAAAATTTTAATAAAAATTATAATACAATTTAAAAATAAAAGCTGATTCAAATTAGTAATAAAAATGGCAAGTATCTAAATAATAGTAAAATAACACTGAAATGTTCACGAGTTATATAGACAACATAAGTTGTTCTTCAAATGCGACAGGTCAATGTGATTTCTTGGATTGAAATACATGGATGACTAAATATATTTTTAATGCTTTAAAAAAGTTATTTTTATAATATATTTTCAAAGATATATAAAAAAAACTGGCTGAAAAATAAATTGGTAGAAAATATATTTATGTTTTTGTTGTTGTCGTTTCGTATATTTTGAAATACATTTGAAAATATACATGTTTTCAGTATGGGCCAGTCTTATGTTAAAAATATTGTGTATAGACCTAGTCGGTCCACATCAAGTGCTTCGTGTGTTAGGATTGCGTTTACTGACCTAATAAACTCTTTGGGAGTCAAGCAAAACGTCACCGGGCCCACTCATCGTTTTAATCATAAAACAGTATGTCCAGCTATAGAGAGGCTCTAAAAGCTGCCAGCATATCCGCAAACTCATAGATAATAACCAAAACAATCCAAGGTTTTCATTTAGCACAGTGGCTAGATTAACAAATAAACAGACGCCACCCGATCTAAATATTCCCTCACAGTTTAATAGTAATGGTAATGAATTTATGAATTTCTTCACTGATAAAATAGATAACATCAGAAATACAATAACAAATTTAGATTCTAGTATTTCAGCTCCATTCATCGCACCCAAAGAAAAACTGCAGTGCTTTACAACTATAGGACAGGAAGAGCTAAATAAACTTATCAGTGCATCTAAACCAACAACATGTTTATTAGATCCTGTATGGTACCCACTAAACTACTGAAAGAGTTGTTACCTGTAGCAGAAGAACCGCTTCTCAATATTGTTAACTCATCGTTATCTTTAGGTCACAAGACCATTCAATCTGGCGGTTATTAAGCCTCTTATTAAGAAACCACAACTAGATTCTAATGAACTGGCAAATTACAGACCCATTTCAAGTCTTCAGTTTATGTCTACTATTTTAGAAAAAGTTGTGTCTGCTCAATTGTGCTGCTCCTTGCAAAAAAATGATCTCTCTGAAGAATTTCAGTCAGGTTTCAGGCCTCACCATAGTACAGAAACTGCACTTGTTAAAATTACAAATGACTTGCTTCTTGCTTCAGATCAAGGCTGCATCTCATTGCTAGTATTACTTGATCTTAGTGCTGTGTTCGACACTATAGACCATGACATACTCATAGATCGATTACAAAACTATACTGGTATTCAAGGGCAGGCTTTAAGATGGTTTAGATCCTAGGTCTCAATTATCACCAGTAAAGTATGGAGTACCACAAGGATCTGTCCTAGGTCCTCTGCTATTTTCAATATACATGTTGCCCCTTGGTAATATTAGAAAATACGGGATTAGTCCTATTAAATTCAGATAAGACAGAGATATTACTTATTGGACCAAAAAACAGTATACAAGGATCTCTTGGATTACAATTTGCAACTAGACGGATGCACTGTTACATCCTCTAAAGTCAAAAATCTGTGTGTTATATTAGACAGCAACTTGTCCTTTCACAATCATATTTCCCATGTTACAAAAACAGCATTCTTCCATCTTAGAAACATTGCCAAGCTTCGAAAAACATGCTACCTGTTTCTGATACAGAAAATCCAGTTCATGCATTCATGACCTCTTGACTGGACTATTGTAAAGCACTGCTAGGTGGTTGTCCTGTATCTTCAATAAACAAGCTACAGATAGTCCAAAATGCAGCAGCTAGAGTTCTTACCAGGTCAAGAAAATATGATCATATTACCCCAATTTTACAGTCTCTGCACTGGCTACCTATTCAGTTCCGTATCATTTACAAAATATTATTACTTGCCTATAAGGCCCTAAATGGTTTATGTCACGAATTCAGCCTCTGTGGCTCCCTCTGCTCACCACCAGAAGACACCATCACCTGAGTACTAACTATCATTGGACTTCATTTCCCATATACCCCGTACCTGTGACTGATTACACTCACAGGTGTTTCCCATTGACTCTGAACTATTTAAACTGTTCTCCCAGCTTCCTCATTGTGAAGTCTTGTCTTACCATGCAAACATTTCTGAGCGTTTAGTCCGTGTGTGATTCCCCGTCTATGACCTGGACTCTGATTCTCTGCCGCCTGCCTACTCTGATTCAATCTGCCTTGTCATTTGATTTATCCTGTGTGTTTGCCGCCTGCCCTGATCTTCAGCCTGAACTCTGACTTTGATTCTGCCTTACCTATACGTTGTGTTTGAAGCCCGTGATTGAACTCTGCCTGTTTGACTTGCATTCTGTTTTAATAGAGCTGCACATGGATCCTAACGTCACTGACTCCTCGTTACAGTTTAGCTCCTGCGTACCTTACTTGTCTTCTACCACGCTACAATCCAACCCTTTCCCTAAGGTCACAAATCTCTGGATTTTTGGTAGTACCTAGGATGGCAAAGTCCACTAAAGGAGGTAGAGCTCTTTCACATTTGGCTCCCAAACTCTGGAATAGCCTTCCTGATAACGTTCGGGGTTCAGACACACTCTCTCTGTTTAAATCTAGATTAAATCTCTCAAACCAAGCATTCACACAATGCATTTTATAATCTTGTACTGCAGTTATATCTGATCAAATGTACATTATTATTCTTTAGCTTGGGTTTAACAAATAATTTTTGCTTAGATGGAACTAATTATGTGTCTATTTGTTTCTCTGTTTCTGTCATGGGATTAACAGGAATTACAGAAGCTTCAGTCTGGATCCAACCCTTAATCAGGGGTGCCAAATCAAACACACCTGCCTTTAATTTTCACGCAATCCTGAAGACCTTAATTAGTTGCTTCAGGTGTGTTTGATTAGAGTTGGAGCTGAACTTTGCCGGACAGTCGATCGCCAGGAACAGGGTTGGGCACCCCTGCCTTAAATGATCTGAGATGACCAAACACCTGAGAAGAGATGATGCCAACCCCTCAGAGGATGCCAACGCTCAGACAACATACAGAATTACCAAATTTTGCCATAAGTTAAATATTACGTTTCTGCAATTTATAAATGTATTGTGGAAACTTAATTTCCCGTAGAGCTGCTTTGCAACGATTTGTATCGTAAAAAGGCGCTATACAAATAAATTTGAACTTGAACTTCGTTGGGGCTCGAGCCATAATGTGCTTTAGATTGATGGCATTGGTCAACACATGCAATTTCATACTGGCTCAGACACAGCATATCTCATATGCTATTTATTTCCTTAGCCATTTATTAATGTAAATTATTCTTTCATTTCCCTGATTAAATATCAGGTCACAAGACTGAAAAGAGTGTAAAATTCTGGCTTCTAATGTTGGCACACTTTGTCAAAATATACCAAATCTAAGGACTTTCTTGTGGAAAAACAGCATGCTTTTTCTTTTAATTAGCTTGATGTTATCCAGACTGGACTTTTTTAGGAGAACTTTGTGTAGCAGGAATTGTGAAAACACGCAGTCTGGCTTCCTGAGCGAACTCCATCACATCTGTCTGAATGGGCTCCGGCTCTGTGATCGCACTACGGGGACCGACTTTCCCTCACACTCGGAGATCTTACAAGCGAAGCGCTTTGTTTTCGCAGCTGAAGAGCGTATCCTTGAATATATATCACTTTGACAGAAACCGAGTGGAGTGAATGAGTATTGAAATCAAATCATATTCGTCATTAGTCCATTTTCACGGCCTGCTTTATTGTCAGAGACAGCGCTCGGGAACATGCAGCGTGAAACCAGCGAGCAGCTGCTTTTCATTCAGAGCCACTTGAGTTACTGCGCCGTGCTCTTCATTAGATTATCGCTGAATTAACAAAGTATAAATGTCTTTGAATCAATATCTATATCAGACCAAGTTGCTTTTGTGTAAATGAATAGTAGCACAAAACTGTCCCTGCAAAACATTTCTTGAGTTCAAAAGTTTGTTAGCTGAAATGAATAAAATTAGTACAGTTCAACATGTAGATTAGGATATATTCTGACACTCTGCAATTGTCCAGTTAATGTGATTCTCTACACCTGTGCGAACTTGAGGAGAACTGACTTCATACATCCCTAAAAAAAAATTAAAAAACTGTTGATTAAAAGAACGAAAATGATAGGTTGGTGAAGAGAAACGTTCCAGCAACATGGTTTGATATTTCTAGCATTTTCTAATGCAGTTGACATTCAGACATTTTTTAATTTTGACTAATGAAAAATATTTGATTTAATTTATTAAAAAAAAAATTATTATAGACATTTCAAGGATGACCAGTGCAAAAAAAAAAAAAATTAAAAATTTTGATTATTTCTAGGGTGACTAGTAAACTAGGAGGGTGTCAAAATGTTTTTTATTTTATTTTAATTTGGTTTTATCTTATTTTTTTATTTAAAATGTTTGATTATGGATAGTTTTTATGTGTTAAGGGAGTCCAAAATATTTTATTTGATCATTTTATTTGTTTTATCATTTTATTTTATTTTGGGGGGATATCACAATAAAGTGCAGAGTTAGAAATATATTCTATTATAAATAATATATTATACTGTTATACCATTTAATATACTGTATACAATTTACACAATATAATATTACAATAAACCAACAAAATCAGAAAGTAAATGATTAAATGTAATAAATTAAATTGTTAAATGACAATTTCCACAATATTCACAGTGTAAAAATATCTATTGCACATGCTTTGTAACAATAATAAAAGTTCAGATATAATGCAGTGTGTGTGGGGTGTGAGGGCAGGGTTTATCACTTTAGTCAGAGCAGGTGGGCTCTTTCTTGTTTGTTTTAAGCTGAGGGTGTGTGTGTGTGTTTGAGTGAAAAACAAGAATCCCTACTGAGTGTCATACAGCTCTTAAGAGCGTGGCTGTGTGTCAGTCTTGTGTCTATAGGCTCCTGAATCTCTCCTCTTAGTTTGAAACGATGTTTGGACGTCTGGTAAAAATAGTTTCAGGATACAGCTAATATATCTGTGACTCATTGTAAGGGTTTTCATCAACTTCCTGGCAAGCACATAGGATCACCCAGCCATCATGATGGTGATTTTTGCATGGGCAGACATCACTCATCTTATTCTAATTATACATAAAGCAGAGGCTTTGTTATCCAAAGCAATGCATTGCCAATTACAGGAGTTTATGATTTGAACCTGCAACCTTTGGATTAGCCCACATCTTTAACCACTAAGCCACAGCACCTCATTTACACCCTGACAGAGGTTTTCCATCAGGACCAGCAAGACATCAGGTCAAGCTTCACCCGAGGAAGGTATTTTAATCCTCTTTCTCTGTCTGTTTCAGATGGCATGGGCACACACACACACACACGGTCTGAGAGCAGCTCAGAAAGCAGCGCAGAAGTGCTTGAGCTGCAGCCAATCTTGATAAACTCAGGCGTTCAGAAATCCCACCTCGGCATTGTGGGAAAGTGTGTTGTTTGCTTACCTGTCAGTTATTCTAAAAAGTCTGAAATCTGGTGTTGATATCAAGCACGCTGATTTCTATTAGAGCCGTGAAGTGACGCAATCACAGATAACAGTGCAGTTTCTGATTGAGCCAGAAAGCTTTGGTATTTGCCCTTTAAATCAGAATGTCTCATTAGTGTTTATTTAATATGTCACTGATTTTAATTTTCTCTTTCATTTTCGTAGTCCTTAAATAGAGTGCTGCTTTTTGGTTGCATAACTTTGCTATGACAATGTGCCAAATCGAAATATGCTTTATTTATTTATTGAAAATGAATGGATGTGAAATCTGAGAGCTTTATGCAATCTTAATCCTTATAGGCCTATATTAAAGACTATAACTAATTGCTTAATGATAGTAAGTACTATTATATATATATATATATATATATATATATAATAAGTCCAAAAATGTGTTTTCTAAATTATATTTTAAAATATATTTACATACATATATATTATATTTTTAAAAGCATTTCAAAATCGTTGTTTGTATAACTTATGTGAACATAAATCAGCAAGGATTTTGCATTGCCCCAAAAAATATTAAAGTCTTCTTTATCAAGCATTTTGAGCTACAAGAGTATTGCACATATATGGTGTACGTTTGATTAGTGATTTGAACAAACTCTCTAAGCCTAATTATTAAAATATGGCACATAATGACATATAGGCTTGCAAAAATAAGAAATAGAGTATCTAGATATGGATTTAATATCTAAATTGTGAGTTGCCTGTTTTTGACTCAGGCTAGTAAGCAGTCATAGCAACCAAGGTAAGTAACTCCAGCAGCTGCATAGCAACCTTTAAACACTCAAAAGCACAGCAAATGCATAGCAAGACACTGGGAAAACTTTATGGGAGCCACTCGCATTCCCTTCTGAAACTGTAAAAATCTACTTAGACCTATATTATCAAGTGAACCATTAGAATAGAACAGAGCTCAGTTACTCCAGTGTCTGGACCAGGTGAGCGCGTTACCTGATCTTGCATCTCACTCCATCTACGCTGCTGGCGACGTGTCGGACTAGAAGTATCATCAGCGACAACCCTGTTAAGCTTTATATTAAAAAAAAGGATTCCAGATTTTGACTCTTTATGCTCCTTTTGTGAGGCTGAAGATGAATCTATGTCCCATTTCTTTTGGGAATGTACATATACTACTTTATTTTGGAAGGATTTTTGTACATGCTTTTTATTCACAGTTTCTTTTTGTTATATAAAGATGTCTTATTTGGTTGTCATGACTTTACTAAAGAAGACAAGGACAGATATTATCTGATAAACTTGTTCATTTTTCTTGCAAAATTATTTTTACACAAATGTAAGTTTCAAGGTGCTAAACCTTACTTTCCTGTTTTCTGTAAGGACCTTAAATCTTACCTGGACACTCTTCTTACATCCAACAACTCCAAAGCTCTTAAAACTGTCTAACTGTGTCATTTTCATAATATTTTGTAACTAATAACTGTATTTCTAATTGCACTCACCCCTGGCATTGATTATTTATTATTTATTTTTGTATGTTCTTTATGGCATTCAATAAAAAAAAAATATATATATATATATATATATATATATATAAAATCAGCGACGCGAGGGACGTAGGCACCCAATCGGCCAATCAGAAGGCTCTCATTATAATCAGCGGAGCGTCGTGGATTATCATGGGAGCGCTGGAGTTTGTCGCGTCGCGTCGCTCGCTTGTAGCGTATCATGTGATAGGGGCTGGAATTTGACGCCTCAGGGATTCAAACCTCTCATGTTTATGGGACTTGATTTTGGCTCGGACTCCTGCGTTTAGAGTAGAGAGCGTGTCCTGGACCTGACGCGTCTGATCCGGCGTCTGGGTCCGTCAAGATAACCCTAGTTTCTGGTCGCACCGGACACAAGTTTATGTGAAAAACGTGCAAGTTCAGAATTATGCATCATCACTACAGGGAGAGCTCGAGAGGAAACATTTTAAGGAATACATTTTCATTATCTGTGGATTATTTTCACTTGTCCGTTTCTTAATTTATTTCACTCAAGTCCATGACAGGAGAGGTCGATCAGGACCGAGAAGGTAAGATTGTATATTATATCTTCTTTTCTGTTGCAGTAAGGCATTGGTCTTAAGTTTGCGTCTTTGAACATTTTTTTTTTCATAATTAGTCAACTACATTTATATAGACCTATAGTATTAATTTGTGTATATTTAGATTATGTATTTATGTTGGCAGAACCTTTCTTATTGTGGTGCTTATTAGAAAAAAATGCATGCTATTTTCTCACATAATTGATAAAAAGTGTATATATGTTAACTTGTAGTTTATATGTAATATAATGTTCTTTAAGTGTTGCGGCCCTCAAAATAATCAGAAATAATTTGTCACTGAATATTCGATTAAATTAAACATTTTGAATTTAACTTTTTTTTTTTTTTTTTTTTTACTTTATCTTGGTTTTCGATTCTTTTTGTTCCTTTAAAATGTCCTTTTATTTATAAAACCGTATAAATATGCATCAGTTTTTGTTGGATCTGTTGAAAAGTGGTTGATCCCTAAAATGAAAGGAAAATAAAAGCTGCTTGGCTTTCCTCAATCTCGCACAAACAGGTTGAAAATGTACCTCAGAATACTTAATTAAGAGTAATTTGACAAGCTTCTCCCAGCTGACTGAGCTGATGATTGATTATGGGACTGACAGTAAGTGTGCTCCTGAAAGAGCTGTTTTCCTGTCTGGAAGGGATGCAATCTGGATACAGTTAGAAGAGAATCCCAGGACTGTTTTCTCCACCCCGGGGTCTTATTATGGCCATTTGTGGTTCTTTAAGTCTTATATCTTGCTAAGAAGTGTCATGTATGTAATTATAAATTCTCATTTCTATAAATTTGGTCTCAGTTCTGGTTCAGGTGCATTGTTTTTCTCCCCATCTGTTCTCTGCTGGAACAAATGCACACCACACCACTGCTGTCTCCTCTTGTAAATGTCTTTTTAAAAGATTTGGATCGGAATGTGCGAGATTCGTACACTGAAGCAGTCCCATATGTAGCTTCCTACCTATATCCCACCCATCTGGCTGAGTTGGTTGGCACGTTTGTTGAGCAGGTAATATTGCATTTCAGGATCAGATTGCAAACACTTCCAAATAGACTGCAGGCTACTCCCTGGTATACTGTAATCTTTGGATCAAAATTATTAATTTATTTGTCTGTTGGCATGGTTTTATGTGACTAAGGCAGCAGACTGTGGAATTTCTCTCGGGTTATTTGTTATGTCATGTTGAAAGATTAAATAGCACTGCTGAGTCATTGGTGTGCTCTTTTTTTTTTTTAAAGATGTACAGCATATGGTATTTTTTCACAGGGCACATGATGTGCTTTATGGTGATGCTGCTAAGTAGAGTTTGATGGAGTTTTGTTGATCCTCTGTATTATCATAGGTGGGTCTCTGTAGTTTATGATCTGCCATGTATTCATGATGAAATGTCTTTAATGTGCTGCGTTTTCCTGTTGCTGTGATAGATTGGGTGTGCTGGCACTGAACGCTCAAGTGTCTGAATCACACCTCCTTTAAGAGACCCTAATGCAAGCGTCCAGCCCTTTTCAGTTTTACTGTCTGCTGAAAGCTGTAATACTGTTTAATCGCTTCCAAACTGTCTATTTTTCTAGTTTTCACCTAGTCACTGTTTACTTTAACGCTGGATCGAAGCTCTCACGTTTGCAGGAACCAGATTTAACTTTTTTTTTGTCATTAAAATCAGATATTAATTAATAATTTTATTTTTATACATTATTTTATTCTTTGTTTTAAATATATAAAACATAAAATGTTATTAAATTAAATATAAATAATTAAAAGTTAATTGAAAATTAATTTCTGTTTTAAATATTATCAATAAATAATATTATAAAATAAATAAAAAGTTTTATTGGATATTGTGAGACGAAAGTTTACCTTTTTATTTTTTATTACATGGCACAAAAAAAACAGAATCTCATGTAATCTCAGAATTCTGAGAAAAAAAATCTAGGATTGCAAGATGTAAACTCGGAATTGTGATTAAAAAAAAGTTCCAGTTACCTTTTTTATTATCTCCTTTTTTAAAGATAATTTATTTTGCAATCCTAACTATGCAAATATATGATTAGTTGCGTTTGATCTTAGTTTATTAATCCATTATTTTGCATATTTGAGCCAGTAGATCAGAACTTTCCATGTAAACTGCAGGTGTTTAAATTGCTCAGGTGTATATTTTTAGCGTCCATTTAATTTTGATGAAGCGACTAAATAGCAAGTGTAGGTTTCGTGACTCTGTGTGCATGGAAACGGGGCAGAGCATGAGTGTCAGGCGATCACACGGGACACAGGAGTGCCGTGGTGTTAGTAAGAATTATGGGCCGCAGTCACTGCATGGCAGTCCACCGCTGGATAATTTATTACAGCCTCCACTAATGAACAGCCTAGTTGTGCAATAATGAGAAACATCTTATCCAGGGTCAGAGCAGGGCAGATGGACACTAGAGCCCACAGAGAGATTCTTACATAAAGTTAAATACTAGTTTTGTGCAGCAAGGTGTTTGATGTAAAGTCTGGTGCACATTGTACAGATTATTTTGGAAAAGAACCGCCCACTTAGACAGAAAGAGACCAGCTGACTGAGACGACATTTGATTAGGGGCAAGTTTATGTGAAATATAGAATACCACACTATCATTATGGAAAAATTAATTCAAGTAATTGCACAGCAGAAAACAAAAACCTCAAAACAAACAGAATGTTTATAGACTCCAAAAAGTTATATACAGATTATTACACAGATACTGAAGCTTTGCTCATTTACATTTTAAAGTTCCTACTGAGTGCCTCAGTCAAAACCCATCAAGCTCTGATGCTGCCAGGCCGGAAAATGTTGCCTATTCAGTGATTATTTCATCCTCAAAACCTTGAAAACATGACTTAGTTTCCAGGAGGGCTTGTAAATGAAACCTGTGCGCTCTTACTCCCAGAAGTCAGCTAAAGTGAAGTTAGAGCTTTCCAGATCAAGAAGTGCTTTCCGGTTTGTGTTTGATTTTCAACAGATGGTCAGTAAACAGACTGTGAGCTAGTAAAACTAGTTAAATGCTAACTGCTTAGAAAAGAATTATAGACCAATGATAAAATGAGTTCACTTTTATTTTTCTCATATAATGTGTCACAAACTTGTTTTCCCCTGAGAAATACTTTAAATACATTTTCTGTAGAGTTTCAGACAGGATCTCAACAATGTCTCAAACTGTGCTCAGATTTATCAAGATGCCAATCAAAAATCAGAGATCTCAATATGAACTCAAACGTTTCTGATCAAATTCTTCCAACACCAAGGAGCTTGCACATAATTTAAGTATTACCTAACCTACTCCATACAGTATGTCGACTGTTGACTCTTTTAGTCTGTTTTTATTTATGTATTTCTCCTAATCTATAAAAGAGCAACATTTTATTGCTTTAAAATGTTCCTCTGGTAAGGATTTGTACCAGTATGCCACGGTATAGAAAGTAATTTTGAAGTATCAGTGAACAGTGTATGAGTCTGTGCTTGTGTGCAGGATAGTTATTGAGTTCACTCAGCAAACTCAGCCATGTGGAATGTTCTGTAATGTCATCAAAGTAAACAAATACAAACACTTGAGAATTCATCTCTTTTTCTCCTTCTGTCACTTCAGTTGAGCTCTCAATCTCGGTCTTCATTATTCCCAATAACACACGTTACCCACCCAGATTTCTCCTTTGGCTCCCATTTCTCCATCTGACAGCTCGGACCCCACAGCGAACGCACACACACTGCTGCAAAGTGTACGCGATCTGTTTCACACACACACTGGATTTTATTATTTGCGAGGTGTTTTTGATTCATCATGTCAGTGAGCAGGTTCATTTGTCTTAATGGAGCTGACAGATGTGTGTATCTGTATACACCACAGAGAAACAAGGAGATGAGAGATAGATGGTTGTGTGAGAGTGTGTGTGTTCGCAGCCGGACATCTGGTTCTCCGCTGTCACACTCACACAGACGTTTCTCAGTAGAGAATCCAAACAGACGCCTCTTCATTTACAGAAACAGAAACATGTTTAAATTCTGTCAAAATTGTCCTTCCAGAGCAGCTCATCTCTCTTCGTTCACAGACGGGCTTGTATAAAATGTATACATCTCTGATCATCTCTCTGTCTGTATTATTCACAACAGTAGATACTCCTGAAGACAGTTTGACTGGTGCTTGCCTGTTAAAATCTCCCTGTCATGATGCAAGGCTGTTGCTATGCAGTGGATGGGGCATTCTGGGGGGTTGCTACGGGGTTCTGGGCGGTTGCTAGGTGGGTACTTACTGGAACAAGTGAAAAGAGTTCATCCTGAAGTCTCTGATATTCTGGTCTCAATATGCCTTGCATCTTTCCTTCAGTGTACGGCTGTGGGGTTTAGTTTGCTGTTTGAAGGTGAAAAATGATCATTTTTGATTTTTTTTTTTTTAAAGAACACTCTTCCTCAACAAGTTGCACACTTTTAAGTGTCAGAATAATAAAGTACCGATATTTGCATGCTGTAAATAAGCTGCATCACGCATACATTTTCATAGACATACATTAGCATTCAAAAGATTGTGGACGGGAATATTTCTTAAATTTTTTATGTTTTTCTTAGTTAAGGCTTCATTTATTTGATCAAAAATACAGAAAATTGCTAAATATTTTTATAATTTAAAATAAGTGTTTTCGATTTGAATAGATGTTAAATGTAATTTATTCCTGTGATTCAAAGCTGATTTATAGGCATCTTCATTGGATGAATGTGATTGGCACGTGCAGCATTAGCAGCTCAGTGTGACTGTTTGAAACCAGACACCTCATATCAGTTTCACAGTCTGTCTTTAAGCACGTTCTCTTTGATGTATGTCAGAAGGATATTGACTTAAGTTTCCTGTGTCATCAACATCTTGCCACATCAAAACCTTTGTTGGCTTGCAGTATGTTTTCACAAACTTTCACAGTGATGAAAGATACGATTTCTTAATTTGAAGTTGAAAGAAGTTGCTTAATGTTGAATCATCTTAAAACTATTTGTATATTGTGATTGGGTGTTGGCGTGTTTGTGATTTACTGCTTTGACACAAATGTTTATTTGAGGATATACATACATGCATACAGTATATGTATGTAAATTTAAATATATATATATATATATATGGATATTGTTGTATGCTGTATGACCTTGTTGACCTATACAGTGGCCCAGAAACTATTGGGACTAAGAATAACACACTTAAAGGTGAGATCAAAATTAAAGTTGTTTGGGTGTTAGTATCAGTATGTTAGTCTGAATGTCAAAGCATTTGATGATTAAACATCAGATCAGGTGTCTATATCAAATACTGCATGACTAACATCACTTTTCTTCGTTATTTTTATGCAGTGTGTTTGAATCTGTTGGTGTTTTGGTGATTTTTAATCAGTATATGAAGTCAGCTCTCCTCAAGTTCTCACAGGTGTCCGAACAGAGGAAACACAGATGTAGAGAATCACATTAACTATCAACATGATCCACCAATGCATCAGTCGTCTTGATATTCAAGTTTTGATTTTCCAATCCAAAATGTAGACATTGGCGCACCCGTTGACGTGAGTTTGGTGCAGGACTATCTGTTCTTCATTTATTCAATGACACTTGAGCTTTAATTGTTGCATATGCTTGTAGTTTATAATTGAAGAGTGTTATCAGTCGCAGAGTGTTTTAAATCTTCTGTTAACCTTGATGTCACTCAGTGAAGCTGCCAAACTGTGCAGATTGTGTCAGTGCACACAACAGCTTGAAGCCTTCGGCAATGGTGGGTTATTCATAGCAACAGTGTGCTGTAAATTTGATATTTAAGGCTGCAGGTGAACCCATCTCTCTAGGTCAGCTCTGAATTGCATTGCTACTTTCATCACATCCTGTTGCTTAATCGTTTTATAGCAGCCGCCTTTAAATGCGTGCCATTTACGTGCAGCACGAGAGAATGTTTCGGTGTCTGCATGTTTATACATGTGGTCAAGGAAACCCTCAGAGCTATGTGATTAATGATGATATAGTATCAATTTAGGTGGAATGTTTTATTAGAACAGACTAAGTGTCCCACATTCTGTTCTGAATGATTGCCACGGCAAAGTGGAAGTGCTAAGTGTACTGGGTATCTGCTAGCAGTGTTGGGGGTAACACATTACAAGTAAATTGAATTATGTAATCAGATTACTTTTTTCAAGTAACTAGAAAAGTAACACATTACTTTTTAATTTACAAGAAAATGTCTGAGTTACTTTTTCAAATAGGCCTAAGTAACGCCAGTTAGGAGGCCATGATGGTCAGAGGCCAATGGGCAAATTTGGCCAGGATGCCGGGGTTACACCCCTACTCTTTTTCAAAGGACATCCTGGGATTTTTAATGACCACAGAGAGTCAGGACCTCGGTGTCCCCCGTCACTATACTGGGGCCCACACAGACCACAGGGTGAGCACCCCCTTCTGGCCTCACTAACACCTCTTCCAGCAGCAACCTAGTTTTCACCGGAGGTCTCCCATCCAGGTACTGACCAGGCTCAACCCTGCTTAGCTTCAGCGGGCAACCAGTCTTGGGCTGCAGGGTGATATGACTGCCACAGTTCTGGACTAAATGTGAACATGCATTTACACTTGCTCAAAAACAGATTCAATATTCCTCTAAATTAATAAAAACTGTCAAATGGAAACTCAGAATATTACACAAACCTACAATAATTAAATGTTAAATATAATACAAATATCCTTTATGTATTTAATACACAGTGTCTTTGCTGTTGACCTTAAATGATCCAATTCAACAAAACTGACTTTAGATAAACATAACACTTTCTTTTCTTGCGTCCTATTCTTCATGCAATCAGGAATGGCAGCACAGCTGAATGGTTTGTTTGAGCTTTTTGAATTTACATTTCCTTCAGCCTGAGGCTTATTCATTTCACTTTAAGTGAAAGGGCTTTTACATTTGCCAAATACAATTTTTTTTTATTTTGAGGTAAAAGGGTGTTCTGGGTGGTTGCTAGGACATTGCTAGATGAAAATTGTACTGTTGCTTAGTAAATAAAAAGTTTATGGGAATCCCAGCATGCCTGAAAGGGATGGGAGAGTGTCTGCAGGAAATTTCAGCAATAAGAAACTGCAAAACATAAAGGAAAAGGTTGCTTTTGGACCAGTATTTATTGTGAAAAGCATATTAAAAATTATTTTGAATTTATAATAATAATAATGATTTCTTAAGGGGGTGCTAGAGCATCTGGGGAACATGTCAGTTAAATGAAACTGTAAAAAATGAAGTAAAAAGTTGCTTTGGACCAATATTTATTGCAAAAATCATATTAATAATGAAGTGAAGTGAAGTGAAGTGAAGTGACATTCAGCCAAGTATGGTGACCCATACTCGGAATTCGTGCTCTGCATTTAACCCATCCAACGTGCACACACACAGCAGTGAACACACACACACCGTGAACACACACCCGGAGCAGTGGGCAGCCATTTTATGCTGCGGCGCCCGGGGAGCATTTGGGGGTTCGGTGCCTTGCTCAAGGGCACCTCAGTCGTGGTATTGAGGGTGGAGAGAGCGCTGGACATTCACTCCCCCCACCTACAATCCCTGCCGGCCGGGGACTCGAACCCGCAACCTTTGGATCACGAGTCCAACTCTCTAACCATTAGGCCACGACTTCCCCCCTAATCATTTTGAATCTCTAATTATAATAATTTTCAGGGGTTGCTAGAGCATTTGATGAAAATTTAATGAAAAAGTATTTTTTTTTTAAATTGTATTTAAAAAAAATAAAAGATTCTAATTTAATTTAGTAAAGGATTCACCAAATGATTCACATTCAGAAATGCATTTCTGAAAATAATTGTAGACTTTTAATTTGTGGGAGACTGTTTATTTAAGAACCACTTGTTTAGTGCCATTATATTTGCATGCATATCAAACTGTACATCTTTTCCTTTCTAGATGGCAAAGGGTGGAGAAGTCTGGAGAACTGCATGGCCGCACCTGCCCGATGTCACCTGAGGAACTGGAAGGTGAGCAGTCCTCATATCATTTGGGTTATCAGCTAATAAATAAACGCATGCTTTTGATGCCGCCTGACATAACACCGCAGCCCCTGTTTAGCCTCGGCTTGCCTGTACTACATTACCAAATGTGTCAGAAACGTGTCAGTTTGGACTTGTTTGTGTGTCAGCGCGCTCGATTTTCACTCCGGCTCATCGGATCTTTTCAGCCAGACACTCCACAGACATTCATTCATTAAAGTCATCCTGAAATATTTACTCATGGGGATCTACGGCGGTGTAGGGTGTTGCTTAAGTAATTAAAGGGGCTGAAGTGTTGGCTGTGTAGGATCACTGGAGGTCTGCTGTAGTTCAGGTTTGGGGGTGGGAAGCATATCCATGTGAATGGGCCGATCGGACATCACGGATCGGTTTGCGCTGTCAGGGTTTATATAACACAGACGAGTAATGGGCAGGCCGTGACAGCGCACTAGATTAACCCTGAGGATTCATGTCATTATATTTCCTACTAGCGTGTTTTATTGGCTCTGCTCTTTCTTTGCAATCAGAACAACAGCTTCAGTTCAGTCCATGCTGTATCAGTGATTGACATCTTTTGTCCTTCTTGCAGGTGATGCTGCTTGTGTTTGTATGTCTTCTGGGTCTCACTGATGGACATTTCCTTCAGGAGGAGAAAGACGAACCCCATCCTAGCAAGCTGAGAGCCTCTTCAACCTCTCCAGAACATCCAGGACGGCAGAAGGATCTAGATGAGTGGCAGAGCAGAGCACCATGGGCACGACTGCATGGTCAGTACATCCCTGACACTGAGGGCAACCGGGGCTAGTTGTCACACTTTCTACCTCAGTGAATGAGCAATGAGTGTTGAATTCTAAGAGGTTAAAGCTGCTAAAAGTTTTATTATTATTATTTATTTATTTTTATTATTATTTTCGCCCTGAAAAAAATTATTAATAAAAAAAAAAAAAATATATATATATATATATATATATATATATATATATATCTTATATCTTAATCTTGTGTGTGTGTGTGTGTGTGTGTGTATATATACATGCATACATTTATGCATTGTTTTTATCCAAAGCAAAAGAGGAACAAAAGCATTTCCAATAATGCCAATAATATTTGTAATATACAATGCCAGGTTTATTTGACAACTAGATTAGAAAGCAAGAGAAGAGAAGAAATGAAGTGAAGAAAAAGTGTTTTATATAGCGCTTTATACAATACAGATGGTTTCAAAGCAGCTTCGTGTTGATAAACAGGAAAATAACAGTGTTGATGCTATAAAATTAATCAGTTATGAAACATATTTAATTTCAGCTGCAGTGCAACTATACAGAAGATAGGTCCATTATTCAGCTCAGGTCAGTTCAATGTTTATTCAATTTAGTGCAAAGTTAGTGTCATCGATTCAGTTCACATTTTATTCTCATCTGATAGTGTCAGTCCAGTTAAAATTATAATATTAATATATTAATTGTCTTTAAAACCCCAGGACAAAGTTTAAATTAAAGACTAAATTCAACATACAAAACACTGTTAAAGAAAACAAACGTGTAATTGCATTTTTGACTTAGTCTTCGTTATTGAGATACGCTTTTGACAACCTCCCCATTTCAAATATACACTTTAGTTTAGTTTACAAGCCTCATCCAGATCATGACGTTATTGCAAAGCCTGTAATTAAAATTGGAGACTTGTCGTCTGTACTAACAGCAAAATTAACCCATCAGCAACACTTGGTGATAGATGAGAGTAATTTCAAAATGATATGTTGTCACAAAGTGTGTACCAAAGGCTGTGTATCAAGTCATATTGCTAATTCTCTAGCAGACAGAAGTTCATGGATCTTCACTGAGCTGTTTCAGATGTGAAGGTCTCGATAAAGGTATAAGTTGCTGTGTGTTTCATCAACTTTGTCTCAGGTGTTTCTCTTAAAATTCCTTTGGAGAAATAGAAGTATTAACAAATGAGTCAGTAGTTGGCATACTGTACAGTATGTTTTATATAGAGCTATAAAATGTGGATCATTTGGAAATTTGATGAGGAATGCTTATTTATATTGAAACTTTATTGCAGATTTAGACCACTAAAACAGAACTCTGTTTTTCTTTTTTTTCCCTAACTTAATCTTCTTTCTGGGAAAAACAATTGAGATAAAAGAGATTTCATTGTGTGTTTTTTGTCATGGAAAACCTATAGGTCGGAGGAAATGGAAGGTGAAACCAGTTGTTTTCTGTCTTCTCAGGCTGAAGTTAATATTACATTTTCTGTCTAACCTGCCAGAGATCTGAATCCTTTGGGAATGGTGCTTTACACTTTCTGTTACCTCAAACACTTCACAAAGCCCTAATGGGTGAATCTCACGAAACCTGTCAAAAACATGCCCAGATCATAAAAAAAAATGATTTCTTCTTTTCTTTTGATTTTAGGGTGAAATGTGACCTGGACGTTTAAGTGAAATTCATCCTTCCACACGTTTTCTGCATTTATAGAGAAAGTCTTTGTTGAAATTTAAGACAAAGTGTTTTTTTTCTCATCCTGTGATTTTGTGTTATGTCACAGTGACACATTGCTTCAAGGCAAATTCCTTGCTAATTATTCAATTTTTTGTTATTTTCCTTATGCTCAGTGGAAATAAAATATCTGTGCAAATAATAATGTAGAAACACGAGTGGAATGCAAACTTACCGTGAGTATCTCTTGTGAGGACATGCATTGCAATAGACTTAAGATCCTTAGAGCTAATTAAACCAAAAATATTTCTATATCTTCTGACATTTAATGCTGACATGCCCATGTACTTTGTTTTGTGCAGTATGATAAACACGATCAGCATTAGCTGAGCCACAAGCTGACATGTTGGGCAAACAAACAGAGCAGTGTTTTTAGAGCTACAGCCCCAGAGTGTTTACACTCTTCAGGAACTCAACCGTGATATTGACCATTTTACCGCCACTGAATTAAACCCCGTTCTCAAAAACACCGCCATCAGTGTATGCTGACAGGCCATTAAAATACACAAAACGGCTAAAATATACAATATATTAACAGATGTGAACGGTACTGCTGGAGGTCTGCAAAGAAAATATATAAAGCATACACTGTGTTTTTGAAAGATGTCTCACGACTGCATTTATTTTATTAAAAATACAGTAAAAACTGTAATATTGTGAGATATTATTAGAATTTAAAATAGCTGTTTTCTATGTGAATATGTCTTAAAATGTAATTTATTCCTGCGATGCAAAGCTTTATTTTCAGCATTGTCACTCCAGTTTTCAGTGCGTCACATGATCCTTCAGAAAACATTTGAATCATTTCTGATTATTGTTAATTCATATTTTTGTGGAAACCAGGATGCATTTTATTTTTCAGAATTCTTTGATGAATAAAAAGTTCAAAAGAACACCATTTATTTGTAATATAAATCTTTTGTAACATTTTAAATGTCTTCACTGTGCAATTTATTGCATCCTTAAAAGTATTAATTTCTTTCAAAAACACAATTTAGTTACCACAAACTATGGCAATATAGAACTTTTTTTTTTTTCTTAATTGTGGAATTTGCAATATTTAAATAAATATGATTGTATAAGCGTAAAAAGAACAGCTTACAGCACCAACTGGGATGAGAAAGTATTTCAACATAAAAAACGTCACACTTCACCTTTAAGAAGGAGGATTGTTTTTTTACTGAGACTCACCGAGGTTGTCACATCCAGTACATTTGTCATGTTTTTCTCTGGCTCATGCATGCAATGGAATAATCTCAGCTCACTATTCCTTATCAGTTTTATGTTCCACTTCAAATAATCCAGAGCTCCTCTGTGCAGGTTCTGACACAGCAAATTGCTCTCTTGGAAGCTAATTATTGCAGTCTTTGCCTGGAGAAAGTTTGAATCATATTCTAAGGTTCTCCTCACCTTGTAACTTTAAACAAATCTCTATAAACATGATGTGGCATGTTGTGGGATGTTTTCAGAGCTGCATGCTGCAGTTGCATGAGATACAGTACAATAATAGTCCAGTGCAGTGGCAGCAAACAGCAGGAGGAATTTCACACCGTGGAGAGACGTGCACACGTTACACAATCAGCTGCTGAGGTGTGAACCAGGGCCACTAGTGTTATCACCTTTTTAAATGCCAGTGTTACATTACAGTGGGCGGATGTGCTTTGCGCTGGCAGGAATTGAGACTATTTTAATGCATCAGAGCCACGTGCCAGAAGCTGTATTCTCTAGAGAAATAGTTCTACTAAAAATCATTTAAAAATCAGTCCATATGCTTTGAACAAAAGCACAAACTAAATAATCAATGTTGGTAGTTGAACCCTCGCCACCAAACTTGACATTGTGTGTTCTTGCCGCAGTTGGCTCATATTAAATAGCCTAAAAGTCGACTTTATTCAATTCCTGACTTGATGTCAACTTTTTCTACATTTAATAATGAATAAATCTTTAAAATAGAGTTTGTATTTTCTTTTTAAAAAAATGAAAGTGAAACGGTGAAAAGTCCCGATGCTGTTGGACTGTTAGCTCAAGGACCAGCGCTAAAAGTTTCATAATTTATGATGGTTTTAAGGAGCTTTTTGTCATTTTTAAACTTAATAGCCCCAATTTACCTCCTAAGATATTCTTCAGAAATTCATCTATCGGTCGCCCAGAAGAAAAAAAGTCATATGGGTTTGTAATGAAATAAGAAATGGGGACAGAATCTTTATGTTTGGTCACGTTCTGTGGTCACTTCTCTCATCAGCTCGTGTTTTCTGTCTCCTCAGATTCGTCCTTGGTCGAGGAAGGCGAGGGTCATCGAATCCGGTGGCAGCGTTCCTCTGCAAACAGCTCCAGTTCACGGAAGTCCCCTAGGAACCGTAAGGAGCGGCGCAACCGGAAGCGGGGCCGGGGCAGCCAGGACTGTCGTTTGGAGAGGAAAGAGATGAAGGTGCGTGATCTGGGCCTCGGCTACGACTCGGACGAGATCGTGGTGTTTAAGTACTGTGTGGGGACGTGCATGAGTGCCCGTAAGAACTATGACCTGGCCCTGAAGGTGCTGACGGATAACGGCAGCGTTTCCAGCCGCAACGTGAGCACTCAACCCTGCTGCAGACCCACGTGCTTCGAGACCATCTCCTTCATGGACGCCCAGACGAGCTGGCAGACCATCAAATGGCTTTCAGCGGCCAACTGCAGCTGTGTGGGATGAGAGAAGCCGAGGAGACGCAGCCGGTCAAATCAACCCAGAGCTCCGGTGTAGAAAGCGAGGGAATTCCAGTGCAAGGAAAGGGATGCAGCGCTCCTGATGATGCACTGCAAACGCAGCCGATCTGCTAGCATCAGCACGGGAACCACAGGAACATGGGACGTCCTGCAGGGAGACGGTCGGAAACCGTAGAGCATGGAGAGCTGTGAAGCGAATCGTCAGATTCCTGTTCCAGACTGCAGTTCCGCATGGGAAGTTTGTGAAAAGTAACTTGAAGGCCTACATTTCACATTATCTGAAATTGGAGATGTTTTAAGAACTTGGATACCATGAAGGTTCATTATAACAGAACAGAAGGTGCTTTTAATTCACTCATCAGCTTAGCATGTGTGTTTAATACACACACACACGTTCCTTAAGCCGTGTGCACATTACAAGACTGAAGCGTGTCACTTTTTTATGTATGTGAGTTGTCTATAACAAAGATTTCCAGTTTTTTTTTTTTTTTTTTTTTCAGATACAGGCCAAATTTGTCCTGAATGCATAATGCATGCAGCATTTTACCAGTTTGCAGGCCGGTTCTGAATGCTAAGTGGTGGAGTTCTGCATCGGCTCTTTATAATGATGAAATCATGCTCGATTACACTGCATGTCTGGACGTATGCCCAGCTATAACACTCTCTTCCATCATCTGATCATCATTAGATGAATTACTGCTGCCATGATCGCTAGAAAATGTACACAAACTATTTTTAACTCTTTTCAACTCTTTTCTCTTTTAAACAAATTCCGCCTGTTTTCCATAAGCAGTACAAGCGTTGAATTTTTTGGAATAATGTTGTATTCTATAAAAGGCTGAGAAATGAATCATTCTTGGATTTACAAGAATGTCAATCTAATTTACATTATTGTTCAAATTGTTTGGAGTCGGTAAGAAATTGATACTTTTATTCAGCAGCAATGCATTAAATTGATCAAAAGTGATAGTAAGACATTTATAATGTTACAAAAGGGTTCTGTTTCATAGAAATTTTGACATTTCTATCCATTAAAGGATCTTGAAAAAAATAGTCTGGTTTCCAGTGATGCTGAAAATTCAGCTTTGATCCCAGGAATAAATTACATTTTAAAATATATTCACATAGAAAACAGCTATTTTAAATTGTAATAATATTACACAATATTACTGTAATTTTACTGTATTTTTGATCAAATAAATGCGGCTTTGGTGAGCAGAAGAGGCTTCTTTAAAAGTGAAAATAATACAGCGCATTGCCGTACCAGCACAGATGAAACTGTATTGCGGGTCGTTAATGAATAATATGCAGGTTTTTGCAAGCAAAACTCTTTCGTGGGTGTTTAAATGACTCGGGTTGACTTGTGACAGTCTTGTAATGTGCTCTTGGCGTTACACAGTTGCACAAACACAACCAACAGCTAACCACTTATCCTGATGCCACATTCAGTAACCTCTGCTATCAAGAAATACCTCTTTAATTTAAGCTTCTTTGATCAACATTGTTATTTTGCTTCACTGCTCGAGTGGATGTCTGTTTTTCTGTGCGTGTTCTATTATGGACTGGATCTTTGTCGGGATACGTGACATTTGATTTGTCAGTTAAATGAAATGGTGCCCTGGCTATGGTTCGTAGCACACAGCACTGTGCCGGTTTACCAAAATGTATTTTAATTGAGACCTTGTCACATTTCATGTTTTTGTTCGGTGTTTTTGGGTGTTGACTTATTGTATGCAAGGTGAATGATATACCAAAGCAATAGATAGATAGATAAATAGCAGATCACCTCAGGTAGGGACAGTGGGCAGTATATGAAACCTGTGGTTTACACTTCTATAATCGACCATCACACACTTCTATTCCGTTTCTCACACTTACTGTATTAATCTCATGGTTTACTTTTACTTTTATATATATCACGTATAATGTTTTCAAAGACACTATACATCTGGATCACGTTTCACTCTAAATTCAACAGAAATAAACAGAAAAATTGACTTTGTTTTTAAAAAATGAAGCCAATTTTTAGAATTTTTTGACTTTTTTTGTTGTTTTTATTTTTATTTAATCAATTAAATAAATTTTCCCCAAAACTCACATTCTCAATACTGTAATGTAAAAATATAATGCATAAATTAAATTGTATTTAACATTATAGTAGTATTTGTAGTACATAAAATGACTGTTACAGTACAAATTGCATAATTTCTTATTTTAGTTTTATTATTATTATTATTATTTTTAAGTGTGACCAGACTGTGTTGTCATGAGATTCACCCTCAAACTAAACGCATTTTATGACTAAGGGAATTAAAAATCACAAATTCCATTTTTGTTACTGCCTTTGAATGTAACAGGGATTTTACCAACTTACATATTAAGCATTCGATTAATAGAAAACATCATACAGTAGATACCAGCTTAACCTCCTAATGTTTTATTAGATTACTTGCAGTGTTTTGGCCCTGTTTTTGTGTTGCATTTCTGTTTTTTGACTCCTAGATCATAGATCTAATAGGTTATTTACTATATTATCCAACATTTGAAAGATGCCAGATAGGGCAGAGCCTTTTTCATCATGTCATGTGATAATCACTCGCCTTTATATCAAATGCTATAATGTTGTTCTGATAATCAGCTTTGAGTTTTGTTCCTCTGAGATCTGAGGAAAGCAGGTTTAGTCTTGAACTGCTCATTTAGTTTCCCAGCGGCGCAGTGAATTCCTTTCCTTCAGGATGGCATCATTTTACCCTTTGGATGCTATGCATCCCCTGCTTTATTTAAGGGAAATTACTGCTATTGTTTGTTGTATTTATTGCATTTTTTGGTATACATGTTATCATAATTATATTTTTTATTATTTATAAAATGTATATACCTGGAATTTATTGCTCAGATTTTTATACAGATGATGCATTTAAAGAAAAATACATTTTATCTTTGTGTGTCATACCACGTGTTTCATTTTGTGTTTTGCTTTGCACCAACATTTACATACCAGACAAGACACAGTTTCTCTCTATAAACCACTAGCCTATAAAAAATGCATTTTTGAACAAACATAAGTTATACTAGAACAAATGTTCTTGCAATAGTATGTTAACTTGTTTACTGTCTAGTACATATAAAGGCCTCAGCAGGAAGTTTCCATGTGAATGCTCTCACAGCACAACATATACTAAACACAGACAAGTGTTTGGCTCTTTTAGAACAAAAGGTGAGTGAAAGCGTCCCTGCAGCCCAGTGTGCACACCGTCCACCCTATCTGCTCTAAATAGTACTGAAAATGAGATTAGATAGTATGCAGATTGGGACGCAGGCCATGAAATGAAGGCAGCTTGAGCACAGTGTTATGGAGGCGTTTATGTTCTCCGGGGCTTAGGCTTACTAATGCTCACATCTTTCTATTGAACAACTATAATTTCACTTGTCTTTTCTGTTATTTTTCACACAAGAGATGATGAATTCATGATATTTGTCCCCGCTTGCTGTCACTGCTGCAGTCAATATTAATAACCCAACAGCGCCATCTACTGGACGTTTATATAAAACACGCTTAGAACCTTAGAATTCCAAAGTAGAATCTAAAAAATGCATAATCAGCAGCACAAAAACCTAAAAGAGAATTCTATTTTTTAAAACTATCAAACAGTCAAACCTTTAATATCAAGTAAAATAAAAATATATCTTTCCATTTTGATGCCATGGGCTCACTTACACTGACAAGTAATGACAAATAATATTATGCAATAAAAGTAAAATTACATATAATATTATTATAAAACGCTGAATTAATTATGATATTCTGTTGCAGTGTTTATTTTCGAAACGCGTGTCAGAGACGCCTGTCCCTTCCTTTTTGTTTACTTGATATATGTTCTTAAATAAGATACTCTTTTTGAACTATCGGAGTGCTTCTGTTGCCAAAGTAAGAGGAAAAGGACTTTTTAAAAGACCGAAAAATGCACATCTATTTAAATGTATTCCTTTAATTTGGATTAAATTCCTGATTCAGAATGGTAGGTGCAATTTTAATATTTTAATTCGTTATAAATGTTGATTGATGTACGCTTAGATACCTGTAATCTTCATGTACTAGTGTCACTTAGTTCATTAAATCTTCCTCAATTATTAACCCCTGCAGAGGAGAAGTCAGGTGGCCAAAAGGAAACAAGGGCCAGGTGTCAAGTACCCATCAGAATGGCATACCTTCGGTTAATGCGCATGCGCAGCAGTGAAATTTGTTGAATTGCGCATGCGTTAAATTTAAACCATCATTTCAACATACTAAGATTACAAGCGGTAAGTGTTGGTGTAATATATTGCATATTATATACACATTACCTAATTGCATGCCTTGTACAATCACAAGAAATGTTGACAGACGTTTTCAATATATTATTTTTAGCAAGTGGGGTCGTAAAGTCGTGTTAAAACGTTAAATCTGGTGTTAACTCGAGGTTCTAGCGTTTGGCGCCATCTGACCGAGATTAAACACATCGACTAATGTGTTGCTTTTAAATGATTAATGCTTATTTTTCTGCTAACTGTAGTTTAACCATGGAAAATAAGTGGGAGGAAATTTTCAATTACCTTTTAAAGGGTTCATACCCTGCAGAACTAAATAAAGGGCAGAAGCAAAGCCTAAGGAAATACTCCTCGAAATTCAGGATTCACGGTCAGTATTTACATCAAAATACATCTTACTGACAGGAATATGCACGTGTTCATATTTTGTATTATTTATTATTGGTAATGTCAATATTCCTTAAAGATGGAGAACCCTTTGGCAGTGACAGAAGAGTCATAAAGACAAAGGAGGAGGCTATGAATTTATTTAAAGAATTTCATGCCTCACCTATTGGAGGACATACAGGAACCTTAAAAACTATATTAAACCAGGGGCTATCAAAACAGCATACCCCTTTATAAACTGTATTTCTATTAAACCAGGAGCTATCAAAACAGCATACCCCTTTATAAACTGTATTTTTATTAAACCAGGGGCTATCAAAACAGCATACCCCTTTATAAACTGTATTTTTATTAAACCAGGGGCTATCAAAACAGCATACCCCTTTATAAACTGTATTTTTATTAAACCAGGGGCTATCAAAACAGCATACCCCTTTATAAACTGTATTTCTATTAAACCAGGGGCTATCAAAACAGCATACCCCTTTATAAACTGTATTTCTATTAAACCAGGAGCTATCAAAACAGCATACCCCTTTATAAACTGTATTTTTATTAAACCAGGAGCTATCAAAACAGCATACCCCTTTATAAACTGTATTTTTATTAAACCAGGGGCTATCAAAACAGCATACCCCTTTATAAACTGTATTTTTATTAAACCAGGGGCTATCAAAACAGCATACCCCTTTATAAACTGTATTTCTATTAAACCAGGAGCTATCAAAACAGCATACCCCTTTATAAACTGTATTTCTATTAAACCAGGAGCTATCAAAACAGCATACCCCTTTATAAACTGTATTTTTATTAAACCAGGAGCTATCAAAACAGCATACCCCTTTATAAACTGTATTTTTCTATTAAACCAGGGGCTATCAAAACAGCATACCCCTTTATAAACTGTATTTTTATTAAACCAGGGGCTATCAAAACAGCATACCCCTTTATAAACTGTATTTTTCTATTAAACCAGGGGCTATCAAAACAGCATACCCCTTTATAAACTGTATTTCTATTAAACCAGGGGCTATCAAAACAGCATACCCCTTTATAAACTGTATTTCTATTAAACCAGGAGCTATCAAAACAGCATACCCCTTTATAAACTGTATTTTTATTAAACCAGGGGCTATCAAAACAGCATACCCCTTTATAAACTGTATTTTTCTATTAAACCAGGGGCTATCAAAACAGCATACCCCTTTATAAACTGTATTTCTATTAAACCAGGGGCTATCAAAACAGCATACCCCTTTATAAACTGTATTTCTATTAAACCAGGAGCTATCAAAACAGCATACCCCTTTATAAACTGTATTTTTATTAAACCAGGGGCTATCAAAACAGCATACCCCTTTATAAACTGTATTTTTCTATTAAACCAGGGGCTATCAAAACAGCATACCCCTTTATAAACTGTATTTTTATTAAACCAGGGGCTATCAAAACAGCATACCCCTTTATAAACTGTATTTTTATTAAACCAGGGGCTATCAAAACAGCATACCCCTTTATAAACTGTATTTTTCTATTAAACCAGGAGCTATCAAAACAGCATACCCCTTTATAAACTGTATTTTTCTATTAAACCAGGGGCTATCAAAACAGCATACCCCTTTATAAACTGTATTTTTATTAAACCAGGGGCTATCAAAACAGCATACCCCTTTATAAACTGTATTTTTATTAAACCAGGGGCTATCAAAACAGCATACCCCTTTATAAACTGTATTTTTCTATTAAACCAGGGGCTATCAAAACAGCATACCCCTTTATAAACTGTATTTTTATTAAACCAGGGGCTATCAAAACAGCATACCCCTTTATAAACTGTATTTTTATTAAACCAGGGGCTATCAAAACAGCATACCCCTTTATAAACTGTATTTTTCTATTAAACCAGGAGCTATCAAAACAGCATACCCCTTTATAAACTGTATTTTTATTAAACCAGGGGCTATCAAAACAGCATACCCCTTTATAAACTGTATTTTTCTATTAAACCAGGGGCTATCAAAACAGCATACCCCTTTATAAACTGTATTTTTATTAAACCAGGGGCTATCAAAACAGCATACCCCTTTATAAACTGTATTTTTATTAAACCACGGGCTATCAAAACAGCATACCCCTTTATAAACTGTATTTTTATTAAACCAGGGGCTATCAAAACAGCATACCCCTTTATAAACTGTATTTTTATTAAACCACGGGCTATCAAAACAGCATACCCCTTTATAAACTGTATTTTTATTAAACCACGGGCTATCAAAACAGCATACCCCTTTATAAACTGTATTTTTATTAAACCAGGGGCTATCAAAACAGCATACCCCTTTATAAACTGTATTTTTCTATTAAACCAGGGGCTATCAAAACAGCATACCCCTTTATAAACTGTATTTTTATTAAACCAGGGGCTATCAAAACAGCATACCCCTTTATAAACTGTATTTTTATTAAACCAGGGGCTATCAAAACAGCATACCCTTTATAAACTGTATTTTTATTAAACCAGGGGCTATCAAAACAGCATACCCCTTTATAAACTGTATTTTTATTAAACCACGGGCTATCAAAACAGCATACCCCTTTATAAACTGTATTTTTATTAAACCAGGGGCTATCAAAACAGCATACCCCTTTATAAACTGTATTTTTCTATTAAACCAGGGGCTATCAAAACAGCATACCCCTTTATAAACTGTATTTTTATTAAACCAGGGGCTATCAAAACAGCATACCCCTTTATAAACTGTATTTTTATTAAACCAGGGGCTATCAAAACAGCATACCCCTTTATAAACTGTATTTTTATTAAACCACGGGCTATCAAAACAGCATACCCCTTTATAAACTGTATTTTTATTAAACCAGGGGCTATCAAAACAGCATACCCCTTTATAAACTGTATTTTTCTATTAAACCAGGGGCTATCAAAACAGCATACCCCTTTATAAACTGTATTTTTATTAAACCAGGAGCTATCAAAACAGCATACCCCTTTATAAACTGTATTTTTATTAAACCAGGGGCTATCAAAACAGCATACCCCTTTATAAACTGTATTTTTCTATTAAACCAGGGGCTATCAAAACAGCATACCCCTTTATAAACTGTATTTTTATTAAACCAGGGGCTATCAAAACAGCATACCCCTTTATAAACTGTATTTTTCTATTAAACCAGGGGCTATCAAAACAGCATACCCCTTTATAAACTGTATTTTTATTAAACCAGGGGCTATCAAAACAGCATACCCCTTTATAAACTGTATTTTTCTATTAAACCAGGGGCTATCAAAACAGCATACCCCTTTATAAACTGTATTTTTATTAAACCACGGGCTATCAAAACAGCATACCCCTTTATAAACTGTATTTTTATTAAACCAGGGGCTATCAAAACAGCATACCCCTTTATAAACTGTATTTTTCTATTAAACCAGGGGCTATCAAAACAGCATACCCCTTTATAAACTGTATTTCTATTAAACCACGGGCTATCAAAACAGCATACCCCTTTATAAACTGTATTTTTATTAAACCAGGGGCTATCAAAACAGCATACCCCTTTATAAACTGTATTTCTATTAAACCAGGGGCTATCAAAACAGCATACCCCTTTATAAACTGTATTTCTATTAAACCACGGGCTATCAAAACAGCATACCCCTTTATAAACTGTATTTCTATTAAACCAGGAGCTATCAAAACAGCATACCCCTTTATAAACTGTATTTTTATTAAACCAGGGGCTATCAAAACAGCATACCCCTTTATAAACTGTATTTTTCTATTAAACCAGGGGCTATCAAAACAGCATACCCCTTTATAAACTGTATTTCTATTAAACCACGGGCTATCAAAACAGCATACCCCTTTATAAACTGTATTTCTATTAAACCAGGAGCTATCAAAACAGCATACCCCTTTATAAACTGTATTTTTATTAAACCAGGGGCTATCAAAACAGCATACCCCTTTATAAACTGTATTTTTCTATTAAACCAGGGGCTATCAAAACAGCATACCCCTTTATAAACTGTATTTTTATTAAACCAGGGGCTATCAAAACAGCATACCCCTTTATAAACTGTATTTTTCTATTAAACCAGGGGCTATCAAAACAGCATACCCCTTTATAAACTGTATTTTTATTAAACCAGGGGCTATCAAAACAGCATACCCCTTTATAAACTGTATTTTTATTAAACCAGGGGCTATCAAAACAGCATACCCCTTTATAAACTGTATTTTTATTAAACCACGGGCTATCAAAACAGCATACCCCTTTATAAACTGTATTTTTATTAAACCAGGGGCTATCAAAACAGCATACCCCTTTATAAACTGTATTTTTCTATTAAACCAGGGGCTATCAAAACAGCATACCCCTTTATAAACTGTATTTTTCTATTAAACCAGGGGCTATCAAAACAGCATACCCCTTTATAAACTGTATTTTTATTAAACCACGGGCTATCAAAACAGCATACCCCTTTATAAACTGTATTTTTATTAAACCAGGGGCTATCAAAACAGCATACCCCTTTATAAACTGTATTTTTCTATTAAACCAGGGGCTATCAAAACAGCATACCCCTTTATAAACTGTATTTCTATTAAACCACGGGCTATCAAAACAGCATACCCCTTTATAAACTGTATTTTTATTAAACCAGGAGCTATCAAAACAGCATACCCCTTTATAAACTGTATTTTTATTAAACCAGGGGCTATCAAAACAGCATACCCCTTTATAAACTGTATTTTTCTATTAAACCAGGGGCTATCAAAACAGCATACCCCTTTATAAACTGTATTTCTATTAAACCAGGGGCTATCAAAACAGCATACCCCTTTATAAACTGTATTTTTATTAAACCACGGGCTATCAAAACAGCATACCCCTTTATAAACTGTATTTTTATTAAACCAGGAGCTATCAAAACAGCATACCCCTTTATAAACTGTATTTTTATTAAACCAGGGGCTATCAAAACAGCATACCCCTTTATAAACTGTATTTCTATTAAACCAGGAGCTATCAAAACAGCATACCCCTTTATAAACTGTATTTTTATTAAACCAGGGGCTATCAAAACAGCATACCCCTTTATAAACTGTATTTTTCTATTAAACCAGGGGCTATCAAAACAGCATACCCCTTTATAAACTGTATTTTTATTAAACCAGGGGCTATCAAAACAGCATACCCCTTTATAAACTGTATTTTTATTAAACCAGGGGCTATCAAAACAGCATACCCCTTTATAAACTGTATTTTTATTAAAACAGGGGCTATCAAAACAGCATACCCCTTTATAAACTGTATTTTTATTAAAACAGGGGCTATCAAAACAGCATACCCCTTTATAAACTGTATTTTTATTAAAACAGGGGCTATCAAAACAGCATACCCCTTTATAAACTGTATTTTTCTATTAAACCAGGGGCTATCAAAACAGCACACCCCTTTATAAACTGTATTTTTCTATTAAACCAGGGGCTATCAAAACAGCATACCCCTTTATAAACTGTATTTTTCTATTAAACCAGGGGCTATCAAAACAGCATACCCCTTTATAAACTGTATTTTTCTATTAAACCAGGAGCTATCAAAACAGCATACCCCTTTATAAACTGTATTTTTATTAAACCAGGAGCTATCAAAACAGCATACCCCTTTATAAACTGTATTTTTATTAAACCAGGGGCTATCAAAACAGCATACCCCTTTATAAACTGTATTTTTATTAAACCAGGAGCTATCAAAACAGCATACCCCTTTATAAACTGTATTTTTATTAAACCAGGAGCTATCAAAACAGCATACCCCTTTATAAACTGTATTTTTATTAAACCAGGGGCTATCAAAACAGCATACCCCTTTATAAACTGTATTTTTATTAAACCAGGGGCTATCAAAACAGCATACCCTTTATAAACTGTATTTTTATTAAACCAGGGGCTATCAAAACAGCATACCCCTTTATAAACTGTATTTTTATTAAACCACGGGCTATCAAAACAGCATACCCCTTTATAAACTGTATTTTTCTATTAAACCAGGAGCTATCAAAACAGCATACTCCTTTATAAACTGTATTTTTATTAAACCAGGGGCTATCAAAACAGCATACCCCTTTATAAACTGTATTTTTATTAAACCAGGGGCTATCAAAACAGCATACCCCTTTATAAACTGTATTTTTATTAAACCAGGAGCTATCAAAACAGCATACCCCTTTATAAACTGTATTTTTATTAAACCAGGAGCTATCAAAACAGCATACCCCTTTATAAACTGTATTTTTATTAAACCAGGGGCTATCAAAACAGCATACCCCTTTATAAACTGTATTTTTATTAAACCAGGGGCTATCAAAACAGCATACCCTTTATAAACTGTATTTTTATTAAACCAGGGGCTATCAAAACAGCATACCCCTTTATAAACTGTATTTTTATTAAACCACGGGCTATCAAAACAGCATACCCCTTTATAAACTGTATTTTTCTATTAAACCAGGAGCTATCAAAACAGCATACCCCTTTATAAACTGTATTTTTATTAAACCAGGGGCTATCAAAACAGCATACCCCTTTATAAACTGTATTTTTCTATTAAACCAGGAGCTATCAAAACAGCATACCCCTTTATAAACTGTATTTTTATTAAACCAGAGGCTATCAAAACAGCATACCCCTTTATAAACTGTATTTTTCTATTAAACCAGGAGCTATCAAAACAGCATACCCCTTTATAAACTGTATTTTTATTAAACCAGGGGCTATCAAAACAGCATACCCCTTTATAAACTGTATTTTTATTAAACCAGGGGCTATCAAAACAGCATACCCCTTTATAAACTGTATTTTTCTATTAAACCAGGGGCTATCAAAACAGCATACCCCTTTATAAACTGTATTTTTATTAAACCAGGGGCTATCAAAACAGCATACCCCTTTATAAACTGTATTTTTATTAAACCAGGAGCTATCAAAACAGCATACCCCTTTATAAACTGTATTTTTCTATTAAACCAGGGGCTATCAAAACAGCATACCCCTTTATAAACTGTATTTTTATTAAAACAGGGGCTATCAAAACAGCATACCCCTTTATAAACTGTATTTTTCTATTAAACCAGGAGCTATCAAAACAGCATACCCTTCACAAACACTGGTATGCTGTTTTGACAAAGTAGGGTAAATTGATAGACCCTGCTATAAAACTCAACTTCCGGTATGCTATTCTGACAAAGTATGCTACATCAACAGAACACCGGATTCAGATGATGAGGACTCTGGGAGCCTGGCATCGTGAGTTCTTGACTGAATTATCATCATCAGTGAGGACATGATGGAGTGTTTTCACTGATTTTACTCTACAGGCATCACAAAGTAAGAGAGACTACATCTCTGCCTACAGAAAACCCCTGACAGCACTCCCCGACAGACCCCTGTGCACAGATGGCAATGAGCATGCGAGTTATATTTCAAATTAAAACACACTAAACTAATAATAAAAAAATAAAAACGGAAATACGAGAAATTATACATCCGTGTGTGAGGACAGCCATGCATAAATGTAAATATTAACAGACAACTTGGCCAATTTTTGTACTGATGCATTATTATATACATGATAGATTTGACAGGAAAGTTTAGGATCCTAATGTGCAGTATTCATGTACAAGGCTATTGATTAGTTCTGTCAAACGATTCATTTATATCATATATAAATATATTTAATATATACACATTTTTAAATATATACATAATAAATATACACAGCACACACACATATATTATGTAAACAAAATATTTAATTTTGGATGCGATTAATCGTGATTGATCGTTTGACAACACTACTATTGATCAATTCTGGAAAGGACACAAAGCCATTTAAAGTTCCCATCCCAAATTATACAGGTCAGTCTGTACTCATAACTCATTTTCATTAATGGTTGACCGATATATCACCAAAGCTGATATTTGACATTTTTTAATTATCAGCATTGGTCGATGTGTCAGTAATGGGACTTTTGTTTTGACAGCGCTAAGAATGCAAGCACCTGAACAGATGGAGCTCCCATTCTCTTAATTATTTTACTGTCTCTGTTAAACAGTTTTGTCTATTCATTTATTGACAGCTAAACAAGTCTATTTTATAGATAGATTTTTATTTTTTTTACATTAATTTATTTAAAAAAATATATATTCTGATTTGGTAAATAATATATTTAGGGCTGTAAAAATTATTATTCGTGATTAATCGCATTCAAAATAAAAGTTAATGTTTGCATACTGTGTATATTATGTGTATATAGACCGTTCACACACATATAGCATGTAAACATAAACTTTTATTTTGAATGCAATTAATTGCGATTAATCGTGTTGCAGCCCTAATTATATTAAATAAATATAAATGTTACTTCAGCAATTGTCATCAATGTGTTTTTTACTATCTTTTAATTAATGGTGTGATTTTTATATAAACGATTAGCCTCCCTTCATATATATATATATATATATATATATATATATATATATATATATATATATATATATATATATATATATATATATATATATATATATATATATATATATATATATATATATATATTATTTTTTTTTTTTTATAATTAGCATGGTAAATGTATTGTGGAGGTTCAGATGTGCTTGTGTTGCTCTGATCAGGGCTCTGGGATTGAGGCGGGCCGGGGTGAGGAAGGCCCTGCACGAGCTCATCAGCATCGTCAACAGGTGAGCTTGAGTTTATAAAAGACTCCTCCCTGTCTCACCATTCAAATCATCTGGATTAAACCTTGTTTGTTTTGTGAAGGTGTTTGATTCGAACACCTCAGATATTCTTTCCAAGTATCTGCCTGTGAAGATTGAACAGGTTGTCTGCTGCAAGACATCAATTGATATTCTCTACTTTTTGTAATAGCAAGGCTCAAAATAACATTATTTCAGTAATCAGCAACCTTTTGCATGTTTGTCATCATTAGCACTTGAGCAATAAGATAATTAGTTGGAAATGAGCATGTGGCTTTATTTTAGTGTGACTGTGATCATTTTTCCTTGAAAGAAGTATTAATGAGTTCTATTTGTGTGTCTTTGTCAGACTGACTCTCCTCCAGAAAGAGCTGTATAAGTTATTCCTGAAGCAGGCCAAACCTGTGGAGAGTGTGCAGAGCGGCAAGAGCAGCGTGTCTTCTCTGTCGTCCATCACCTCGCTTAAGAAGCTCTGCAACCTCAGTATTCATCAATATAATCAGCCCTCTTTATCATTTCTGACATGAAAACCGTGCTTTAAATACAAGTGTGTTTGGTCTCTCTGTTAGATTCTGCCTTGATTTATGAGAAGTGTCTGGCAGGAGAAGAGGGGTTTGATGGATCTCTTCCCCCAAAAGTATTCCACTAAAGCAGTGGAGCCTCAGCTCTCAGGTCAGTTCTGACTTGCACTACCTTTTATTCAGCAAAGATGCATTTAATTCCTCAAAAGTGACAAAATTTGTATTACAAAATATTTCTATATCCGATAAATGCTGTTCTTTTGAACTTTCTGTTCATCAAAGAATCCTGAAAAATATATATGTATATCAAACATTCACAAAAATGTGAAGCAGCACAACTGTTTTCAGCATTGGTAAAAGAAACATTTATTGAGCAGCAAATCAGTATATTAGAATGATCGTGTGACACTGAAGACTGGACTAATGATGCTGAAAATTCAACTTTGATCACAGGAATAAATTACATTTTAAAATATATTCACATAAAAGCAGTTATTTTAAACTGTAATAATATTTAACTGTATTATTATTAACTGTTTACTGTATTTTTGATCAAATAAAAGTTCCAGGCTCCGTTTTGGTGAGCAGAAGAGCTTCAAAAATCATTCAAATATTTCGGAAACATTAAAAATCTTATCAACCACAAACGTGCGCTGTGGGCTCAGAGATGGAGCTGCGCCACAAGGACCATTAACCCAAGAGACAGAGTTGCTCCATGGGACCCTCTAAGCAATTCTTCATTGTTTTTCATGCAAAGAACATCACTCACCTCAGATTAAAAAAAAAAAATGCATGAACTAATCTGCCAGCGACAGGTCAGGCTGTGTGGCATTGACGCCCAGATTCATTGATTTCTGACTGTAATCTATATGACTTGTTTTCAGGGAAGATGCTAGTACTGGACTATATCCTGGCGATGATCAGAACAACAACGAGTGATAAAGTGGTTCTGGTTTCTAACTACACACAGACTTTGGATCTTTTTGAAAAACTGTATCGAACCCGAAGGTGAGAGATTCATATAACATAAATCCAACATCAGAGGCTGCTCACATTTCCCCAGTTACTTTCTTTATAGAGGTTTAAAAAAAATATTTTACATGATTAGCCATGAACCAAAATATTACCAAGTTGAAATTGGTCTAATAATATATATTTCTTCACAAATAGATACCTTTATGTTAGGCTGGATGGGACAATGTCCATCAAGAAGAGAGCAAAGATTGTGGAGAGATTCAACAGCCCTTCTGTAAGTCTGTTTCCATTCAAACACATTGTGTGTTCAACCTGTCATATTAAGTCTATTTATTAATCGAGTCTTATTTATTTATTTTTTGGTATTCTATTATTTTTTGTATTTTTACTAAGTTATTTTTTTTGGGCTTTCATTTTAATCTTTAATAATTTTATATGCTTTTTTGCTTTAAGTTTAGTTAATGATAAAACCCTGAGTCTTGCACACTTTAAATTCTTCTCTTCCAGAATCCAGAGTTCTTCTTCATGCTGAGCAGTAAGGCTGGCGGCTGTGGCCTTAATCTGATTGGTGCAAATCGCCTGATGTTGGACCCTGACTGGAATCCAGCCAATGACGAGCAGGCGATGGCCAGGGTGTGGCGAGATGGACAGAAGAAGACCTGCTACATCTAAAGAGATGTTTCCCAGATTATAGAGGAAATGTCTCAAACAATGTCTTTTAAATGCTTATTTAAAAGTGGATGACTAGCCAGCTTGTTTCTTCTTTCCTCTGTCAGACGGGAACGATAGAGGAGAAGATCTTACAGAGACAGGCTCATACGAAAGCCTTCAGTAGCTGCGTCGTGGACGAGGAACAGGATGTGGAAAGACATTTCTCTCTCGGAGAGCTACGAGAACTCTTTACTCAACGAGGACACAGTCAGCGACACACATGACAGGTAAAAAACACACTTATGCTTCTGCCTTTTGACTAAATCCTAAAGCAGCATAAGATTCATTTATGAATAAGGAAAATGCATAAGCTCATAAATGACACCCTGCATCATTTGCAGAATGAAATCCAATTTTGCTGATTCCAAAAATACTGCCTGTTTTGCTCTAGTATGAAACACTTTCTCTCAAAATCAATGCGTTTCATAGCATTTCTGCTTTTGACAGTCAGTTGCAAGGTGACATCATCTTGTATTATCCTTTCAACTCCAGAAAAACATGAGTCATATTTTCCTCTGAGCCAGATTACAACCGTTTGTACAATTCTCAGTTGATTTTCACAAGTATGAATGATTCTGAAGACATTATTTTATGCCTAATCCTGATTTCATGGTTAGAATTATGAGTGTCAGAAACAAAATGCAAACATGAGCCAGATGTAGAGATGGGACGTCTGGCACTGACGCTCCGAAGCCTGTTTTACTCAGACTGTGTCGAGGCTTGTATCAAATCTCTGATGACCGATGATGTTTGAGGCTTGGAGATAACATCACAATGAAACACCTGAAGCGAGGACGCAGCTTCTTTCATTATAAGGAGACAAAAAGTGCTTGGTGCCCACCAAGCACCGATTACTACTATTCATTAAAATGAGACATTTGACTACTTTAATGAACCTCGCATCATCAGTTAGATATGAAGACACTTCTGCAGAATTTTTAAGATGCACGGTGTTATCGAAGGACGCATGATCATTCAAATCCATTTTTGTGCCGTCAGGTTTCGCTGCAGGCGCTGTGTGAACAATCCTCCTCCAGAAGATTCAGACTGCACCAGTGATCTGTCCAACTGGCATCACTGTTCGGATAAGAGGCCTGAGGGACCCAGTGCTGCAGGCATCCTGGGACGCTGCCGGCTCGTTCGTCTTCCACCAGCGCTTGCATGAGGACCAGAGAGGAGTCATCTGAGCATCACGAGTCAAACACCAGATCATCTGTGGAACTGATACCAGAGCTGATCTGAGAACAGTGAGAGGATTCCTGAAACTTTTCTACCGTTCAATCACTAGTACACTGACTTTTTCCTTTTGCTTTCATTGTATTTATTTTGTAAACATTCAATAATTATCTCCATCTGCGTTATTAAAAGTATAATTATACCCAAAGTGTTTGTGCTGGTCATTTATTACCTACAATCATGTTTGCATGTGCTTTTGCTCACATTTGCTAATGTCTTTTAAAAGGGCAGCTAAACACTTGTTACATCACACTGATGTGATCTGCCATCATCGACCTGGAGTCCCAGTCATCTGTTAATATATTACAGTACGGGATGAGCTTTCGCAGTGCTTGACCTTTGACCTCAGGGTCACGATCCAGTGGATTAAACTGCAGGTCAAGCATCAGTCGCTGAACAGGCCTGTATGTTTCCAGCAGCTGCGCAAACTCCAGCAGTTCAGCAGGAAGAATGAAATTTGAGCTGTTTGAAAGGAGAGATGACATTTATTTAACAACATGTGTAAATGTGTACGAATGATGCATGTAACAGAACCAGCATTACCTAAGGTCTAGTTTTGTGATTTTACTTGGGCGGCATCCTGAGAATAATTCAGCCATCTCTATGGCACTCGTTGCTGGAGGAAGAAAAACAGATTTGTCATTCATTTCCCATTGAGTCATTCCAAACCCATACGATTTTTTTTTTTAATTGATGACAATCAATTTAAACCCATCATAAAATATACACTACTGTTATAAAGTCAGAATTTTTTATTTGTTTTGAAAGATGTCTCTTCTGTTTACCAAGGCTGCATTTATTTGATTAAAAATACAGTAATATTAAAATTTCAAAGATCTGTTGTAATATATTGTGAAATATAATTTATTCCTACTCCAGTCTTCAGTGTCACATGATCCTTCAGAAATCATAATAATATGCTGATTTGCTGCTCAGGAAACTGTTTTTATTAATGTTGAAAACGGATAATATTTTTGTGGAAACACTGATACAGTTTTCATCAGGATTATTTATAAATATAAAAAGTTCAAAAGAGCAGCAGATATGTGAAAAATAATACATATTTTGTAATAAAGCTCACTACTCTCGATTTTGATCAATTTAATGCATCCAAGTAATCATTTCTTTCAGAGAGAGAGAAAAAATAAATCATACTGACCCCTAACCTGATAGTGTATGTAAGTAGTGTAGTTATTCTACAGAGGAAGTTCGGTCTTACCCAGGCGATTCTGGCTGAGCATCAGGGTCCGGAGGGAAGAAATCCCTTTCAGTGCTTCCACAAATGGCAGCAGGAAGTCCTTCTTTACAGCACACTTATACAGCAGCCTGCAGTTTCTGAAGGACAGCTCTGAGATTCAAACAACAGCACAAACATTAGCCACTAGGTTTTTTATCTTGTGTTCCGCAGTATTATGTTGTACCTTCCAAAACAGAACGTTCCAGAAACTGAAGAATCTCCTGGTGACAGCCAGACAAGTTTATGTCTTCCAGCTTTAATACCTTGAGGAGTGGATTAGATCCTATGGGGGGAAATTAAATCTTAATAGCCATTTAGTCTGGAAAAACATTTTGTAATAAAAACACAGTTTGAAAAACAACAGATATAATTCATTATATTCAAACACTAGATGAAAAGATGTATCAGGTGGGACGGGTAAGAGAAGCATGGTATGACGTACTCTTCATGACCTCAGAAATACAAGTGAAAAAGAAGTGCACTTAACTATTGAATCTGAACTTATATTGTACATCAATACATATTAAGAGTATTAAAAAACTACTTGCAATATAATTACAATTTTAAAGTGTGCTTGAGAGCATACTTTCAAGAGTTTCTTAATATTATACTTACAGTGCTATGCATAAGTTTAGGCACCCATGCTAAAGTTGACTAAAAAGAGGAATAAAAAATCATCTTTTGGAAATTCAACTTAATGCCTTAATTAAAAAAATTGGGAAAAATCCTACCTTTAAGGACACCAATTTTCTTTGTGAATGAATAATGTATCGTAAATAAATAAATGTTCTTCCTTAAAATACAGGGTGCATAAGTTTGGGCACCCCTATGTTAAATTCCCATAGAGGCAGGCAGATTTTTATTTTTAAAGGCCAGTTACTTCATGGATCCAGGATACTATGCATCCTGATAAAGTTCAGGATTAAAATAGCCATCACATAGCCTTCACCATACCTAGAGATTGGCATGGAGTACTTTCCATAAAATCACCTCTCAATGCAAATCAAACCAGCTATTAGGCTAACTGAAATAAAACCATGCCAATCTCTAGGTATGGTGAAGGCTATGTGATGATGTGGGGCTATTTTAATTCCAAAAGCCAAGGGAACGTTATCAGGATGCATAGTATCCTGGATCCATGAAGTAACTGGCCTTTAAAAATAAAAATCTGCCTGCCTCTATGGGAATTTAACATAGGGGTGCCCAAACTTATGCACCCTGTATTTTAAGGAAGAACATTTATTTATTTACGATACATTATTCATTCACAAAGAAAATTGGTGTCCTTAAAGGTAGGATTTTTCCCAATTTTTTTAATTAAGGCATTAAGTTCAATTTCCAAAAGATGATTTTTTATTCCTCTTTTTAGTCAACTTTAGCATGGGTGCCTAAACTTATGCATAGCACTGTAATTATATAAAGAATATAAATTAAGTACATCTTTAAAAAGTAAACTAAAATAATATAACATTTAAAAATGTACTTTCAATTTGAAATCACTGTTTTACGAATCTTTTGTAATGCTTTAAAGAGGTACACTTATTTTGATGCGTTATGTAAAGTACTTGATTATATATTTTTTTTAAACTAGTGTTGTTTAATATTACATTTAATGTTAATATATTTTAAAGGTTCTACAATGCAACTTCACATAAATAAAATGCATTTAAATACAATTTTCAAAAGAAACTACATTAAAGTTTATTTGAGTTTACCATAAATACATTCAGGGTACACTTTAAGCATTTTCGGTTAACTGAAGTAATTATGAAATTACATGCAAAGACATAAGTGGGTCAAAAAATGATCATGCAATTAAGTGTCTAAAAACATTGCTTTCACTTCACACGAGTGTACTGTTTAAAAGTATACTGTTTAATACATACTCATAGTGAAGTGCACTTTTTCACAAGGATGTCAAAAGGATGTTGAGGTTTTGTGTAAATGTCTGGCTAAACCAGGAACCGATTATTTGTCGGAGTACCTGTTAATGTGTGAAAAAACTGCTGTGACAGATGGATTCCTGTGAAATGAAGGCTGTTGAGCTTTGGAGCCGATGTCAGGACCGGCAGAAAACACGCCACAGTCATCGGGCCAGTGGATCTGACGGTCAGCTTCTCCAGACAGAGCTCTGCAAATAAATAATGAACATTTATATATACACGTTTAAGATTAAAGAACAAAATGTATTTACCCTGTGGCAAAATATGTGTCCAAATTCTTTCTTCTGCTATCTATCTATGATAAACTGGAGCATATCAGCATCTCAACAGTACAATTCCTATGGATTTAGACCCAAAAAAAGCTGTTAGTCTCAGCTCAGGAGACCATCACCTTTGTTCTCAGTGAACCGCGGCTGCGGTCGCCGTGTGTTTCTGTCGGCAGGCGGGCAGATCTCCAGACACAGGCTCTGCAGGGTCGGACAGGCTCTCAGCATGCTGATCACGTGTGAGTGACCGCTAACATAACTTATACTGAGATCCGTCAGAGAGCAGCCGGGGTCCAGAAACAACTGTCTGAGAGACTCCACCAGCACTGACATCTCCTGCTCACTAATGAGCCCTGCACACACAAACACACTTCCTGCATTCAGAGACGCCCATGTTAAACAAATAAATAATATACTAATAATTTAAATAATATAAGTTTGGGGTCCCAATGAGTTTGTTTTTGAAAGAAGTCTCTTATGCTCATCCAGGCTGTATTTGTGTGATTAAAAATGCAGTTAAAACAGTAATATTGTAAAATATTATTGCAATTTAAGATAACGTTTTTTTATTTGAATACATTTTAAGATGTAATTTATTTCTGTGATGCAAAGCTGTATTTTCAGCATCATTACTCCAGTCTTCAGTGTCACATGATCTTCAGAAATCATTCTAATATACTCTACTGCTCAAGAAACATCCCTATTATTATCAATGTTGAAAGCAGCTGTGTTTTAATAATTTAAGTCAATTATGCTTAATCATTTTTTGGAAAGCATGATAATTTTTTCAAGTTTAAAAAGACAGCATTTATTTAAAAATAAAAAAAATAATCTTTTGTATCATTATAAATGTCTTTACTGTCACTTTTGATCAATATAATGCCTCCTTGTTGAATAAAAAATACAATAATAATAATACAAAATTAAATTAAATATATGGATATTATGATCAATTGAATGTATCCTTGATAAATAAAAGTAAACCATTTTTTTAATAATACAAAATAAAATTAAATATATTAATATTTTGTTCAATTTAATGCATCCTTGCTGAATAAAAATATTAATTTCTTAAAAAAATTTAATCAATCAATAAAAATAAATGTCCATTGGTCATGTCATTTTCACTAATAAGGAATTAGATTTAGTAGTTTGCTATCAAAAGCCAGAATAAAATAAAATAGTAATACACAACTAAAATAAAATAAAAAAACAAAACCTTACTGACCCCAAACTTGTAATAAGAACCATTTATAAACCTGTTGTCCAACAAAAAACTAGAGCTGACATTGAGCATGTACTTACAGTCACTGTGGAGATGCAGCGTGCGAAGACACAACCATGTGGGCAGGATGTGTGACACTGCGCTCAGGATTTCATGCTTGGACACTTCAAAATCGAGCGAGTGGATCTGACCTTCAGGGCAGCGGTCAGCAGGGCTGCTTGAGGACGAAACCTCTGGGTTTCCCTCCACGTCTAAAGCGAGACGTTTGGCAGCGGGTTCCTCCAGCTCTGCACTGCACCTCGAGTCTAAATCATGGCCGTCGGCATGGGACGTCTCTGGAGCGGAGGACACAGTTAGCTGAGGACCTCTGCGTCTGGACATGAGCCAGCTCAGAAAAGAGGAATCGGGATTTCTTCTCAGAACCACTTCTCTAACAGAGCCGTGATCCAGGAGCCGGTGGAGGATAAACAACACGTATTTCCGTCCGTGTTTGAATAGCGATTTCACGTCCAGTAATTTGAGGGACGTCACTCCCTTTTCTAAACTGCTCAGGATGGGCCGGAGGTCCACGGATGCCAGCCTGCAGATGTTTTTGGTTGATGTGTGGAGAGAAAGGACTCTGACGTGCTTTACGGTCATGGAGAGAATGCAAGAATCGCTGAGGTGGGAAAGGTACGATCCTCCCCGTCTGACCTGAGCGAACAGGACCATGTGAAAGAGCCATTCCAGACACCTCTGCTTCCAGTCCTGATCGGGCAGCGCTGACTGAGGAAAAACTCACAACATGAGTCTCAAAAAATACACAAAATTAAATTAAATTAATAAAATGTCATTAAACCCATGTTACTTATAAGGAATTTGACTTAGTAGTTTACTCTGAAAAGCCAGAATAAAAAAAATAAAAATAATAATAATAATAAAAAAGTAATAAATTAAGCAAAAAAAATAATTTGTTTTAGTAGTTTGCTCTAAAAAGCCAGAATAAAAAAAAATAAAAAATAATAATAATAATAAAAAAGTAATAAAAATTACGCAAAAAAAAAAGAATTTGTTTTAGTAGTTTGCTCTGAAAAGCCAGAATAAAAAAAATAAAAATAATAATAAAAAAGTAATAAATTAAGCAAAAAAATTAATTTGTTTTAGTAGTTTGCTCTAAAAAGCCAGAATAAAAAATAAAAATAAAAATAATAATAAAAATTACGCAAAAAAAGAATTTGTTTTAGTAGTTTGCTCTGAAAAGCCAGAATAAAAAAAATAAAAATAATAATAATAATAAAAAAGTAATAAATTAAGCAAAAAAAAAGAATTTGTTTGAGTAGTTTGCTCTGAAAAGCCAGAATAAAAAATAAATAAATAATAATAATAATAATAATTAAAAAGTAATAAAAATTACACAAAAAAAGAATTTGTTTTAGTAGTTTGCTCTAAAAAGCCAGTATAAAATAAAAGTACACAAGAAAATATATAAATAAATGAATAAAGGTTTATTGGCCATGTACGTTGCACTTATAAGGAATTTGACTGGGTAGAATAAAACAAAACAAAACATCAAAAATTAAATAATTAAATAATTGTATCAAATGAAAATATAAAAGTTAACAAGTAAAAGAGAAGCACTAAATGCACTGAAAGACAGCATCCTGATATTCTAAGCATGTTCACGTCATGGTTTTATTCAGCAGCAATGATCAACAAACCTTCATCCTCCAGCGCCATGTCTGGTCCAGATCTCTCCATATCGCTGCCCAAACCACAGACGTGCAGATGCCTGAAACAACACCAGTTTAGTGTTAAATACATTAGATGTCACTGATATAAGAGCGGAGTCTGTGCTGTTCTGTACCTTTGGTGGCAGCAGCAGTTTCAATCCTGTCCAGATAATAAATGTTTAGATGTGGCAGTAAGTCTTTCAGGAGAGACACAGGCAGATCTACATCAAGACAGAAGATTAGACGGAAAACAGTCCTTTATGTCCATGAACTGTAATGAAGTTAAGTTGCGTACATATTAATTATTGGTTTGGCATTAGCAAGACATGTTGCTGTAAGTTAAACTCACTCGAAACCTTTTTTTCCAACACATCCATGTTCTGAGCAACTTTGACGATGCACATGTGCACCAACGAGCCTCCATCTAAGACCCCCATCTCTAGAGCGTTTCTTCTTCTTCTTCTAGGTTTTTAGCTGCGGCGAGCTCCAGGGTTTTCTCACACCGGAGCGTGTGTTTCATGCATCTCTCTACTGTTGTGCTTCCGTCATGTGTTTGGAAAATAAAAATCTATTAGAAGGAAATATGGGAGGTGATGTAGTGATTTATCCAGGGGGCGCTCGGCGGCTCAAAAAGCCATTTAAGCGGAATTGTATAATTATATTTTTTCTATCTCGATTATTTTGGATATTTAAACGGAACATAGTATAATCGTTTCAATTTAAATATTAAAAAAAAAATACTTAAAATAATTTTTAAATTCGTAACTTGTAATCACAAACAACTACGATTGGTCCAATCTGGCCAGCGCAAAGTAAAGAAACGGATACCACGTGACAACACATTTTTATAATTTATATATCTAGTGATTAATAACTTAAAAATTAATTTAACTAAAAAATGCGCGGTAATTACACAACATTTGGGCTTCTAATCCCGCCAGGTAAAACTGCAATATTTAATGATAATTTCCATTCTAGCTGCTCAATTTCTACGGAAAGAACGCGCCAATTGGTTCAATTTTGATCGCCTGTAACTTCCGGGCGCTGAAGTGGCCAATGAAACACGCTGCAGTGGTGCAAGTCCCGCCCACCAGAGCACTCCTGCAATATTTACTGATTGACTGCACAAAAAAAGTTGTAAAAAAAAACTTAATTTCATTTAAATTTTACAAAACTAATTTCTCTGATGTTACTATTTTAATTTATTCTCGTATGAAGAGCATCTTGTTTTGCATCCAAAATGTTCCTTAATGCTAGATAGCTTTTATATGTAGTGTACACTTATGATCTTTGTATACTGTTGATGCTTATTTGCTCTTTAAATTCCCAACAGCCAAGTTATGGCAATAAAGTAATGAAACAGCAGTTGTATTTTCTTCTTTATTGTTATGTGTTGCATTCGCAATAAACCCAAATCTGTCAACATCACCTCTTTACTGATCTCAACAACAGAAAACGCATTCAAACAGAGCAGTTATGAACACTTCAGTCACAATTCAGCAACATAGATGATTTGAAGAACCTATGGTGAATTGTTGAATCTGGGACAGAAATCAAATCTTATATAAATAACCGAGCACTGTATTTCTATTAGCAGACATTGATTAATAAACAGCTGCTCCGTTTATTTGACTGACTGGAAAACCTTGTGAGCCACCTGCAGAAAACAAAAAGAGCAGAACAAAAATTATTCATTCAAAAACCAAATTGTCACATGAATAATTTTTCAAAGAAATAAAATGGCAGCGTACAAGTTTGATATGACAAATGAGAAAATAAATATTGATAGGATTTATATTTTGGGTTAAACTACTCAATGTGTGTGACTTCAAACCACATCTGTAAACAAGACACCAGCATCTAAACCTCTAGCAATCACTGACATCCAGAGGATTGGTTGAGCCTCAGCACTCACACAGTGGTCACGAGCGTGCAGGAAGTCAAAGAGCTCCTCCGTACAGTCCTCTGTCGTCTCCGAGCGTGAGCCGACCCGTGTCTCGCACGCCTCCAGACGCTCACGAGCGTGAACGCAATGCTCCGTCTGCTCACACTTCTCACGCACCGTCTCTAATGGGTCCTGAGGAGCAAATATTCAACCATATTCTTCATCATAGACATTATGAAGATGTGCATCATCTACAGGGCTAACTGATGTAGGTTTGACTGAAATGAAAGTGAATTGGTGAATAAGAAAATGTAAGGATACATAAACAGAAAATCCGCTGTGATGAAGATCTTGGCCATGTTCTTCACACACATTATGGAGACTCATAATTGCTGCATGCAGATGCATTTTCTTTTGAATTGGGGGTGAAATGACCTTTTCATTAACATTTTCATGATTGATATATATATATATATAAACACACACAAGATTGTTTAAAATGATTATATATAGCTATATATCCAAAGTGGCGCACATAATACTGATTGCTGGAATAATCAAGTGCAAAATATAATTTTTAATTAATTTGAACTGATTTGGACATAATATGCCAGTATAATATTGATTTATAACACAAGACATACCACCAAATCCTGCTCTTCTTCTTCTTCTTCCTCCTGAACACAACAAAATATATTAATTGGATACATATACATTCATATCATATATACAGAAATAGCATGAAAACAACAACAAAACACAGGACACCTAGGATGCGTGTGTTTACTTACACATACATGACAAAGGCAAAATGTCACGCAACAGTTTAGACAGCAGAAGCATAAAATAATAGTTTATATAGATTATATTTAACGTATAGCTCAGGCTCGGCCCATTAGCCACACCGGCTTTATATAAAGCGGTCTCTTTACTACACTAATCGACATTTAAAGCGCTCTGTAGAACATTATATGCTACTATACCTCCTCTGGCTCTCCATTCGTGATCATTTTATCTTCGAAAACCATGATTTCGGCTGAGTTTTCCCGGACGTGACCCTCTGGACTGATGGAGGACAGCGTGACACTTTCCGGAAGTTGTAAGTGTTTAAAGAGTTTCATGTGAAGAGAGACGCTCCACCTCCGTCAACTTCCGGTTCACGGTGTCTACCACCTCGGCTGTAAATAAACATATTTAGAGTGCTGCCATCATGATGGCAATTTTAATTGCTTTGCAATGGGTGGAAAAGGTTTTAATATGCTCTGTTTCTTTATCAGTTTAAGGTCAGAAAGATATCCTGTATGTATGAAGTGCTTCAATTAAACTCAAGATTAAGTCATATGGGATGTCAGGCTAAATTTATGTGGGTCCCAGCACATGTTGGCATTACTAAGCTATTATTTGATCCACACTCCGGAGCAGAGGGAGGCGGTAATGCACCAAAAACTGGAGAAAGAAGGCATTACTCTTCTCTGAGCAGCAGTTATGGACGGCTTTGATGCGCAGCAGCTTATATTAGACATGAATATTAACTGGACGCCGGTGATTGCAGCCACAGTTTGTGGTACAGGTGCATTATATCTCTTCTTGAAATGGAGAAATTATCAGAAGATTCAGAAGAAAATACTAAATGCACGGAAAAGACGAGATAAATCACTTCAACTGGCTGAACAAGCCGTGCAACAATTTAAAATACAGGTATGAAAACTAACATGCATCTGTTATTCATGCAATATATGAAGAGTTCATTGTGCATCCCAGTTAATCTCAATCAAACAGTTGTTTTTTGACTAGGTAACAGCTAACTAACACAAAAGCATGATAACATAATAATAATAAAAACCTGTTTTTGCAAATAAACTCTTCATATATAGAGTAAGTGTTTATGAATGTGATTTTCATGTATGCAGATTCTAATGTTGTCACAATGAAATCGCCCACTACTGCAAAATGTAAACAAAGCAATTAAGAAACAAACTAGTTTATGAAAATGAAAGGTGTAACAAAAATCCACTTTTTTTCTGTGCTTGTGCCAAACAAATATAATTAATACATGTAAACAAATAAAATTAAGTGGATTTAAATAATGCTTTAAATATATGAATAATCAAATTTAAATGAATTGCTAGAGAAAATAAGCATTTGTGTAATTGGACTTTTGACTCAAAACTAGTTACTGAGATTAAGCACCTGTGACAACTAGCCCCAGTCTCCTCTATTATAGATTGATTCAATAAACATCTGATTGTTTTGTTTGTTTTTCTCGCATCTTTCCAGAAGCCAGACTTTGAGGGCAGCTCTATAGTGTCTCTGTCTTTGTCTGAGCTCACTGGGAAACTCAAGGACGGCTCCCTGCAGCCAGACGCTGTGCTTTATGCCTTTATGGAAAAGGTTGTGACTGCTGCCATATTTTACAAGTGGATAAAGTTCTGTATGAGATTTATGAGTTTATGGCCAGCTTCAGAGGTTTACAATCAATGTTTTAATTGCTATCATTTTGAGACCTTAAGTCGTCTTGTGCAGTCTATTCTATACAACATTTACTAATAGTTTTAATCATATTTTTATTTATAATAGTATTATTAAAAAAAATCTCTTCTTAAAAGAGCATAAGCAGTAATATATTATTAGAAATGAAAGCTATAGCAATTATGATATTGTTGAACAACTGATTAATACATTTTAATTCATTTGAATTCAGTTGTACATAATGTGGGAATATAATATTGCTTTTCCTATATTGTATTTTCTCGTATATATATATGTATATGTGTGATCCTGGACCACAAAACCAGTCATAAAGGTAAATTTTTTTGAAATTGAGATTTATACATAATCTGAAAGATAAATAAATAAGCTTTCCATTATTGTATGGTTCGTTATGATAGGGCAATATTTGACCGAGATACAATTATTTGAAAATCTGGAATCTGAGGGTGCAAAAAAAAATCTAAATATTGAGAAAATCGCCTTTAAAGTTGTCCAAACGAAGTTCTTAGCAATGCATATTACTAATCAAAAATTAAGTTATGATACATTTACAGTAGGAAATTTACTAAATATCTTAATGGAACATTATCTTTATTTAATATCCTAATGATTTTTGGCATAAAATAAAAATTAATCATTTTGACCCATACAATATATTGTTGGCTATTGCTACAAATATACCAGTGCTACTTATGACTGGTTTTGTGGTCCAGGGTCACATATATAAAAGTGCACAGGACCAGCAGGAAAAGAAAATGCTTATTGTTGAGTTGTGTAATGCTGTACTTCAAAGGCTCTGGAGGTGAACAAGAATCTGAACTGCAGCACTGAGATCATAATGGAGTCCGTGGCACAGCTTAAAGACATCAGCACTCAAAAGAAAGGTCTTCTGTATGGAGTGCCCATCAGCATCAAGGACAATGTCGCATATGAGGTGAATATGATGGTTAGACAGGTTCAGAGAAGTGTCTTTGCTGTGTAATGTATGTAACATCCTGTTTGCGTGAGCAGGGTCGTGACGCTTCCTGTGGTGTGGTGAGTAAGTTGGATCAGCCTGCGCTTGGGGACAGTGTGGTGGTTAAGGTGCTAAAGAAGCAGGGCGCGATCCCGTTCATCAAGACCAACATACCACAAGGTCTTCTCAAGTGAGAAAACACTGTATTTCTGGGGGGTGGGGTATCAAATATCAAATCAATTGCAGGCCAAGGCAAAATTAATCTTTAGCAAGCAGGAGTGTATGAAGAGACCATGCAGTTAGGAGCTCATTTACTGGAGCATAGCCATAAAAGTGTTTTTTGTCTTTTAAACATTATTCATGACAGTTATCCCATTTATCCTCCATGTCAATGGACCATCAATTTAACATCTCATTTTCAACAAGGAAAAAATGATGCATTATTTATATTTTAAAGTACAGCTATAAATATAAAATTGTTTGTTGTTGAATTTTAATTTAACTTTTTTTTTAATTTAATCAAATATTTTGTCCAGAAAGGATCGTTTTGATTACTGTTTTTTTCTTTATTTAACTGAAATAAAATATTTGAAAAAAATTCAACTTATGAATATACCTATTGAAGGATGGTCTCAGCAGATCAGGAGGTTAGAAGCCTGTGCCACAACACAGGAACAGAGAGAGTGAAGGTTCTGGAAAGCTGCTTTGTATCATTGTATCCACTGTTGTTACCAAATCAGATCCTATGTGTTTGTATTTAACACTTTAGTTATGACTGCAGTAACCCCATTTACGGGCAAACCTTGAACCCCTGCAACCTTCAGAAGACCCCTGGTGGTTCATCCGGAGGGGAGGGAGCTCTGATTGGAGGAGGAGGCTCCATCCTGGGCCTAGGCACTGACATTGCTGGGAGCATTCGTATCCCAGCATCCTTCTGTGGGATTTGTGGATTCAAGCCCACAGCAAGGAGGCTAAGGTACATATGCATCTTTCAATGTGAGGTTACTGTATGTTGTGAGGAAAAGTTTCATATTCCAAAGCAAAGGGTCCACAGTAGGTTTTGGAAGTGTGATGTGTTGTAGATAGTTTCCTTTTAAATAAAGAACACGGTCAGAGACAGTCTTTTGAGTTTTTATTCTTGCAAGAAAGTCAGGTAGACAGCAGTGAGCTCCGCCATATGTGTGACATATGTTTTATACACGTTTGCCCTATTGTTTTCAATAGCTGTCTCCCAATATTACCATATAAAGCTAAGAAAGTGTGATAAGCACTTCTCACGTAGCGTCTTCCTGAAATCCTCATGATATCCTGTTTTTCTTAAGCAAGAACACGTAGGTGACATCTTCTCATATTCACTCTTAAACACTCACATATACCAGTTCATAATATCAAAGAAATATTGTAGTAAATGTATGGAGTAAACATGAATAATATTAAAATTCCTTACACTGATGCTTCTTACAGTAATTGACAACAAAGGTTTTAAAGCTTCTGTCCTACAAATGACCTCATGAAGAGTTGTGTGTGTCGTCTCAATGTAAATCATAAACGGTTTAAATATTTCTGTGTGTTTAAACAGTAACTGGGTTAACCATCCTATAGTTCTTTTAGCCATCAATAGCCATGTGCTCAGGTATTTATTAGAAATATGATGTAATGCTACAAATGTCCAGTTTTCAATAATCATTTGTTTAGTATAGAAAATGAAGGTAACAGGGTTGATCATTTAAGAGAAAGATCAAACAAAATATAAATTAATGTGTTAACACCGCTCCTAATACGGGAGGTGCGAAGATGACCAGTCATGTCCTAAACTTCTGAAACAACGGTGTCTTATATTTTAGAGCAGGCACTGTAATTTATGAATGAAATCAATTAAATCTGTATGTGTGTGTGTGTGTGTGTGTGTGTGTGTGTGAATACAATTCAGATGAAACCCCCTAATTCTTAACATTTTCACAAGTAACTATAATTTAATCACAATTTTGTTTTATCAGTAACTGTAACTGATTACAATTATATTTATTTTGTAATTAAATGACGTAATTCCGTTACATGTAACTAGTTACTCCCCAACACTGATAGTAATATTAACTAGAATGAATCAAAAGTAGCCTAATTGCTAATATATCAAGGGAATCACATTGCTAAATGCTTATAATAACATGTGAACAAAAACTTTATATGACTTTTATTATTAATGAGACGCAATGTAATGTCCGTTTATTTGCGTATGTGTGGCTGAATCTCAGAAAAACGTGTCTAGGTCATATTTTCGTTGACATGTAAATAAATGTGGCTTTGTAAAAATGCTTTATTTTATTCAAGCAATATATATTTTATTTTTATTGTGGGGTACAAAATTTCCTGTTTTTGATAAAGCATGATCTTGACAGATTGTTTGAAAGTCGCCTTTCAACTTTCACCTTAATCCACCTGTTTTTCTTGCTTTTTTAACATTTTTATTAATATTTATATTTAGCATTCAAGGAATCAGTTCATGCGTCAAAGGCCAGAAATCAGGTGAGATCATCCTTGCTGATCTAGGACTGAACGATACACTAAACAGAACATCATGTCATGTATTTCGTCTCATTGTGTTTGTTTGCAGTGCTGTCCTCTCTTGGCCCTTTGGGAAGGGACGTCGAGAGCTTGGCACTGTGTATGCGGGCACTGCTCTGCCAGGACATGTTCTCCTTAGACCCCACCGTCCCTCCCATACCATTCAACCAAGAGGTTCTGTATTAAATATCACACACCAGATGCCTGTATTTGTGATGTGAATGCAGAATCTATGATACCGGTACTTTGCTTTTGTTAAACAGGTGTATGAGAGCTCCGTGCCCCTGAAGATTGGTTATTATGAGAACGACGGGTATCTGCAGCCGTCTCCAAGCATGGCCAGGGCCTTCAGGGAGACTAAGGACCTGCTGGAGAGAGCGGGGCACACGGTACACAGACACACTGCATTAACAGTTAACTAATGGCAGCTTGTAGGTAAGAAAGAAAATGCCCTTTTTAAACCACACAACAGTGGTTATGAATTGGTCGTGAAAGTCTGAATGGTTTTCAGTCTACTATAGTGGACAGTGGACACCATACAACTAAGGGTTAAACGCTGTGTCAACACGTTATACATGTGTAGTAAAGACTTGAAAAACTTGTCTGATGTTTGATTTTAGCTGGTTCCAATGCAACCCCTGCGGCTCTACCATGTCTTCCATGAGTTGACTGTCAGAGGGATCTTGGCTGACGGAGGTCGTACCCTCCTTAGTCATCTGTATGTCTCTTATCAGCACATTCAGATTTCCATTTAAAACACTAGTCTCCGCTTATTGACATGTCTGTTGTGTATTGTGTGTGTTTCATGTGCTTTCAGGAATGCAGGTCCCATTGACCTGTGTCTCCGCGCTCAGGCCACCATGCTGAGCACTCCACGCTTCATAAAGAAGCTTGTTTCTTTTGTTCTCAAGCCTTTTGTAAGTGCTGTAATCGCAGTTGTTTCCTGCTTTTCATTTGCATCTAATTAAGCAATGAGTTGTTTTGGAAAGGGGATATTCAACCTAATCTGTTTTTCACTGGTCTTTATGTTTGTGCTCTTCAGTATCCACGGTTGTCTGCAACCATAGATGCAAGTCTTGGAGTTGGGTCAGTTATAGAGATGCACTTTTATTCATTTAGAATAATGTTGATAAATATAATTTTCTAGAGTGTAATTTAAATTGGTTACAATTTTTTAGAAAGTTTTAGAAAAAAATGAAATGCACTACCACTCAAAGTTTGGGATCAGTAAGATTTTTTTTTTTCAAAGAAATTAGTACTTTTATTCAGCGAAGATGAATTAAATTGATAAAGCAACAATTAAAAACTTTTACATAGTTAAAAAAAGCAAAATGTAAAAAAAACAGCATTTTTAAATTTTGTATTAATCACAAAATACATTTTTATCATGTTTTACACTAAAATATGAAGCAGCACAACTGTTTTCAACACTAATAACTCTCAGAAATGTTTCTTGAGCAGTAAATCAGCATATTAGAATGATTTCTGAAGATCATGTGACACTGAAGACTGGAGTAATGATGCTGAAAATACAGCTTTGACTCACAGGAATACATTATATTTAAGAGTATATTCAGATTTTTTTTTAAAGTTAAATTATAATACATTTTCACAATATTACTGTTTTTGCTGTATATTTATCAAATGAATGCAGCCTTGCTGAGCAGAGGAGACTTCTTTCAAAACATTAAAATAAGACTTTCCAATCACAAACGTTTTTTTGTTAACAACTGTTTATTAAGTTTTATTTTGTGGAACAGTAGTACAATACAAAAAGCAGCTGCCTTTATCTAAAATAGTAATATTTAAAGTCCTCCGCACCAATATTAGGACATCCTTGGTTTTAGTATCCGAAGATGAGTGAGATACCACTTCATAAAACGTATTGAAACCTCCTCTTTCAAATGGGATTCTTGAACTAACACTATATCAATCTTCCTTCTTCGCAAAAAATCCAGAAAACCTGTACGTTTGTGAGGGGAATTTATCCCGCTAGAGTCGGGAGCCACGTCGGTAGTGATCTTTTCAAAAAGCCCATAGGGTCGTCCTTTTCGGATCCTTCAGGCAATCTAACCAGATGCAGATTGCTGCACCTATTGTGATCCTGTAAGTCCACAACCTGTTGCTTGAGCGCTGCTACTCGCCTATCATGATCTGCGACGACTTTCTTTTGTTTTCACATCTCCCCTGTAAGAAGATCCAGTTTAGAGCATAGCGACTGAACAACTGACATGTGAGAAGCGAACTCGTTCCGCATCGCCGTCAACTCTGTCCTCAAAGTGTGTAACCGTGTTCAGCATCTTGTCCATCATATCGCTTGAGTTCGGTGACTTGGATTTCTTCTTAATCGGAGAAGCCGATGGAGACAACTCCTGCTGTTTACGACTGCATGCCATCAGGTAAAGCACAACCAATGAATAAAACTTAAAACAAAATGAAAAAATCAGCAAAAAGAGGCCAAACGTACGGAGTGCTACTGGAGTGCGACTAGGTTCATGAGCACGACATGTGACTCCACCAATCACAAACTTTTGAATGGAAGTGTATTTTCGCCTAGAAATGAAAAAAATTATTTACTTTTAAAATTAATTATTTACCCTTCAAAACCTCAAAAATGACTTTTTTTTTTTTTCTTCTATTAAACTTTTTTTTTTTTTTTCATACAGCATAATATATATTCACAGTCTTCAGATGTCTTCTGACAGCTTTGTGTTTGTGCAGAATTTAAATGAATTTTTGGGTAAACTGTTCCTTTAGTATAATACTGTATATATAAATCAACTTGTTTTTCCACCTTTTTAAGGTCTGTGGCAGAATTGTGGAGACAACATGCAAATATTGAGGTAGTCTTTTATGGTTTTTCAACAGCTTTCATCAACACCACTGAAACTAGAAATGATTATCAACTTGATCAAGACATGGTTTTTACAGACGTGGTTTTATGTTGATGTTTTTGAACTGAGGGGGGCTGTAAGAGACCTTTGTTCTCAATGCTCATTGCTATAGTATACTAAACCATGCACAGCGATGCGGTTTTCTTGCATTATACATAATGTAAAGTTTGGAAGTGCGTTGGTTCAGGAAAGTGTGCTACCAGGATGGTGTGTCCATCAAAACACCGGGGATCCAGTACTCAATCCATGATCTTTATTCATCAACAGAGGCATAGGAAGCAAAGCATAGTTGTATGAATCAAATATAGAGTTGAATGCTTTCTATAAACAAAAGACAAAGAACCAATCTTAAATATAATTAACAACATAGGAATTCAAGCAATTGTTACAAATTATATAATCCAATTAACTCAACACTAAACAGTTTAACAATCAAATAGGACCACTGATACATATGAATGATAAATCACATGCAACTCAAACATACATAACCTCAAGAATTAACATTATATAAAACAATGCCAAAGAAATAAACTTACAAAGTCAGGAACACACAACTCTACAAAAAGCTCTCTTTGAGGAGAAGGAAAATGACCAAATCCTGATGAAAACCAACGTACACCTAAATGGCGTCTTCACGTTGGCGTATCTTACTCAACAAATAGCTATATAGCCTCACGCCTTCCTCAACTCCTAAATTGGACATTCTTCTGCCAAATTGACCACATTCTTCACCTCTTGTGTCTGAACTGTATTTTACATGCTGTTTATGATATTGTGTTTTTGTTCCAGTGTATTGTTGTGACAGTGTTAAGCAATATGAAAGATTCTTCTTCTGACGTGATTGCAAAAGGTTTTTTTCTTATCTGTAGGAATACATTCAGGAGGTGATAGCTGAGTGGAGGAGACTGAATGTGGATGTATTGTTGTGTCCCATGCTTGGACCAGCCTACAATTTCCATTACTGTGGGAGACTCAACAGTACTGTCTTACCTCATATTTACATGACCATTACATTTTCATTATTATCTTTGTGCCTGTAAACCCAGGCTTGACCATTTTTTGTGATGAAATGCAATTTATATATATGTGTGTGTGTGTGTGTGTGTGTGTGTGTGGATATGAATGTCTTTTTTTTTTTTTTTTTTTCTTGTTAGTCACTGCATCACATCTGACGTCTCGTTTTTATTTTTTAGGTTGTAATTCCTTCAGCATTACTAGTTAGTCTGACTAGTAAAATATTATTTTTTGACCTGTCATACGTCTCCCTTTGATTAGATCTTGATGGTTGCAGTTCACCCTCAGACTATCCATGTCGATGAGTTTGTTTCGTCATGGGAAAAGATTTGGAGAAATGTAGCATCACATCACTTGTTCAACAATGGATCCTCTGCAGTGAATGGGTGCCGTCAGAATGAGTTTAAACCGCTGATAAAAAAACATCACAATAATCCACACCACTCCAGTCCATCTATTAATTTCTTGTGAAGTGAAAAGCTGTGTGTTTGTATTAAAAAAACAACTAATTAATCATTAAGATGTTTTTATCTTCAAACTGCTGCTTCCAGCTAAAATATGAGTCCTCTATCTATAATATTGCTTTCTCCGGTCCAAAAGTGGTCTCGTCGTACTCGGAGAGAAATATGCACAGATCAAGCACGCTTACAAGCTAAAATAGTTCTAAACAAATATGTGGGTGGATTTTGATGTGAGACTCAACAGAGGTTGGACTTTTTCACTGGAGGAAGCCTTATTATAGATTATGGACTCATGATTAGGCCAGAAGCAACGCTTTAAAGTTAACATGCTTTAATTATGGATTTGTTTCTTACAAACACGCAACTTTTGGCTTCACAAGTTCTCACAAGTTAACTGATGGACTGGAGTGGTGTGGATTATTGTGATGTTTTTATCAGCTGTTTGGACTCTCATTCTGACGGCACCCATTCACTACAGAGCATCCACTGGTGAACGAGTGATGGAATGCTACATTTCTCCAAATCTGTTCAGAAGGAGAAACAAACTTATTTTGAATAAAAACGTATTTGTTCAGAAGAAGCAGCAAACTTATATATCCTCGAATGCCCTGAGGTTGAGTACATTTTCAGCAAATTTTCATTTTTGGGTGAAATATTCCTGTAACATTTATTATAAAATTTTTACTCTATTTAACTTGTAATGCTGAGGGAATGAAAATGTACTTGCATTACCTACTGTATGTGCCAATTTTATACTTCCTGTTAGTGGGTTACTTAAAAGCGGTCAAGAATTGTGCTAATGTGGATTGTGTTTCTGTGTCAGTTTGAAATCGTGTTGTACGTTTCTGCAGTTTAATGTTACTTATTTACTCGACCGTAATGATTTTAGCCTAATGTAAGGCCAGTAACAGTCACCTAGATGCAGTAAATGTTCTCTGCTCCTGAAGGTGCTGCCAGTTACACCAGCCTGTACAACCTGCTGAACTTCCCAGCCGGGGCCGTGACCGTGTCTACAGTGACGGAGGAGGACGAGGCACAGCTTCCACAGTACACGGGTACCCATGGGGACGTGTGGGACAAACTCTTCGTTAAGGTACGTTTTTCCCAGTGCAAGACCACTGAGGTAAATTGACATTAAATGCAAATGTAATTTTAGTCAACCTTAAAATACTGTAAAAAACATTATGTGGGTTGAATGCCTGACTACCACAAGGAGGCAGTGTAGTCACAATTACAAAGAAGGAACCACACAGCAAGAGGCAGACTGACATGTTTTATTAAACAATAAACTTTATAATTTTATTAAATATAATGCTCTTATAACTTGGGAAAAAACGTCGTAAAGCCATATATGACACTGTGTATTTTTGGGTCATTCTAATCTAAAAAGACTGCGCTATTTGATCCAGATGTTTTTATTTTATTTAATAATTCCAAACAAGTAACAGGTGTCAGAACATTGTTTTTCTATGGCCATTTTTTAAACTATTAGCCCAATCCTAAATATAGGATGACAATCTTACATAGTGCCAATAGTTTACTATGTTTTCATATGTGTTGAAGGATGGAGGAAAAAATGTTTAATCATGTAAAATGTTTAAATTTAATTTTAATTAATTTAATATTTTAATTTAATTGTGATTGGGTGTAATTGTCAGTGTAGAAACGACTGTAGAGATTTATATGAATGTAGGAATTCATTTTACAGTCAATAATGTTTCATTTTGTGTTAAAAATACAGTTTTTGTTTTTGCTTTAATTTTGTATTACAAAGCAAATCCAAGTTAATGGTTAATTATATTAGTACTATGGCATGGGATGAAAATGGGGCACAAAAAAACTTTTCTGCGTTTCTTTGTGTGTACTTCTGTAGCTGTACTTGTGAGGGGCAAATGTCCTCACTTATATAGTAAAATATCATGACAGCAAAATAGTGTGGCCATCACTAGTTAAAAAGTCTTATAAATCATGTTTCTATCAATCAGCACAGGTTTCTGTGTTGTTTTTATGGTTATGGGTAGGCCATTGAAATATAATTGAACTGATATAAAAACAATGGAAGTTTATGAGATGTCCCCAGTAATATATTGAAACGTGTGTGTGTGTGTGTGTTTTCAGGCGGTGAAGGGTGGCGTTGGTCTCCCTGTGGCAGTGCAGTGTGTATCTCTGCCGTGGCAGGATGAAATGTGTCTGCGCTTTATGAGAGAGGTTGAACAGCTTACAGCCAAGAGCAAACTCACCAGGAAACATTAATGACTGAAATATTGCTGCATACAGGTACATCTTAAAAAATTAGAATATTGTGAAAAAGTTACTTATTTCAAAAAGTGAAACTTTCATATTTTAGATTCTTTACATGTAAAGTAAAACATTTCAGAAGTTTTTTGATTTAATTTTGATGATTAGAGCTTACAGCTCATGAAAGTAAAAAATCAGTATCTCAAAATTAGAATATTTCCTAAGATCAATCAAAAAAAGGATTTGCAAAACAGAAAAGTTCAAGTTCTTTAAAGTATGTTCATTTCTGCGCTCAATACTTGGTCGGGGCTCCTTTAGCACAAACTCCAGCATCAGTGAGGAAGGGCATGGAAGCGATCAGCCTGTGGCTCTGCTGAGGCACGATTGAGCCTTCAGTTCGTCTTGATTGTTGGATCGACTGTTTCTCATCTTTCTCTTGAAAATGTCCCATAGATTCCATTTGGGGTTCAGGTCGGGCTTGTCGTCTGGCCAATCAAGCACAGTAATGTCATGGTCAGCAAAGCACTTGGAAGTGGTTTTGGCAGTGTGGGTAGGTGCTAAAGTCCTGCTGGAAAAGGAAATCAGCATCTCCATAAAGCTTGTCAGCAGATGGAAGCATAAAGTGCTCCAAAATCTCCTGGTAGACGGCTGCATTGACTCTGGACTTGATAAAACACAGTGGAGCACCAGCAGACGTCACGGCACCCCAAATCATCACTGACTTCAGAAACTTCACACTAGACTTCAAGCAACATGGATTCTGTGCCTCTCCACTCTTCCTCCAGACTCCAGACCTTGATTTCCAAATGAAAAGCAAAATTTACTTTCATCTGAAAAGAGGACGTTGGAGCACTGAGCAACAGTCCAGTTCTTTTGCTCCACAGCCCAGGTAAGACGCTTCTGACGTTGTCTCTGGTTCAGAAGTGGCTTGGTAGCCCTTTTCCTGAAGACGTCTGAGCGTGGAGACTCTTGATGCACTGACTCCAGCTTCAGTCCACTCCTTGTGAAGCTCTCCCAAGTGTTTGAATCAGCTTTGCTGGACAGTATTCTCAAGCTTGCGGTCATCCCTGTTGCTTGTGCACATTTTCCTACCCAAATCCTTCCTTCCAGTCAACTTTGCATTTAATATGCTTTGATACAGCACTCTGTAAACAGCCACCCCTTTCAGTAATGAGCCTCGGTCACTTACCCTCTTTGTGGAGGGCATCAATGTTCGTCTTCTGGATCATTGCCAAGTCAGCAGTCTTCTCCATTATTGTGGTTTCAAAGAACAAGAGATACCCAGAATTTATTCTGTAGGGATGGTCATTAATTGAAACTCAAATGTAAATATTCTAATATTTTGACTTTCATGAGCTGTAAGCTGTCTTTTTTTTTAAGTGTTTTACTTTACATGTATTGAATCTAACGTATGAAAGTTTGACTTGAAATGAGTGACAAAAAATATTGACCTTTTTCATGATATTGTAATTTTTTTAGATGTACCTGTATGGGCTGCTAACGGTTCAGTCCTAGGTGAGTCATGAGCAGGCCTGCACTGAATCTGTGACCGCAGAAACATCCACAGGTGTTCTAGGAAGCTCACAAATCCTTTGTTGTTCATCAAAAGCTTTATCTGATATGATGCTTTCAGCGAAGAACAAGTCTGGTAACTCTGTATGATGCAGTTTTACCATTGTACATTTCCTTAATGTTTACTAATGATTGCCTCTGTGATTGAAAAATAAGTACCATTCTTTTGTCCAAAACCTTTTTTCTTATTTCAATACTATAAGACATTTGTTTGTTTGTCAACCAGTGGTATACGGGAAGAATCGATGTGAAATCAGGTTTTATTTTGCACAATAACGTTTGGTGACGATTATGCTGCTGAAATTGCTCACCTTTAATAAAAAACAAGTAACAATAAATAATTTCTCACAATGTTATTGAAACTGTTCTAGAAGCAATGCAGCTTCATCAAGACCGAATGAGGATATGAATGTATCCCTTTCATTTCTGTATCATTTTGTATAATTTAATGCCACACAAGTTCATTAAAGTAAAAATGAATCAGAGCCGTACATCACGGGTTCACTGGAAAACCATCGTCCTTGCTTGGCTGTCATTAATGAAATGAGCGGCTCTCGTTTCTGTGCCCTGAATGATGACTTCGCTTGGAAACGCTTTAATGGGACTTAATGACACATGACGCCATCAGCTCCGATGTAATGTAAATATTTGTCTGTCCTGGGTTTTGTGCACATTATATACATCCTTCATTTACATTAATCATCAAGGATGGAAACTAATTAGGGACATTTTGACTTCCTCTTATTGTTCTCTTTCCTGTTTCACTGTTGAAATGGATCCTAATTCTAATTCTGGCCTGCAATTGTATATATAAAAAAAAAAAAATTGCTTTAATAATGTAACATCTACAAATGCTGTGTTTAAAAGTTTGGAGATTTTTTTTTTTTTAAGAAATTACTACTTTGATTCTGCAAGGATGCATTAAATTGGTCAAAAGTGACAGTAAAGACATTTAAAATCTTACCAGTGTTCTCGGCAGTTAGAGACAACTAACTATATGGCACAAAAATTAACCCAGCACTCCTAAATCTGACAAAATGAGCATTTGAAATCCAAAAAACAGATTCAAAAGAAAGATTTGTTCATTGAAAGAGAGCACAATTCCAGTCTGTACCTCACACAAAGCAACTGTTCACACGCCAACCAAGGTCTTCATCACTTTAAAATCTGATATACTCAAATATTTTGGTGGGAAAAGATTTGTGCGTGATTGTTAATTGTGTCCAACTTACTCAATTCCTTAAGTTGTAGTTAAATTTGGAGATCATTGATTGGAATGAATAATAATTGTAGTTCTTGAAACTGATCAGTATAATGTATGCAGTTACACTTTAAGGTGCCTGTTACAGTGCGGAGTACAAGTACTGAGTAAAAAAACATGTAATTACTATAGGGTTTGGTTTGGCGACATTATACAGGAAGTACATTACTGTACTTATATATTCAGTGTCTCCATTCTCACATATTATACCTTAAAAATATCATTTGTAAGTCAAATTCAAATTTCATTTCAAAGCCTGTAATGGGTTGTAAATTAACTGTAAGTTGATTTTAAATTGTTTTTAGGCATTTGTTCAAATCAAACAATCACTTGTGTGGTAAGCAGAGATTTTATTAAAGTGACAGTTCACTGAAAAAATTAAAATTCGGTCATTTACTCACCCTCATGTTCAAAACAGCTGCTGGTTGCCCTTATCTTCCAAAGGGGACCATCAACTGATTGTTTCAGCAGAAGAGAAAAACTCATACAGGTTTGGAACAACATGATGGTGAGTAAATGATGACAGAATTTGGGTGAACTATCCCTTTATGGTAATAGTTATGAATATGATATTTGCACTAAAAGTAACAGGTGATTTTGATCAGCATTGGCTCTAAGTTCTGCATGAAGGCCCTAGAATCATGGTGACGAGTGTTTCTGAAGAAAAATTGTAGTTTTGAGATTACAAGCAGTGGATAAAACTGTGCAAATGTTTCACGCAGTACCTACAAACACCTGACTGGAAGTTGAAAAGTATGTCTGGCCCGGCACGTACAGTCGGATTAAGGGATAACGATGATTGTGAAGATTTCTGCGTTTCAACAGTCCAGTGATTCAGTTTTTGGCAGCTTTTGGGTTCTTATTGCACAAACGGGAAGCATCGCCTCTGGACAGGATTCTCTTTTCTCTCGCGCCGTTCTGCTTCTTTTCGTCTTTTCTCATTTTTTTGCTCTACGTCACAGCACCCCCCACCGCGCTTCTGCTACGTTTGAGTTTTCCTTTCTTTCCTTCGGCGGTGAGCTCGCCCCGAGGCCCTTACAGCCAAATTGGTTTACATTGGGAGATAAATGCTCTGCAAATGCGCTTAAACACATACAGTAAAACTGCAGACAGTGCGTATCGGGATTACCGACCAAGTCAGAGAGCCGCTGCTCGCCGAGTCTGTCTCATCCACTCTCAGGTAGAGCAGAGGAGGATTTAGCATATCCTTGCCTGTCAGTAATTCCTGGAATTATATAACGCCGCGGCAACAATAAAAGTCCGGTGGTATTGTGAAAGTATTGTTTTGCAGGGCTGGCAGAGCGAGTCGACGGGCGGGTCAGATGCAAGGGTATGTGCGCCGCTTTGCAGAGTTTTCTAGTGAGAATCCTGTCGAGGGGAATTATGTGGAATCTGCTTTAAACCTCTGAAGTGAGGAATGAATTTCTGCTGAGCGGCTTCTTCTGTTGTCTTAACGCCGAGAGCGGTGGAAGAGTTTTGATGTTTCATGTCACTCCTACCGAGAACGTTTTGCAAAAGTGATCGCGTTCAGTTTTCTGCTGCTTGAGTATTTTCTCTTTTTTTGTCTGAATGTGTGCACTCAAGTCATATCAGGAGCCTATAAATTCTGGTTTATTTACAGGGAGCGGGTCGCCTCTTGGAGGCAAACATGTTGAGATCACATGACCAGCTGAATGTTTTATCTTTGTAACCTCTGTGTAAACGGACAATTCTGCATGGAATAAATTATTCTTAGTGAACAGGATATTTTTTTTTACAATGTCATCAATAATTGAAAACAATTGCTATTGCATGTAGCCTACACTCTAAAAAAAAAAAGGTGCTATATAGCACTAGAAGTGGTTCTTGGCTCATCATCATAAGGGAACCACTTTTGGTGCTATATAGCACCATATCTTTAAAGGTGCTATACAGCACCTTTGTCAAATGGTGCTATGTAGAACCATAAGAGGTGCCATTTTGCATTGTTTCTTCAACAAAAATGGTGCTAAACAGCACCAACAATGGTTCTTTGGCTCATAAAGAACCTTTAAAGGGGCTTAACAGGTTCTTTGTATGGCAGTGGTGCTATATAGCACCTTAATCACACCAAAGAACCAATGAAGAACCATACAGAAGCTTAACAGGTTTTGTATATAGTAGCGGTGCTATATAGCACCTCAGTCATGCTGGAGAACCACTGAAGCACCAAGATTTGGTGCTATACAGCACCAAAAGTGGTTCCCATATGATTACGAGCCAAAGAACCACTTTTAGTGCTATATAGCACCATTTTTTTAGAGTGTACTTGAGTCACATGCATGAAATCTGTCATATTGTAGGAGAAAAATATTTTTTCTTGATCTTTTTATTTTTATTTAATAATGGGGATTGGTCTGCATCATGCGGGGGGTTTAATTGCAATAAACCTGAAATACACTGAGACTCTAAAATGTCGTATAACCGTCTAAAACATATACACACAGTTAAGTAAACATTGTCATTAACACATCTCTTGGCATTAATGCATGGTAGCCTATTTATTGATTGCGAGCTGCTCTGAAACTGTCTTGTGATTCCTGTTTTCTGGGTCCAATATTATTTCCTTTTTAGACAATAATTAATACTTTTGTTATACTATAAGATATTGAAGAGATTTTATGACCTTACATTAAAAAAAAAGGAAAGAAAAAGCAAAAAATTCTGACTTTTTTTAGGACACACGAACACACTTTATATTTGCACATGTACTCCTAAATCCATTTTACAGTTTGCTCGCATCTATCTTTAGTCTCAAACGCGATTGAAATGCTGGTACTGTTGGGCCCTGCTTCCTCCCCTCTCTAAAATAAGCATATCTAATAAAACTGCATGGGACTTTTGTAACATTAGATGAATACATTTAATACAAGACCGCCCACATTGATATGTAAATAGTGCCTGTTCAGAATCTTGGTTCGTCCTTTCACAGTGAGGCAATGAGGATATTGCTTGATACTATTGTTTCTAAACCCATTATAAAAGTGAAATAGGTGAAAGACAAGTGTAGCACATACAGCTCTGCAGATTCATTTATTTTATTTTTTTGTAGCAGCAGAAAAAAACAAGCAAATAGCATTTAAATATTTAAATAGTGTAGTCACCCTTAACTTTTTTTCTTGGCTGGGCACCCACTGAGATGGAGTTTAACTAATAAACTCCAACCCTCCCGAGTGTTAAAATCAGACACACCCCTCTGATATTTCCTGACTTCTCTACTTTATGCACATCCAGCAAGGTTAGAACAAAACTCATACCGTGCCATTGAAGCAGCCCTTTTTCACACTCCTTTATGGCTCCTCTAAAAGTCTTAGCCGTGTGGCAAAGGAGAGCTGTCACTGGGGAACCTGAGCCCATTGATGAACTGACAGCCACTGCCAGAATATGATCCTAATCCTGTTCCCAGCATTCTTTAACCCACTGCCGTCGCAGTACCGCCACATATTCAAGCAGCTGTCAACTCCCTATAAATCCCTATAACAGAGCACAACCCTGATACACATCAAAGAGCTCAAGACGACCTCAACAGCTTAACACACACACACACACACATAAGTAAAGACGAAAAAAGCACCCAACCCAAAAACGGCACTCATACACACAAAAAACGTTGGTTGTAACTGTCAAAGAAGAAATTTGACATCTCATACTTGGCATCAAGTTCATTTTATTGTGGTATAATTACATTAATGATCACTAAAGCAGTGGTTCTCTCAACCGGCTTTGCTTCATATTGGAGAATAACAAAAAACGCACATCACACTTTATTTATTTATTTATTTATGATCTTTATTTAAATGTGTACAATTACTAAAATGGCATAGACTTTGTTTTTTTTAAATAATTCATTTTTTTTTTATGGTTTAGACTGAATTAGAAAACTGACATTTTTATTAATTTTATTTAAATGTGTACAATTGCTAAAACAGCAGATTAAATAAGAAAATTTACAAATTTAAGTATTTTTATTTTATTTCATTTTAATGTATTTTTAATTAAGTTACTAAAATGGGACAGACTGAATAAGAAAGATAATGTTTTATTTTTTTAACAATGGCTTTCAAGTTCAAACAATTCATCCTTGTAGTGATAAAAATGTGAAGCCATATTTCATGGCCTAAAATGCACAGACTAAGAGGTGTTTTGTTTGTTTGTTTGTTTTTTGTGTACATTTACTAAAATGGCATAAACTGACATTTTATTTGTTTTCATTTAAATGTGTACAATTACTAAAACCGCATAGATTAAATAAGTTTAATCATTTTTTTAAATGGCTTTTAAGTTTAAATAATTCACCACACAAACCATGTTGTAATAAAAACATAAACCTCTATTTCATGTGGCCTGGACCATATTTTTATTCATTGTTATTTTCATAACTCCAAAAATATTTTATCCTTAAATCACATTTTAATGATTGCATTTAGTACTGATTTTCCCCCACTGTCAGTGACAAACTACTTGAGAACCAAGGCATTAGAGATGTTAACCATTATTATGCTTTTAATAAAGATCCTGTCTTTTATTCTCCATTTTCGTTCTGGAATGTGAATGAAATCCATGTTTTTAAATGCATTGCAGTGCCAGCATATAAAGTATGGGCTGTTAACAGGTGTCTGAACACGACATGTCTTCTCACTCCACTCCTCTATTCTTCCACTGGTAATCCTGACCCGTGTTAATCTGTTTACTGCAGAGCTGCCAAACCTGACAGGTGGGTGGTGACCGTCTCGCTGAGGCTGATGTGGTTGATGGACTCATTTTCTGCCACGGTGTTTTAAGCTTTTCATTGGATCGGTTATCTAGATGAGTATGGATGTGAAAGAGGGAAAAGGCCAGACAGAGGAAGCACATATACATTTAATTTGTGTGTTAACCAGGTTAAGTTTGCCATTTATTTGTAATGGTGTACAGGTAATGCAGTGCATGTGGATTAAAAAGCTAATTTGAGAGAATAAAGATGGAAAAAGGGGCATGATTAAAAATCTAATCCAAGTGAAATCTAAAACAAACCTAAATTTATGTCAGTGATTGTTGTTTTTCCACTGAGGAGAAATGTATTCCTGCGATTTACTTTCATTATTTTCTTAAACCTTTAATTATGATTTGTGCATTTCGTAGGGCAGTGTATCTAATTCAGATGTTAATATTTTATTAATTTTAATATTTAATTATTCAGTTTGAAATGACAGAAATCTAAAGGATAACTTAATGACTGAGATCATTTTTTGTTTCAATTGTGGATATGTAAGAAATGCATGACTTTTTTTAAACTTTTGACATTTTAAAGTTTAACTTTCAAACTGCATGTTGATATGAATGTGACTCAGTGGTAGAAAATGCATGTGCAATAAATTATTAGGCCCAACAGAAAAGAAAAAAAACGTGAAAATCTGAAATATAGACTCAATAATACACTAATTACTGTTACACATTCAGTTTATATATGTGGTTTATTCCCTTTCATTTCACTGATAAATTATTCACATTTATTTAAACAATTCAGGGATATCCCATAGACTCTAAATGGACAAAACACATGGCATGATGTCAGGAACGTCAGTCTGAAGTCTTTCTGATGTTTGCAGGGGCTTCATCCATGCGCTTTATGTCCCTTTATAACATCCACAGACAGTGAAGACAATTAAACTTCTTCAAATATACAAACAGGAGGCTTCACTAACCTTCTACCAAGGCTGTGGACCTGAATAAGCCTATTTACAGAAATTAATTAATGTGCTTTTTTTTGTTTCAAAGTGCAAAGCCAGGGGTGTTTGGAAAAATTAAAACCTCTGCCATGCAGCCGGACCAAAACACTTAAAAGTCGTCCAAACTTCTCCACTCCGCCATGCTATATAATAATGAAACAGCTCCAGTTGTTGATTTGAGCACACTAATGTGATGTAGATCCTGAACACAAGACGTCGACGCAGAAATGCATTGATTTGCGTAAATCAGAGGTCAGTTTGGAAGCGTGTCCAAGCCGAGTGATGCAGCATGCTGCTTGGCCCTCAGACGCAGGTTCTCGATGCTTGTGGTTTTGCTGTTGAGGGCCGGTAGAGCACCGGAGCCCTGCAGCAGAGGGCTGCTCCACATCTGCTGGGCCTGGGACAGGGTCTGGTAGTAGGGCTGACACGGCAGGGATCCCAGCGGAGACGCCATGTTCACGTTCACACCCAGGTAGGGTAAGGAGGATGGCGCGGTCACGTCGAAGGCGGGATAGTGCATGAGGTTGTTGGTGGTGGCCATGTGCTGGCGAAACTGTTCCTGCAGACGGAACAGACTAAGAGGAGATGAAGCGTAGGAATTGGTCTGAACCACTCCGCCGTTGACTCCACTGGAGGAGGGAAGAGCTGGAGAACCCAGCGGCTCATCTGAGGAGAGAGAGGAGACAATGTAACTGTTAACCCCAAAGACCCCATTTTTAACCCTATTTTTTTAGTGTGAAGAAAACTGTAATAATATAAAGAACCTTTTTCGCTATAAAGAACCTTTTGTGCAGTGGAAAGGATCCATTGATGTTAAAGGTTCTCCATCAAATCAAAGGAGCCCAAAAAGAACCTTCATTTTTGACCCACCAATTTGATCGATTTTATATATATATATATATATATATATATATATATATATTGTGACTTTTTCCTGAAGTAGAGTCATGAACATGCATACAGAGTTTTAACACTCTGTGTTGTGGAATTTGCATACAATTTGTTATGATTGTGATATTTCCGGGTCAGTTTGACCAAATTTCATGGTTAAAGGTGGTTGCAAAAAAAAAAAAAAAATTATGTCATGACAGTTTTTCAACTATCTCTATAGGTGTCATCATTTACTTTTATGCAATTGAATGATTCTTTTATTTGAAGAAACTTGTATATATTTTTTTGCATGCAGTTTCACTTGGAATCAAAATCATGATCTCGTGTTTTTTCTTAATTTTTGTTTTGTTTTGTTTTTTTGTTAAAAAAAATGTATGTGTGAGAACTATTAATGTTCAAAGTTTAATGTTTTACCTAATTGATTGATTTAGCATTTTTCATATTTACGATTTTTGGTGAATTATTTTGTCTCCAATTTGACCCTCACCATAAAAACTGGACCCACATTTTTAACATAATAGTAAAAAAAAAAAAAATCTGAAATTGCAATTCCATCGTTATTTACTGTTATGGTGCCTTTTTTGACATTTTTTGGAGCTGGACCATTCAGTTTTTCTCCTTCTGTGCATCCCAGCAGAAAGAAAGGGCGAGGAAATGATGACATTCGTTTAATTTCTTTAATTCCATGAATTCTTTAATCTATTTGAAGGTGTTTCCTTTTGAACATTGTGAAGGAAAGATCATATATAGTTATTCATACCTGATTTAGGGCTGATTGGTTTGCAAAAAGGTGAACTGTCATCTGTAGTCAGGGTTGGCCCCGCCTCTATTGTTTCATCTTTGATGGACAGTGACTCATCCTCTCTGTCAGTCATGTCCTCAGCCCCTGACTCCGCCCCTGACTGCTCCGGTGATGTGACATTCACCTCTTCACTCAACTCACAGGGAGGGGGGCATGTGGGGCCACGCCCATCTGAAGGTGAGGGCGGGGCTTGAGCCTCAACAGGTGGAGCTTCTTCTTTCCCCTCTTCCTGGGCTCCCTCCATCCCAGCATCCTTCAGCTGCTGAAGCTGCTCTTTCTGCAGGCTGCGCTGCTTCTTGCGGAACTTCGCACGACGGTTTTTAAACCACACCTGTTAACATGAAGACATTGGTGTTTGCGAAACTTTAAAGATTGTGAATAACAGAATTAATTTGAATAGGGTACAAATCTTGACTAGTAGATATCACCATACTTCCTGGTTAATTATTCATAGTACATTAAGACAATTTTGTATTACAGTTTTCTGAAATCTTATGTTTGAATATGCAAATGAGGTATTGTCTAACTAAGTAATCAAGCATGAACTAATTTGCATACATTTCCAGAACAGAAATCTGAATGTTGGATGAAGCCAAGTTCAATTTTCTTGCTTCATTTTGTTGAAGGGTTTTTAAAGAAGGAATTTTATATTTATCTTTTTATCACTCCATTAATCCGATAAAAACAACATGAAATTTTTAACCATTTTGACTGTTTTTAGGGGAAAAAACGGGCAAATTATACAGGAACAAATCTCTCTGTAGATACCTTCAGAATATAAGTATAATTTCAAAACTGTGAAGTTTAGTGTATGTAAGTGCTGCTGAATTTGAGATTTCTGACTTTCTGGAAAAATTAAAAGTGTAGTTTGACTGTTTTATTTCTACTAGTCTAAAAGAAGACATGTTTTGTAATCAAAATAGACCGAAGTCTCAAAATTGACCACTGCATGAAGAAAAAAACCCTAGAGTGTCTTAAGGTGTAAAGTATGTAACGATGTATAATTCTGCAAACAACCTGCATAGCTGACAAAGTTGAGTGTATGTTTTGATAGCATACTCATTTTTTAAATTATATATTTAATTATTATTTTTAATTAATAATATATATATATATATATATTTTTTTTGCACTTTTTGGTTCTTGCATGTATTATTGTAGGCTAACCCCACTGGCTGCTGTCCTCGCATGTTGTGAACTCACCTGTACACGAGCTTCGGGGAGGTTGGTGCACATGGCCAGACGTTCACGCATGACCACATCAGGGTAGTGAGTTTTCTGGAAAGTTTTCTCCAGCGCCTCCAGCTGCTGCGCGGTGAAGGCTGTGCGGCTGCGGCGCTGCTTTCTGTGCTGAGAGCCATAGCGCGCCTCCAAGATGATGTCTGGACATGTGCACGGTGATAAATTATGGTGAGTTTCATAATATGTAAATCAATCTATCTATCTGTCTATCTATCTATCTATCTATCTATCTATCTATCTATCTATCTATCTATCTATCTATCTATCTATCTATCTATCTATCTATCTATCTATCTATCTATCTATATCTATCTATCTATCTATCTATCTATCTATCTATCTATCTATCTATCTATCTATCTATCTATCTATCTATCTATCTATCTATCTATCTATCTATCTATCTATCTATCTATCTATCTATCTATCTATCTATCTATCTATCTATCTATCTATCATTATTTCAGGTGAGTGGATATGGCTTACCTGCCAGTCTCTCCGCGAGCGTGAGTGCGTGCACGGAGGGCCGGTAGTCGGGCGCGTGCTGCGCGTGCTGGGCGGCCTGTTGATGAAGGTTGTACATGGCGCTCAGAGAGTTCATGGCGTGCAGAGAGTAACCATTCACTCCGTAGTGCTGCATGGCGTCCCTCTGACCAACCACAGACAATGCAGATAATTAGTATACTGTCATGACTAAAATAATCATCTTATGAGTTCATGCTGCTTTTGATTGCAGTGTGGCATCCTAAAGGATTTTCAGTGTTGTCATGTTATAAAGCATATTTAGCATTTATGAAGAGAACTCAATAATGCAATTCTATTAGCAGAAATGTATTGTATTAACCTAATTTGCACCTCTTCTTTAAAATGTTTAAATACGGCACGCGCTTTACATGCATGTCATGTTTTACTATAAATACCATAAATGATTTATATCGCGCATATAGTAAAATTTAAGTTCAAATTAAATAATTTATCCCCCTCAAAAATGAATAAATATTTCTATGCTGTCTTTGACAGAATGTGCATTGCAATAAAGCAGACTCCTACAACATAAAAAGCTGTGTTTCAATATCTGTGTGTGTTCCGAAACTTTCTCTTCAGGTGTGTTTGTAAAAAGTTTTATCACATATTTTAAGCTACGCATTTTTTGCATTTTATTTAATTTGCATCGAATATTTTTTTAGTAATTTTCATAAGGGATTCTTTGTTGTGTTTTAAGCAAATAATATGGCTTTTTGACTTAACATAATAATAAATAGCATATTACATAACGGCAGCCAATAATATATCTGTTTTATCTGCCTGTAAATGGTATCTATTCACCTTTATCAAATTAATGTAAAAAATAATATGGGAAACACCGTCGTTTTTAATTCAATCAATCTGAGCGAAAGCATTTTATTGATGACATTCGTTCAGTTTGCAAACAGCCGTGAAAATCTCTGATGGATGGGATTATGACAGGTCGTCTATCAAATTAAATATAGGCATTTATATATAAATAATTCGTTTAGATAGATATTTAACAATTTGTATTAATTATTGCGCATTCTCTTTAACAAGAACTGGGCTCGAGGGCATATGATTAGACTATATCCATCTGTCAAATAATAAAATAAAAATGCCATAAACGACAGTTAATAATAATAATAATAATGATAATCATAATAAATAAATAAAAGCAGAAGACTAAAGTATTTTCACAAGGAGAATGTGTAATGATTTCCCAGTTTGATCAGTCTTTAATCGGTGATAATTGCCTACAGTGGGATTAATCTCTTTATTAGTCATTATTATTTTTTTGAAGCACGAATAAGCAACCTGAGGGTTTAGTCCTCACTAAAGAGCCCGTGGCATTGTGTCACTGACACTGAATTCTCCAATGTAATCATATTCCAGCCACATGGGAATACTTTAATTCGGCTGAACAAAAAGTGCTTTGCTAAACATTTACTTTGCCTCCCAGTGTTAGGCTCAGTTGTGCTCTTTCTGTCCTTCATCGCCTCTGGGCTGATTCTGCTGGAGATGCATGCATTTATAAAAGCTGCTCCAGTCGGATCGCGTCTAATGTCAAATAGCTTTCATTGCCAGCCTGACATGATGGGAGCTAGTTTGTGTTCGAACACAGTTCTTTAACAAGCTACAACAACACGACACAATTTGTATTTTTTGTTTAAAATAATTTTAGGCGATTGACATAAAATACAGATTACATGTGTCCTCTTTTTTTTTTTTTTTACTTTCCATTATAAGTAATCTAAAAACACTGCTTAATGTACATTCAGAATAAATACATATTTTAATATAGGCCTATTTAATATTTATAAAATATAACCTACTTCATGTAGCTACTAAATATATAAATCAGTTTAATAATTTCTAAACTGAATCTATAAAGCATTAAACACTGTAAAAAATGGTTAGAAAAATATCTATATTAATGTTTATTTTAAAAGGTCAGAATTTTATTAAATAGGCCTAATAAAACGACTAAATCATCTTGAATGATACAAAGTAATTTATAAATCCGATATTGAACAACAATACAACGTTTGTTAAAATTGTTATGAGGTTTACATTTACAGTCTAGACTTTAAAAGACTATGGGACCTAAAAATAGATTGAACAAAAAATTTAGATTTCAAAAGGATTTAGTTTTATAGGCTATGAGTGAGTTATAATTTCTCAGTTTTATGCTTTATTTGATGAAAGCAGATATTCACGTTCATATGAATTTTAAAAGTGGTTACTCACCTCTGAGAAGTTTTTTTCTCCTCCGAACAGTAATTTATCTGACAATTTACGCAGCTAATCAGAAGTGATTTGTCCCAGTCTGTAGTTTTATATCCTGTTGGAAGTCAAAAGTATCCGAGACTGTTTACAGCTGCTCTGTTCTGAGGAGTGTTTGATGTTAGTCCTCAAAAAATATCACAGGCTCCCCAGGTCAGCGCTCCAGGAGGTCCCGCCCACCGACCAATGAGGAACGCGATGAGATCACAGAAGAACCTCATTGGCCAATTTCACTGTCAGTCACTGGTTTCCCTTCACCTTCAGTTCCAGCAGTTTTCACGGGTTGATGCTGACCCGTGCAACGGTATGCTTTTCTGCTGTCTCCATAAAAATAGGACTAAATCAGTTAAGAAATAATGGATAGCTGTTATCATAACTAATAATCTTGAAATGTTAAACCTCTAAAAATGTGCTATGATTGCAATTGCATTTCTCATAAACAAATATGATTTATTATTGTTAAACCATTAATAAACTGCAAAAACAAATGTACAGTTTAGGAACAGCCTATCGGTGAAGCTACTAAACATGTTGTTTTTCAGGCTGGATAATTATGAATTGTACATGAGATGTGGAGGAGAAAACTGTTCTGAAGGAGTTCAGTCTATTATTTGCGTTACAAGCTGTTTTTAAGAGGGACCGAAGCAAAGAAGGTGGAGAGAGAATGAGATCTCTAATAGATGGCAGAATCTCTCCCGGCCTGGAGGATTTAAAGAGACAGCCTTTAAAACAGTCTTAAAATGACGGATGCTAAGAGGATTAAAACAATAATGCCCTTCTCTTCTTAAGGCTTTTTTTAAGATTTCTTCTTTTCAGAGAGAGAGAGAGAGAGAGAAAAACGTTTAGGCTGGAATTAAGAAGTGGTCCTTAAATGTAAAACTTGCATATTTAGTTGATATGCTGGGATAAATCGGAGATTCGGGGTGATATTTTCAGTCTTTGTGAATTCATTAAAGCCTTTATTGATGGGGCACTTTAAATATTTTCTGATAATTCTTTTATGTTTTATGTTTTTATTTAAAAAACGATTGTATTTATTTTCTATTAAACGAAATATTGCTACCTCCTTACATGATAATCATCTAAAATGGATTAAAATTTTACTGATCTATCCGAACTTCCTCCTGTTCCTAGTGTTTTGTGCACATCTGCGTGCATTAGGGTCTAGAATAAAATCCGATTAACTTTTGAACCAGTGGAAATAAGAAGTTAAATAGGGGGTAAATCTGGGTAGTGTCTCTTTGTAAAGACCATTTTTAAGGCAATTAAAGCGAGAAGGAATTCCTCAGTGTCTCAGACTCTAATGCACATGTGTCCAGCACGTCTCAAGGGCTTGTGAGCCACTAAAGAAATCCTACTGGCTAAAACTAAATATCATTTAGGGTTTCTCCTTAGGCTTGGCGATTTTTAATGACAAATTTAAGTGCTTACCAACTATTAATAATTATGCTTTTTTCATGTCACTGTTGTTAGGCCAGCTTCTCTGACACAAAATGCATCCTTAGCAGTAGTAAGGTAGGCCTGTGTATTCAGTTTGATAGCCTATGACATTATATTACAGCCAACTGTTGAGATTTCTTTGTTTATAAATATCTATTTAGCAGGGGATTATAGAGATTGAGAAAAATTAATTTCATTACTGTGGCATTTGTTATACAGTATTGTCTCTCAACTCGGTGACAGGTGCAAAAAAGTGAATGAATGTTTTCTCCAATTCGATTTCAGTGTGAACACTCTTTAATCACAAGCAATTTTAGCAACACTTGCCTCTACAAACATCACTGGGCTAATCAAAGTCGTTTTCCTATAATACATTGGCTACTTAGGCCAATAAAAATTCTAAAGTTGAGTCCTTCTGTTTTTTGCACTGACCACCATTTTTAACCATTTTTGCTGTTCTGGTCCACATCTCTGTTATTCGGTCTCCGTGGACGCTGTTCTGTGGCATCAATCTCTGTATTTTACTCCGAACAGGCTTCATCACAGAAAGCCTCTTTAGATGATTTAGCGCCTTTCCTCTTGGAGATGATGCTCTCGCATGGCAGATCTTCAGAACAAAACTTTATCCTCTCTTAAAGCTCAACCAACCAGCCAAAATGTGCAAGCTTACTCAATGAGGTGTAAAACCAACTTTAAACCAATGAGCCAAATGCAATACGCTGGGTTTTAGTCAGCCTACTTGAATTTCATGTTTATGATATGGATGCATCCAAGATTTTATGGTCTGAATTCGATCAAGTCTACCTCTGAGAGACATACTAAAGGAACACTTGCAAAATTGTGTCTAATGGAGTTTTGAATGTAAACACCCTACTTTGCCATTCATAGTGGGCTGAACCTCTGGTCAAGGGTATTGTAGTATGTGCTGATATAGGAAATATTAATAATTTTGATTAATGGCTTTAAGTTGAATGATGCCTGGGGACTCTTATGACAAGAACAGCAAAACAACTTGCCAGAAGCAATCCGTTAGAGGTGTTATTATTAAGACATTTGGTTAAAATATTTTCTTTCCACTTCTGCTGAATCTGATTAAAAGGGGCCAAAATAACACTCTATCCTTCCTCAGTAATACTAAACAGCATTGGAATTTTTCCGCTTTAACATGCATAAATGCACAGCACTTAGTGTTGAAGGCTGAAATTATGTTTTTGGGATGGTTAAAGCAGCATGAAGCTACTGCTGAGACAAGGATTGTCTAGCAATGTTTTTCTCTTCTGAAAGAGAGATTTTTAGTGATAGAAACTATAGTTTTTATTTGGCATCATTACTTAAATGACATTGCTTATATGTAAAAATCATGAAATGGCTTAACAAGTTCTGTTTTCTTTGTTGGAGTATTTCTTTCTTCAATTGCTAGTGACAAATGTGTTTTCACTTCTAAAAGTGAATTTTGCCAACTTTTAGGAGTGCACTTGTAGATGAGCTCAAATAGACTAAAAGTGTAATACTAATCAATTACTTTTTTATATATAGATGTAACACATGGGACATACTTTGGATTCTTTCCTGAAAGAAGGATTTTGAAGATTTGTAACTTTGGGACCCCAAAATCTGATCTGAAGTCTGAACTGCCATCCCCATGAGTATTTGGACACCAGAGCTCTCCTCAATTGGTTTGGCCAACTTCCCATCCTGAGAACATTGACATATTGAAACTGGCAGTTGAGTTTCTTCCCTCCAGCCTGCGGCCGGACACAACAACACCTTTTGTGTTGGTCTAATCCTGGGGCTCCACCGTCTTCGCAACTCTGGAGGATAAAAGCACCATCAAACCAGTACTTTAGGGAGAAAATCTTCCCTAATCCTAGCTTTACCTAAACAAAAGGAGAGAAAAAAACAAGAGGGTGGAGAGAAATTGTGCAGAAACAGGGCAAGACCCGGAGCAAAGATCCATACAAAACATTTTCCTGGAGAAACTAAGCATTTCTGACAGGCTTTCAGGGACACTATAGTGACACAAAGTACCAAGTCACAGAGAACGCTCTACAGATTAGATATTTGACTAGTTAAATGATAAAGCATAGAAACTTTCGTAAGATTTGATTTTAAGAAATATGTTAGTCTCAAAGTATCTTAACATGCACTGTTTACCCCCTGAAGCTAGTAAAAGACTGTTTTTAAAGTACAGCTTTTAGTTGTACAAACCTAATCTGTATTACAAGCCCAAAATTATTGTTTTTCTTTGCACTAATTAGGTTGCAAGTTGTTTTTGTGCAAGAGGGCAAGTTATAAAATGCAACCATTCATTTAAACTTGCAAAAGATTTTTAAAAGAGCAGAAATTTTGTTGCTGAAGACAGAGGTTTTCTGTCGAATCAAACAGGATTTGGTGCAAATTCCTGTCACTTGGTAGAAGCTTGCCAAATTCGGTAGATGCATGCATTGCTGCTTGATGTCCAATTTCAAGTCTGGCTCCTGAAGCAAAAGCCCAGTGCTTAATAATGTGCTCAGTGGTCTACTCCATTTGAGCGCTAATAGTAGGTCTGGTTTGGGCCATGAGTTTTGCACCTGTTGTATTCCAGTGACTGATTTCTGCAACCGGTATAAATCTTAAATACGATTTCCTCCTAAATCTCACCCTCAGTGGCCACTTTATGAATGTAGCGATGAAGGCTTCCATTTTCTCCCTCGCACTAAACGTTCCACGAGAGAGCCGTTGTGCTCCTGATTCTTTCCTTCAGAAGGATATTGAGGTAAAGAATGAGCTGATGGAGTCGGACTCAAGCCATGCAATGACTCTCTGGAGTCTAAACACAGCCGTATACACACCAACGCCTCGAGCAAACGGCTTCTTCTGACCTCTTTGTTTTCTATTTCCTAGTAAGACTCGTTTTAAGACAGACTTGTCTGATGAGTAGAAAACCTTTTCATGCACTCTTTGTCAGTGTTTGGCTGCAGTGGCCGTCTGACAATCTGATTTTACGGTTGTTTTCAACTGTTTAAACACATTTCAAAACTTTGCCTTTTTCTTTTTTTCAAAACTTTACACACAAATCCAAGAATTGCACACACAAAATTCAAAATGCCTCACATCTCTTGCAAAATGAAGCACTGCAATCAAAATATGCAAACACATCTCAAAAGCAAACATGTGCAAACACCTTTGCCATAATATTAATTCCTGTTATTTTTGTTACATAGAGAATTGTGTGTTGTGTTTTGCAAAAAGTGTTTTATGAAATTGTAAACTGAGTCAAAGGCCGAGAATTAGTGTATGGTTTTGCAGATTTGGTGTCAGGTTTCAAAAATTGTGTGACAAGTAAAGATTTGATGTGTAAGCAGTAAAAACTGTCAGCAAACAAAGCACATTAAAGTAAGACAAATTATTTTAAAAAGTCTATTTTAAGACTGTTTGTGCCTTTTTATAGGCAAATTGATCTGTAATTTGAAGTATCATTCTGTTATAGAAAAATTGTTGAAGTTTCATAATGCCTTTGATAAACTGTGTGTGTGTGCAGCCACAGGGATTCTAGCTGCTTCAGTGGAGTCAAGGCTGTCAAGCCGCTGGCCGAGTGTGTCTAACTCCTTCACAGATGCAAACACCGAATGAACCCTACAGCCTGTCTCTCACTTAGCTGAAAGAGCCCTCATTGAGCTCAACTAACCATGTAACGAGTGAGAGCAACCTGTTAGACGGGGGACCGCCAGAGAACACACACACACACACACACACAGATAATCCCTGTTGCTCACTGTAGCAGCGGGGTGCTAGTGAACAGAGCAGTGATGGATGTGTTTGTCTACTTATCTTCCCCTAATGATCAATTGATTTGCAGCCCCTGGGCAGCCACACAGTCCAGCTTTTGACCGATAGGGTGGTAGTGAAACCCAGCTGAGGTCAGTCCAAATTATTTCCACATGTAATACTTCCATGCTCTGTTATTTTTTGTCCATCCAAAAGTTTCAAAATCATTTTTGATTGAAGCCGTTGTTCAGGACAAGCACAGCATGAAAGTTCACCACTCCACATAATAGCTTTCATTATTTACAAGGAAGACTTTTCTAGAAGCACGTAAAAACTCCGTTAACTATATCTGAGCCTTTTCACAAGAGTGACAGTCCAGTGGTGTGACATCATATATATATAATCTAAAATTATTATTTTGAAAATTATTTTGCTAATCATTTTTAGTAGTTATTATGGAAGACATTTTTATATTGTATTTAAAAAATTTAAAATGTAAAAAAATTAAATCGCAACACAGGAACATTTAAAGACCACATTATATGGATTAATGAGCACAGTTTTCTTTTCTGTGTTAACAAATTACTTGCAGGACATATTAAATTACTTAAAAAAATTAATATTTATTATTATAAATAAAAAATAAATAGATAATAATAATAATTATAATTATAACAGCAACAACAACCCTTAGTCTTTAGTCGTCAATATTGTAGTCTGTTTTCCAAGATAAGAAAGATTTTAATATTTTTATATCTGCTAAATGTTTTTTTAGGAGTGCACTACTCCTATACAGTATATTATTTATATTTGTTATATTTTTTCCTAATATAAATATGTGACATTAAAGCTAACAGGCATGGACTTTAAGCTACAGTATATCATAAGTACAAATAAATTCAGCGTTTGCATGTAAATCAATAATCAAATCACATATGTTGATTTTCTTAATGCTTTTGCAGTATTTGTTCACATTTCAGACCAAAATCGCACTTGTTTTACTTGACAATTCTTAACCTTAAATTACACAAATTATTTTTAATAATTTGCATTTACATGTGCAGTAGTCAATTATTCACAATAGCACTGGTGCCACACTGGATCAAACAGACGAGAGAGAAAGTATAGCAAGAGCAGCATAAATTTATGTATAAATTTATATAAATGTTTCCCATTTGAAAAAAGCCATATCTTTTTAAATAAGGCCGGGAATAATCTGTTTCCACTGTGCTGTGAGATCCTGCAGGGATTTGCAGAAACATTCGCCCGTGACACAGATCTACATAATCATTTTAACTTTCTCCCCATTCCTTCCCATGATTCTCCTGCTGTCACTTTAGATACTGTTAAAACTGATTTGGGTTCCTTAATCTGGCAGTATTTCTTACACTTTTAAAATCTCTAATATTATAAGGAGATTATTTCATTTATAATTGATTGAGTGCGTTTCCTGGAGTGCCACTTCAAAGTTGCTGAATTGAAGATGCATTTAATAGCCAAAGCATGCAGAAAAGAGAAGAGAAAGAGAGAAAGTGAGGGCTGGAATAGGGACGCCAGCCAAGAGCTTGACTCCCATGCTGTGGGAAATGAAGCTCGCAGTCTTTTCTTAAGAAAGCAAGAGGCGAAGATATCATGAGGGTACTGACTTAGGGCAGGCGGTGATAATGCACTCCTGCTTGATTCGGTATAATTATGGTATAATCCAGATTCTACATCACCCATGTGATCGAGTGTTACCAAAACAAAGCAAAGTGAATTCAACTGATGAATAAATGGTAAAATGTCTTAGACCAGAAAAATCCTTATAGGAATAGTTCACCCAAAATAAAAATTTGCTGAAAATGTACTCATCCTCAGGCCATCTAAGTGGATGAGATTTGGATAAATTTATCATTACTTGTTCACCAATGGATGCTCTGCAGTGAATGGGTGCCGTCAGAATAAGAGTCCAAACAGCTGATAAACACATCACAATAATCCATACATCAATTAACGTCTTATGAAGTGAAAAGCTGTGTGTTTGTAAGAAACAAACCCATTGTTAAGTCATATTTAATTTTCCCTGTTGCTTCTGGCCAAAATATGAGTCCATAATCCATAATATTGCTTCCTCCAGGAGAAAGCAGTTATGGATTATGGACTGGTATTTTGGCTAGAAGCAACGCTTTGAAGTAAAAAAAAATTATTAATGATGGATTTGTTTCTTACAAACATGCAGCTTTTCACTTCACAAGACATTAATTGCTGGACTGGAGTGGTGTGGAATATTATGATGTTTTTATCAGCTGTTTGGACTCTCATTCTGACGGCACCCATTCACTGCAGAGCATCCATTGTTGAGCAAGTGATGCAATGCTACATTTCTCCAAATCTGTTCCCATGAGGAAATGATGTTATGATGTTAAATGTTACGACACATTTTGGAACACAACGATACATTAAAACCATTTGCATGTTTACATTCATGCATTTGAACTTCATTTATTTGTAATTCGCTATAGACACAAACATTTGCTAAATTATTAAAAGTAACAGAGTAGATGTAACACTGTTTTATGATGCTTAATAAAAGCCTATAGTCTAAATGATTCTGTTAATGCATTTACAGAACATTTTCTCTGTATTTTCCCAATAGTTTGTACGAAAATAACCTCAGTTGCAAAATTCTGTTTGCAATTACACTTACGCTTTAACTATGGAAAGCTGCTGCCTTGATGTAAAAACTGTGATGTTATTATGAGTGAAACAGGCCTAACTCTACTAGACAGAACCATTAATGATAATTACGATCACATTTATATACATTTGGCAATGCAAACATAATTTTGCTTGATTTCTATTATTGTCTCCAAAAGAAAAGAAGGGTTCAGCTTCTCTCTGCGACGTACATGACTTTAGACTTCCAGTCGGGGCAAATCATTAACTTCATTAACCCAGTGAGGAGCGGCTGGAGCACATTTCTAGAATATGGGATTGCCATCTTGCTGATCATTTATGAGGGAAATGAGTTTTGACAGTGAGAAGGATGCCCCCCACAACCCCCCGTCTCAACGGGGCCATGGCCAAATGGGATCATAATCCTCTTAGTGCCCATCCTTATTAAACACCTCTCTAAATGACATGAAAGGCTCCAGCAGGGGGAAAAATACTATTATTCCCCCAAAATAGAATCCCGGGCCCCTCACTGTACAGTATGTGTATTTTACTTTTGGTTTCATGACAAGTGTGTCTAAGACTTCTCAAGATATAATGTATATGAGGAACTCACCCCACCCTAGTGCTTCTGATGCACACACTGAGCAGACTGAGAGCTATTAGATCTCACTTGATGAACTTAGCACTCCATCTCTCCATTAAATTCACAGCTGTGAAATTCCTAATTAATTTAACAGACTACTTAACCCTTTTATTGTAAAGATGATCATTCATTTGTCCTATTTTGTTTCTGTCTCAGAGGGTGGCACTGGAGACGGAAAGGAAAGGCACTCACAACCAGACCAGACCTGACAGAGCAAAGTAAAAAGGTATGACTGTGGTAAAATTGGTTTATTTTTGGAAACATACCGAAGAATGAAAAAAAAAAAACTAAATATAAAAATACATTTAAGTAGACTGTAAAAAAAAAAAAAGTTGAGCCAAATTAAAATTTTAAGGCAACCAGCTTCAGCAGAGTTTTCTCAACTTGTTGTTTTAACTTTATACAACAAAAAGTTCTCCTACAAAAATAAGTTGAGGACACAAAAATCTTGCCTTAAAATTTTAAGTTGGCTCAACTTTTTTTTTACACTGTGCATTAAATAACAAACAAAATGTAAATGACAAAAAATCGAATAAATAAATATTATTTATTATTAAATTATACTAATAACAATAACCATAAAAAACTAAATATGAACCAAAAAAATAATGATTATTGGTAACACATTAAGGTCACATTAGTTAACTAGTTAATGCATAAAAAAATTACTAACAATGGGCAATTCATTTGTTGCAGCATTTATTAATCTTATTTAATACAAATCTTTTTTTAGTTAATAAAAAATATGCAACTGTTCATTTTTAGTTCATGCAATTTCAGGTCCGTTAATTAATGTTAACAAGTCCAACTTTTGATTTGAATAATGTATTGGTAAATATTTAAATGAACATTTACTAAGATTTAGAAATATTTTCATTTATAATTCATGTTAATGAATGTAGTTGAATAATATTATTTTAGAAAACCTTACGTGTTACCTGATTATTTTCAATAAATAGAATTTCATAATTGCTTACAGATCTCATCAAATACTCCTTTAATGATTAGATCTGAAAAAAACAACAAAAAAAAACAGAAAAGTGAAAAGTGAAATGTTTTGTATAAGCCTTTTGTAAAATGGAACAATTGCTTTACATTTATATCAACTTTGTGAGATCATTTCACAGACATACTTCCTTCAGTCCTGCTAGTGGAGATCTCGTTGAAAGTGTCTAAACACTGTCCAAAGGTTTGATGCAACCAGCAAACGGCAAAGACTCAGTTTTCACAAAAATATTGGGAAGCACAACTGTTTTCAACATTGATAATAGTAAGAAATATTTCTTGAGCAGCATATTACAACTCGAATTCCGGAAATGTTGGGACGTTTTTAAAATTTGTATAAAATTAAAACTTAAAGAATTTCAAATCACATGAGCCAATATTTTATTCACAATAGAGCATAGATTCTTGCCTGATATAGTTTTCCAGCTGCTGAAGAGTTTGTGATCGTCTTAGACGTATTTTTCGTTTCATGATGCACCAAATGTTCTCTATAGGTGAAAGATCTGGACTGCAGGCAGGTCAATTCAGCAACTGGACTCTCCTACTACGAGGCCATGCTTTTGTAATAGCTGCAATGGTTTTGCATTGTCCTGCTGAAATACACAAGGCCTTCCCTGAAAAAGACATCATCTGGAGGGGAGCATATGCTCTAAAACCTTTATATACCTTTCAGCATTCATAGTCCCTTCCAAAACATGCAAGCTACCCATAGCATATGCACTTATGCACTCCCATACCATCAGAGATGCTGGCTTTTGAACTGAACGCTGATAACACGCTGGAAGGTCTCCCTCCTCTTTAGCCCGGAGGACATGGCATCTGTGATTTTAAATGAGCCTTGGCCCACAGGACACCGCGACGCTTCTGGACCATGTTAACATATGGCTTCCTTTTTGCATGATAGAGCTTTAGTTGGCATCTGCAGATGGCACGGCGGATTGTGTTTACCGACAGTGGTTTCTGGAAGTATTCCTGGGCCCATTTAGTAATGTCAATGACAGAATCATGCCGATGAGTGATGCAGTGTCGTCTGAGGGCCCAAAGACCACGGGCATGCAACAAAGGTCTTCGGCCTTGTCCCTTACACACAGAGATTTCTCCAGTTTCTCTGAATCTTTTGATGATGTTATGCACTGTAGATGATGAGATTTGCAAAGCTTTTGCAATTTGACAATCTTTTTACGCGCTCTTTCACAGATTGGAGAGCCTCTGCCCATCTTTACTTCTGAGAGACTCTGCCTCTCTAAGACATCCCTTTAGCTAATCATGTTACAGACCTGATGTCAATTAACATACTTAGTTGCTAGATATTCTCCCAGCTGAATCTTTTCAAAATTTCTTGCTTTTTCAGCCATTTGTTGCCCCCGTGACAACTTTTTTGAGACCTGTAGCAGGCATCAAATTTGAAATGAGCTCATTTGGTGGATAAAAATTTAAAATTTCTCCATTTAAACATTTGTTATGTTCTCTATGTTCTATTGTGAATGAAATATTGGCTCATGTGATTTGAAAGTCTTTTCATTTTCATTTTATTCAAATTTAAAAAATGTCCCAACATTTCCGTAAGTCGGGTTGTAGAATGATTTCTGAAGGATCATGTGAAACTGAAGACCAGAGTAATGATGCTGAAAATTCAACTTTGATCACTGGATAAAATTACATTTTAAAATATATTCAAATAGAAAAGAGTTATTTTAAATTGTAATAATATTTTACAATATTACTGTGCTTTCTGAGACTTTAGCACTTCTGAATGATAAAACAGATTTACTGTGAAAAACACTGTTTCTGAAATAGAATAAATGTGTTGCTATGGTAGAGCTGTCAGAGCTGTTGTTCTCGGTTAATTCTTTTGGTTTTAAATTCCTTATATACTTCCTGTCTGTCTTAAGCTAGTGTGAGGACTGTATTATCAGGGTCCTGTCAGAATGTCACACCTTTATTAAAAATACCTGCAGTTTGCTTTCACTTTGACCTGCTCTGGCATCATCTAAACACGTTCTCTTGCTCTCTTTCACACAGACATGCTAGAAGGATGGTCACTTTAATCTTCAGCTGAGAAATATTTGGTTAAAAGCATTGAGCCATATGTTCAGAGCGACCACATTGTGTTTAACAGAAGAACTAACACGTCTGAACTTAAATATGAACTTTACAGACATTTAATTACTCAAATGTCTGTAAAGAGTAAAGTACACAAGAGTCTGTGAATTCTGACGAGAGCTGATCTGTGTGTGTGTGTGTGTGTGTGTGTGTGTTTGTTTTGTGAATACTGGCAAGACTCTTAAAGCGAAGGTCAGAAAGTCAGTCCAGGAGTTTGCGAGATGAAAAGTTATGTCACTTGTCTCTCCTCACAGGAATCTCTAGATCTGTAATCTCTCACACCTTCTTCCCATAAAACCGCCTGAGATTTTCACAGCGCTCTGTCAGAATTAATATTTACCATGACCTCTTGTACAGAGCGAGAGAGCCGCGGACTGTCTCTGTATCTGTCGGCACAGTGGACGCGTGTCTCAAACACACAGCCGTTGTCAACACAAATCTTTTACTGTTCTGTTTTCCTCTTTCTATTTTTACTGATGTCTGTCCAGCCTTTTTTTTTAGGGATTACAGTCCTGGACATTTAAAACTGCTTCGGCCAAATTAAAGTTCATAATTTTACAGAAATCAAGATACTGTACATTGTCATGATTATTTTGATAAATAGCAAGTTCAAAAGAACAGCATTTATTTGAAATAGAAATCTTTTACAATATTATCAATGTCTGTCACTTTTGTTTAATTTAATGTATGCTTGATGAAAGAAAATATTAATTTCTTTCTTACTGACCCCAAAGTTTTGAACTGTAGTTGATTTGTTAGCTATATAATCTTCAAGTACTAAAATAATCATTAAAGGGTTAGTTCACCCAAAATGAAAATCCTTTCATGATTACTCACCGTCATGTCGTTCCAAACCTGTATGAGTTTCTTTCTTCTGCTGAACACAAGAAGATATTTTGAAGAATGTGGGTAACCATACAGTTGACAGTAACCACTGATTCCATAGGATTTCTTTCCATAATATTGAAGTCAATGGCTACTGTCATCTGCTACCTTTAATGAGACCAGGTTGGTCATCTGTTTGGTTACCAGCATATTTTAAAATATCTTCTTTTGTCCTAGACAGAAGAAAAAAAATAAACAATAATCATACAGGTTTGGAACAGCTTGAAAGTGATAAAATGTAAATTTTTAAGTGAACTGTCTCTTTAAGGAGCTGGTTAAGTGGAATCAGAATCATCCATCCTTTTTGTTGGCCATACAATTCCTAATCTTGCACACTGTGTAGTATGGAAAGTATGTGAATCGGGATCCAGCCTGTTTGTCTGTTCTCTCAAGCTAAATAAATACCCAGCCTATAGGAGGTGCTGCAGCGACCAGGAGGAGGGATTTACCCTGCATATAGAGCGCTTAATTCTCCCGAGTATGATCGCTCGTGGGGACAGAGATACTCAGCACGGGACTCCACCCCTTTCTTTTCAGAGTCTGCGACGAGCTTTGGGATGGCGTTAAAAAAGAAGATTAGGTTTCCTCCTAAGAGCAAAGCTCCTTAAGGAGTATCGGTGTGCCTCTCAGTCTCTGGTCACTAACAATGAGAGGAGGAGGGGAACAAGACTGCATTCATAACACGCACCCATGCAAAGGTCACCAGGGTCATCCCGTACATTCACATCTGAAAGATAGCCGTGATGTGATTATCGAGTCACCCCTTCATATGGCTTTTCGTGACATATATATATAATGTGCTTCTGCTCTTGCATATAGCTTTTGCTTATTTAATCCTAATTACTGTGTGATTGAAGACACCACAAGAGTCCAAATCAGAAGGAGTCACACTGAGGTGAGAGAACAGTGTGAAGACAAAGTTTGTGACATAAGAGCAAGGTCAGAAATTAACCAGGTGTCTGAAAGTTTCTTTAATGGAATTGATGGTTCCGTGAAGAACCTTGTCAGTAATTCTTACAATTAAAGTTAAAATAAATCTATTCAAACAAGTGGAAATGTGGCATAATTGTATTATGTTAAACCTATTTTTGAGCCTAAAATTATGGAAGTTATTGCTACACACAGAGAATAGATAAATATCAAATAGCATTTGAATACCTTTATTGTTATTGTATACTTGTATACAGTTAAATTGAATAATGCTCTACTGTTGCATTGCCAAACAAATGCAAAACACAACCATGGATATGATAAAACAAGAAACATCAATAAAACAATAAACATTTTCCATCTTAATAAACAAAAGCCAACTCTAAGATGAAGAAATAAAACAAAAAATAATACAATAATAACAAATCAATTTAAAGGCTTCTCAGTATCTTCGTCATACAGTGATATCAGCATTGTGGTGTAGATTGTTGTCCAGACAATGTAACGCAGTATCGAGTAACTCTGTGGCGTGTGGTTGATAATATCATTCCAGCATTTCATTTACACTTGAGAGAGAGCAATAATGCTAAATAAATTCCTTGCACATTCCTTTAGCTGACTGAAACAGTGATGACAGTGCTGAATGAAAATGTGCAGCTAAAAAAATCAAATGACTTATTGAGCTTTGTAGCGGGGGCTGGATAAGCTTTATCTGGTCCATTCAAATTCAGGAGGCTGGATAACTGCACACGTTTCAGGACTGTCAAGGCCTGCCAATGGCCATAATGGCTCCTAATTCCACATTAATGCAGTCTAAATGAAGTGTCAGAGGAAGATTGATCTGTAGAAGTCGCTGTCTGAGCTGGGCAGCAGCGCCTCAGGCCCAGAGCATCAGCTGACCATCCAGCATCACCGAGGACCTGCTAAACGTGTGCGTTACACAGCTGAATGCAGCATTTTTTGTTAACAAGAACATGGGTTGCTTTGATTTGACAGTGGTTCTTGCTTGGTGGGCAACAACCCGAAATCCATTCTGTTATCCTGGACAACAGGGAAAAGCAATGCAAAAAATAAAAATAAAAACTGACCAACAATTTAAAAATGACTGAATTTGGAATAGCATACTAGCATGCTGTCTGTTTAGCATACTGTCTATTCTTTTATTTATTTATTTTTATTTAGGTCTGGATTCACCGTGGTTCAGAGTAAAGAGCTCCTTAAAAACTATAGATCTCAATACATCTCTTTTTTTTCCCAAAAGATTGCCATGACGTCCCCTAGGTTGTCATGAATTTATATAAATAAAAAGTGAATCAGTGGTTCTCATCCGGTGGGTAACAACCAAAAATGTACACGTACATACATACATATACTGTATAAAATATGCTCATGTGCTATTTTACATTTTGTCAATGTTTCCCTTGCCTTTTGATGTTTGGTTATCAATGATTTTGCATTGTTAGGCCTACACATCTGCTCATCTAAAAATGATCTTATTCCTATTCACTTATTTTTTAATTCATTTATTAATCTTATGATTTTGACAAAGAATTCAGGGAACTTAAAGTACTAATGAGTCTTAGTTGTGCTTACCAAAGCTTGGTCATTTTTTAAGTTATATTTTCCTCCAATAACATCTTAACTACTGAAACAGATACAAAATAAAATAAAGTAAAAATTATTATTATTGTTATATGGTCACACTTTATTTTAAGGTCCAATTCTCAGTATTAACTATGACTTTTGCCTCAATAAACTCTTCATAAGCAGTTGTTAAGGTTTGGTATGGGGTAGGATTAAAGGATCTAAAGTCTGGTCATCTAAAATATTATCAGACAGTTACTGTTCCTTAATAAATATATAATCTGACATACATTAATCTCTGACCTCTGTTATATAATAATACAGTGCACACATGTCTCTCTCTCTTATTTTAGACGGCCCTCACTGGACTGAAGCTGTTGGGTCCGTCACACATCCGGCCTGCGGTGGATGCTGGGAAAGCGCGTGGATCCGCTCAGGAGCCCCTGACAAGCGCTGAGGCTGCAGCGGCTGCAGTTTGATTAAGCGTAAAGCAGGGCTTTAGGGACATGCAGGCAGGTTAATGAAACTCTGCAGGACAGCAGCTTCTCCTGGTTTACACCCTGCCTGAGAACCACAGGTGACAGAATAAGGTTTAGTATCTGTAGTTAAATCCCTCACCTCAGCCTACCTGCTGACTGCTGGGCCACCAAACCCCCTGCATCCTGTTCCAGCATCACACTTTAACTCTTACACTGCACTTTTTATTAATATCAGTGCTAAATTACTAAATGTTTTACATTCTCCTTGAAAGATGTGAGTGTGTTATGCAGGGCCGCTGCTGGTCAAATAGGTGCCCTAAGCAGAATTGGATGGTTGTGCCCCTCCCCCAAATATTACGGATGTAAAAAACAACAACAACAACAACCATAGGGATCAAAATAGAACTCTAATAAAGTATAAAAGTAAATAAATAAATTAAATTAATTGTAATTAAACGGTATTATTTGAAAATGACAATTGTAGCTCTAGACAGTTACCTATGGCTATAATTTAGATTTCAAGCATTCAAAAATCATGCAAAAGAAAATTAAGCAGTTTTACTACGATAAAACCATGGTTAATGTTTGTAAGGGTTGTGATGTCCACATGTTTTTGTTGAAGAAATTAAATAGGCTGTAGCATTTCTATCCTAAAAAGGTGGCCAAAAATGAAAGATTAAGTGGATATTTGAATGGCAGTGATAGATGCTTATACTAAGTGTGCATTTTTAGCATTTTTTGTACAATTATACAATTTTAAAAATACAAACATGGGTATGTATAATGCATCAGTTCCAAAATGCATCCTGTTTACTTTAACTTTTTAATATAAAAAGTGTTTTATTCAGAATTAAAGTGCATATTTATTAACAGTTTTTATTTACAAAGTAAAATTCTGTTAAATACTAAAAAAGATTTACATAATTGCCTTGAAACACATTCATAGAACAGGCAAATAAATATTTTTTAAAATACAATTTATTAATTAATTAATTTAGTTAGTTATTTAGCTAGCTAGCTAAATAAAGCATCAGATCTAAAATCATGCCTCATGTTTACTTATTTTGTTTTTAGATTTAAAGTGCCTTTTATTTACATTTTTATTGACAATAAGTGAAATTGTGTGAAATAAAACACTTTCAGGATGGGCCATGAAACACAGACATAGAACAGGGAAATAATTTATTTTTATTTGTTTGTTTTATAACTAGCTAGTTAGATAGTTAAGTCAAAATTACAAGGTTACAAAGCATCAGCTCCAAAATCATGCATCCTGTTTGCTTTAACTTTTTAATATAAAATGTTTTACTCAGAATTGAAGTGCATTTTTATTAACATTGTAATTTTTAATAAAAAGTAAAAATCTGTTAAATACAGAATTAATGAATGAATGAGCTGCTTGAAACAGACCATTTTTAATTAAGTCAGAATTCAAAAGTACCAGAATTCACCGTGGTATGGACGGTAGAGCTCCTATAAAACATGGTAAAGACCTCCATCAGCTCATAAATCAGCTGTCAAACACAACAGAGGTACAAACTGTCTATGGCAATAGTCAGGGAATATAGGTTAGTCTAAATGCACCTGCCTTTCATTTCCACCCCATAAAGTGGCTCCTGGCTCCCCAGTGGCTGACAGATGCAGAAGTAGGACATACTGTTGGGAGAGGAGCGCAGTCCTCGGGTTCGGGCTGGGAGGGGTTCATCTAATCTCCAGCGATCCACTTGGGTCTCGGATTTATAAATTCCCAGCAATCTTGGATTCTCAAATCCGTCTTGATTTTGTGGGTCTGAGGGTGCGGGGTGGCGTAGGGGTAGTGCTGGGGGGTTGCGAGTTGTTTGTGATGTCCTTTAGAAAAAGAGCTTATGGGTTCAGTAGAAGAAACGTGGGGAGCTAATGTGAAGATTTAGGACTTTCTGTGAGGCTTGGCCTCCTCTAAGCTCTGTTTGCTTGAGCCGTTTGTGGGGTCCTCCTCATACTAAACCCAGATTAATATTCCTTTATATCCAGCAGCCCAGACACACACTTACACACTCACAGAGGAATCAGTCCCCCCTGCAAACACACACACACACACACACAGACGCGCACACCTCCTTTTGGCCATAATCGCCTCCAGGCTCTAATCCATAGCTGCTCATCTTTCCTGTTATCTGTCCTGAGTAAGCACCTTTCTCACGGGTTATTTCCATATGGAGAGTGGGAGGAACGACACTACCGTGTTTGCTGTGTTTCACTCAATGTCCCACACACCATTTTTATTGATGAAGATTTCAGTCACGTTCAACCTCATGATTTAACATTAAAAAAGAAAGAAAGTTCATGTATTGTTTTGGTCTCGTGGTGTAAAGTAGTTTCTTTTCTAACATCAAGACCCCATACACCACTTTTTATTGATGAAGTTTTCAGTCATATTACTATCCAAAAATTGGACAAACATTGGATGAATAGTCAGGATTTAAGATTAAAATGTATATATCTAATAGTATCTAATGGTAGAAACATCTACTATTTAACATATTTTACATTACAAGTAGACAGAAAAAGCCATGAAAACTTATTTGAACATAACAAATAAAAAATATTTCCAATTTCATGAGGGGGATCCTGTGATGCTTTTTAAAAGTTTGCATGTATGATGTGATGAGCACTTGTTAGCTGCTTTAATGCATGTATAATAAATTATACATTTAATAATAATAATAATAAATGATAATAAAAGCTGAATTTTCAGCATCATTACTCCAGTCTTCAGATCCATCAGAAATCATTCTGGATTTGCTGCTCAAGAAATATTTCTGATTATTATCAATGTTGAAAACAGTTGTGCTGCTTAATGTTTTTGTGGAAACATGATACATTTTATCAGGACTCTCTGATGAATAGTAAATTGAAAAGAACAACATTTATTTGAAACAGAACATGAGAGAACCCTGGTCAGTTTAATGAGCGCTTGCTGAATAAAACTATTAATGTCTTTGAAAAAAATATAATTGTCACAATTTCACGTCAGCTTTCCAATTCCTGTATCACCTTTTTTTGTTTTCCATTCTCTTAACGTGAGGCATGATACAGCTGCCCGCAGCTTTCAGCCAGATAAACCTGAGCGGCGTCTCCTCAAGCAGTTTACAGCTCCTTCAGTGCTTCTGATCTCCCGTCTGCTCAGCCTAAAAGCCTCTTCCCTTTCCCGCTTTGTCTTCCCTTTTGCTTCCTCACCTACTTTTCTCTGCGAGTTAAGTCACAGTGATAAAAAAGGAAACAATGTGAGAAGAAAGAGGATGAGTTTTAGCATGCTGAAGAGCCGCTCTAAACCAATTACCTAAGTGTCTTTTATCCACTATATGCTTTTGTGTCTTGATCAGCTTTGAATCTCTTGAAATCCCTCCCTGAGATAACAAACAAATGCATGAGAGGAGAATGAGGAGGAAAAGCTTTTTGGCATGGGGAAATAAACTGGCACTGCATGTTGAGATTTCTTCTGTAGGGAAAATGCATTATTATACAAAATCATCTACATTCTTTCTCTTGTAGGTGAAAAGTTTATGAGAATATCATAGAGGAAACTGGGGCTAGATGTTCGGCTTTCGACTCTACAGAATATTTCTCAAGCCAGGCTTCTTTTTAAAAGTCCATTTTTGTGTAGACACAAGAAAAAAAGGTACAAAAGCTGTACTTGGGCAGTACCCTTTTAAAAAGTAATTTTGTTACCTTATTTACCCCTAAATTGTGCACATAGGTAACTTAAAGTGTACATATTATCATATTAATGGTACACATTTGTACCTTTTGAAAAGGCACTGGAGTTTTTGGACCTTTTTTAGTGTGTACCTAAAGTCTTAGCGACAAAAAAACTTCTTAATTTCATCACTACTGTTCAAATCACATTGCCATTAAACACACATTTATAGGCGTTTTCCAATTCTTATTTAACTTAAAATTAAAGGAAAGGCTGCCGTTATCATCATTTAGCATGCATTAATTTGTCTGCTTCGTGTCATAATTTGATTAAGTTTGCATCATTGACTGTTTAGCTGCTTCGAAACAATCTGCATTGTATAAAGTGCTAAATGTAAATGAATATTAATCAAATTATGAATTATGGGTTTTATAATCCTGTCGGTTCTTTAGATTTTTACAATCTCACAACACTGCCTAAAGTAAAAAGTAATAATTTATTAATTTATGGAGGTGCTATTAACCAAAATCACAATTCATCATAGAGTCAACATACAATGCCATGGTTATTAAAAAGCTTCTTTGTTTTTATATGGAACCTTGATTTGAGTGAAGAATGCTATAAGGTTCTGTATAGAACCATGGTGATTTTTTTTAAGTGTGTTATCTATTGATTTCATTGCACTAGTACTGGCCACATGGTGACAGGAGTTAAACTCTGGTCACTAGTTAGCTTGGTTGTGGATAACTTTATTGTGCAAAAGTAGAAAAGACAGAAGATTCTCACTCATTGCAAGTAAGTGAACCCAGTATTTAAAAGTGTCTTAAAATGAATGCACCATCTCATAATCTCACAATGGTGGTCATTCTTATCAGATTCACTGCAAAGACTTTTCAAATAGTTTTGTTTTTCTGTAGCCTGAGGCAAAAACGGCAGAACAATTGAGGTGATGGGTCAAGAGCAGCTTAATCCGAACATTCTTCATCCTGGAATATAATATGGCTGGAAACCAAGGGGCATGTAAAAGTAGACTGCGTTCAGAGACGGTAAGAACATGAAAGAAATATTAACCTTCATAAGAGTTCAACCAAAAATGAAAATTCTGCCATTATTTGCTTCACTTGATGCTTAAAATCCCCACTTTTGTGCTCCACAAAAAAACTAACATCATATGGATTTGGAACGACATGAAGGTGTGTAAATAATATGATCTATAATATGACCTTTACTATGTATATGTTTGATAGTTGTGATGAACTATGGCGTTTCCTCCAGTAGCTCTCTTTCTCTGTCTCTCCCAGTGGATCTTGGAGAAAATAGATGTCATTAATAACAGCTTCACTCTTCCCCTCCGTGCGTGGTTCATCAGCTCCACCGTGCTCTCCTGGAGCAAGTCGTCGTTTCTAAGATGTCACACAATTACCTCTTAAGTGCTCAAACAAATGGAGAGACCTGGCAAGTGACATCAAATCAACTCTGTCACAGGTGATTGAGTCTAGTCATCAAGTCAGGGCGAACGCCGCTGCCTGTCAGGAGTGGAAAACACACAGAGATCGTAATGGACTCCTATTAATATTTTTTTCCTGAACATTTTCAGATGGTAAAGATGGAAATATATTTCATCTGTCCTCTAGTGTATTTCCGTCTTTTACACGCTTGTGGGTCATGTCGTTCCAACCCTGGCAAAACTCTGGTTTTGTTTAGTGTAAGGATGTGCAAAGTTTGACAGTGGCCATGTTTATGAGCAGATTTCAGCATTTGGTCATATTTTAATCTGTGATGTAAATGCATAAACTCGATTATCATTATGAGTTTAAGCAAATATTCTGGTTTCTAGAAGTCTGAATAAGACAAGTCAGCTTATGCTTGTATTAACTGGAATTCTGTGTAAACAACTAATCTTGAATGTGTATTTTAATGCAGTGTAAAAAAGCAACATATTTTCATTCATTTTGCATGCAGTGAACAAATTAGCAGTTTTACTTAGGACAATTTTTAAGACAATGTTTGGAAGAATTTACAAAGCATCAGGTTGCATTAATGTTTTATTTTGTTTTTTCGCTGTTACTGTGCAAATTTAATTGCAATAAATTTCAAGTATTCAACATCTTATTGGCAAATAATTTCAATAACTGTGAAGCATAAATGTCTTTTTTGGAATAAAGCTTTAACAATCATTCTGAAAATAAGGTGCATATAAATGTAGCCATTGTTTGCATTTACATGCATGTTTTAATATGAATCTAAATTTGGTCCTGTTCTGATTTTGTATGCATCCTCTAAATGCATTAACCTGATTGCCATTCCATTGCTAGAAAGATGAATAAGACAGCTGGCATATGTCAGTGTAAATAGGAATTTTTGGTCTTGTAAACACTTTTTATTTTTGTAAATTATTTGAACACCACTTTTTTAGAAAATATTGCTAATAAAATCATATGAAAGAAGGGATCTTTATTCCTTTCTTATCCAAATGTTGACAGCACGCCACCAGTCAACCTCATGAGCAGACTTTGTGAGCAGCGCGAGTATGTAAACAGGCCGTGAGCGCTGGAACGCACATCTGATGGAAGCAGGAGGCCGTAGGACATTATCAGCGAGATAATATTGTCAGTGGCTGATGTAAATTGCAGGGCGACATAGTGAACAGACATGGCTGAGTGGCTGCAGTGTGTCGGGGCCGTGACACTGACAAATGGAATATTTTTGGAGGGCTTAATCGTAGGAAATGGGGTTCTGTCTGATGGTGACATGCCCACCCCCCGCTCCTATGGCCGCAAAAAAAGAAAACTGATGTCTGGGCCGCTCACTCAATCTCACCTCCTTCAACCTTGCACCCTCCTCCCTTCCCAAACACACACCGATACACAATTGCTTTTTCCTTCGCTGTCTGAAATGGAAAGACACATTCATTAAATAGGGAAATTAAGACATTGCATGCTCTTTTTCATATTCATTCCAGCCCAGAAGAAAATTGTATTGCTCAGGAATGTCTCTTCCTACACTTAATAGGGTGAAAAACTACTTTTTCTCTCTTAAAATCAATAATGTTTAATAATAATTAATTTAATAGTTAATAAAGAAAATAAAATGTGACATGATTAGTGGTCTTTTTCTCACGCAAAACATGTCAGAAAGAGATTTAACCCTCCATTTTCTGTCAGTTTATTCTTATTGCTGTCAATGAAAAACAAAGGAAGTCACTTGTGATTGTGGTGACAAAAATAACCATGATAATACGCTAATACCGCGTTCCAGTGCAATTTACGGTCACGTAAAGGTCACAAGATGGCGCCTCAACATATTTTGTGTTCTAATGCCAATTATGGAGGACACAAAATGCTCGCGTTCGCTTTATAAACAGTCAACGAAAAGCACAATATATAAGTAGGCTATGCATTTATGTACTTCAAGTCGGATGAGCGATTTAGCTCTGTTTTGAGTTATGAGCCACCTAGCATAATCTGAATGACAGAAATATTCTTGCATGAAAAGCTTGTTGAAAGTTTGACCAAGCATTGGTGGCTTATTCATATGAATTCTTATGATCTCATTTCTATGTTTTTGCAGGACCTGATAACACCCCACTGACGGTAATTTTGAGAAGAAACTTCATGTTACATTTCTAAAAATCCTACTCTTGAGACTGGGATAGTTTGATTTTACACAAGGAACTGCACTATATAAACATTACTAGCAGTTATTAGCTGTTCACTATTGAGTTGCACTCCCAGTTAACAGAAAATGTTCTCAGAACGTTCTGGCAAGGTTTTCCCCAAGTTATGAACACGTTCTTGCAGGAACGTTAAAATAATGTTTGCTAATTAAAGTTCAAAGTCTTTAATGATGTTCTCAAAACATCAGCACAAAAACATTATTAAGCCTAGTGTTCAGGGAATGTTTTTTTTTCTTCCCTAAAATGCATTATGTAGGCTAGACGTTCGTCTAACATTTTTTAAACACAACATTTAAAAACATTCCCATAATGTGTGAAAAAATATCAAATGGAATGTGCTGTTAACGTTTGCTTACCCTAGAAATTTTTGTTTCTAAAACATTTTTACAAAATGGATGTTTGAGCATTCAAAGCAAAACTTTCGGAGAACATATAGCCAGTATTTGTTTGCTGGGCTAATTTATTCCATGACAATTCACAAACTCTCAATTAGGCTAAGTATTTCAGAAACAATGTTTCAGTACGTTATGTGTTTGATTGAGGAATAACATGCATTTTCTACAGTGGCCGAGAGAGCTCAAACAAAAAAACACCTGCAAATTAAGAAAACAACTTCGTCAATTTTACAACACGTGCTGCAAATGCTCACAACACAAACAAATAAAGAAACGCACAGCAAATAGAAAAAAACACCTGCAAATGAAGAAAACAACTTCGTCAATTTTACAACACGCGCTGCAAATGCTCACAACACAAACAAATAAAGAAACGCACAGCAAATAGAAAAAAACACCTGCAAATTAAGAAAACAACTTCGTCAATTTTACAACACGCGCTGCAAATGCTCACAACACAAACAAATAAAGAAACGCACAGCAAATAGAAAAAAACACCTGCAAATTAAGAAAACAACTTCGTCAATTTTACAACACGCGCTGCAAATGCTCACAACACAAACAAATAAAGAAAGTTTTTTTGTTTGGTTGTGTTGTGAGCATTTGCAGTATGTTTCTTTATTTGTTTGTGTTGTGAGCATTTTCAGCGCGTGTTGTCAAATTGATGAAGATGTTTTCTTGATTTGCTGATGCGTTTTCTATTTGCATGTGTTTTCTGAAGTTTCAACGCTTTGAGCTCTCTCGGCCACCTTAATTTTCAGTGCACTGGCTTCACTTTATTTTCATGATCAAACATATTTTTCATATTTAAGAGCACATCTCAGAACTTTCACTTATAGCGACTGTCACCATGCCAGATTTGGAACATCTTCAGGATGTGATCAGTCCACTTTAAAAAATAATGTTTAGCAGGGAAAAAAAAGACTAGAGCTAGGATTGTTCAAAGGAAAATTATGATTAATCAGAAATCAATATTTTTACCCAGTCCTACTATATTTCTGCATGAACCCAGTAAAATATTTTGCTTAGGATAATTAGAATAGTCTTTCGCATTGAGTGAAATGCTACTCTTGATGCATTTCACCAACTTTGTTCATAAATCTTGCCATGTGAAGTTATGGCTTGCAGGCGCTTTTGTTCTTTATTCTTCAGAGCACTATAACCACGAGCTGCGAATGAATGCTATTCACCTCCATGATGTCTGTGATTAGAAAAGTTAGGATTTTATGGTCTTATAGTTTCCTGTAATGATTCTTGTGGCCTTGAGCGCCGGATGTCAGTGTCTGGGGCCGAAATAAACCTCTCAGATTGAGAAACAGGAGCTATGCTTTATTAGGCGGCTAAGAGCTGCCGTCTGATTCTGGACGTGCAGGTGGAGAGACGTCCCCTTAGCAGCGCTTCATCACTGTTGTTACCCGCTGAGAAAGAGCAAGACCGTCCCGCATCAGGCATGAATCATTTCCAAGTGCGTCTGACCCGCTCTCTGTAGATCAATGATAATTACCAGCGTGACATGAGTACAATTATTACTGTACAGGATCAGAGGCTGCAGGGGAATGCTGGGAGCTCGATAGAGCTTGAGTTATGGCTCTCGCAGGGCCTGCACGAGTCTCACTCACTAAGCAAGCCATTTTACACTCTTATATGACAGCTTACAGCAGGATATAAGCCTTAATGCTTGTTGGCCATGGAAAGCGTGGCCTGTTTCACCTCTGCCTCGGTTCTCTATGATGGTCACATCAAAAAGAATCACATTTTATACTTGATTTTTAAATAAAATAGTACTATGAAAACAGTAAATTACTGTGTCTGCCTGATCACTTTGCAAAAGCATAGATACAGAAAATATATAGGCCCATTTGTGTGTGTGTGTGTGTATCTACGTTTTTGTAACTTAAGTTTCAACAAAAGCCCTAAAAAAAAAGAAATTAATACTTTTATTAACAAGGATGCATTAAATTGATCAAAAGTGACAGTAAAGACACAAATCAGTGCTGTTCTTTTGAACTTTCTATTCATGACAGAATCTTAAAACATTGCAGTTTCACAAAAATATTAAGTGGCAAAATTTCTTTCAACACTGACAATAATGAGAAATGTTTCTTGAGCAGCAGATCAGTATATTAGAATGATTTCTGAAGGATCATGTGACACTGAAGACTGGAGTAATGATGCTAAAAATACAGCATTGTGTCACAGGAATTAATTACATTTTAAAATATATTCAAATAAAAAAACAGTCATTTTTATTGTAATAATATTTTACAGTATTACTGTATATTTACTGTATTTTTGATCAAATAAATGCACCCCATTTCTCTTTTAAGTGTTTGGTTATTCTGAAGAGTTAGGGTTTAAAACTGTCCCAGGTGTCAAAACGTTATAAATGGACCTTGAGAAAAAGCTAAATAATAAAAAAATTATTTGACCCCTTAATGGAGCTGCTTGATAAGTACAGCACCTCTCATTCGCACACACACACAGGGTTGGCAATTTAGCTATTTTGTAGCTAGATTTAGTGACTTCCCAACCCCTTTTGAGACTTTTTTCAAAAGTTTAGGGACAAATATAGCAGCTTCTTGGACAAACCTTATCTAAGTTCTCATCTGCCACTGATCTACATTCATCTTTATATAGATCAGTGAATTTGCCATTATGATGTCATCTAGTGACATTTAGCTACCAGTTTTAGCTACTTTCAATTGAAAGCAGTTGGCAACACACACACACACACACACACACACACTCACATCCTCTTATCCCAGTATTTTCACGCTATGTTTGGCAGCTCTCATCTTCCCTTTGATTCCCTAAGTCTGCTTTCCTGCCGGTGTGTGTGTGTGTGTGTGTGTTTTCAAGGATCCAGTCGTACCTGTAATCATAATCTACGACAGGAAAGTTCAGAGAATCAATTAGTCCAACCCTCATCCTGCGAGCGAAGACGATTCCCCTCGACTTGAGCCGCAAACACCTTCTATCACGAGTCATTTTGCCTCCCTAACACCCGACTTCTCTTCCCTGAGCCCGGATAGGTTTGACTCTAAGCCTCTAAAAAGTTGACAACCCAAAAGCGCTTTTCCCCCTCTCACTCTCTCCACAGCCCTTCTCCCCTTTCAGCCTGTCGTGAAAGAAAGCTGGATTTGTTTTCCTGCGCCACCGATAGCGGAGCCCGTTATGGCATTTCATCCCCAATTAAATAAACAGTCTTTTAGAGTCGTCTACAGCAAAGACTCGGGTAAATAGGCGAACCTGCGGGAGAAGCCGGTGGCTCTACACTTTCCTTTGTCCTGGGGAAAATGAGCCTCTGAAGAGAATTCATTGTGGCCCTGTTGTTTTTAAATGCAGCCGCGTCGCACAAAAGGAAACATAAACCTGGCTCACTCCTCTCAGCTAAAGTGGCTCCTTGGCTGGAACAAACACCTCATTCAGGGGTCAAATTTAATCCACCCCGCCTCAAGCTTTTGTATTCAGATTAGAGACTAAGAAGGATTTGCAGCAGCTCGAAGCCTCTTGTTAAAAGGCTGTGTTCCCCACTTAACTTGCAATTTACCTGTCACTTAAGCACTGAGTGGAGATGGAGCTCACCTCTTCAGGAGAGGTTCAAGCCTTTCTCCTTCCCTCTCAAGAAGTGCTTTCTCAAATGCTTACTGTACCGAGAGAGGCAGAGACAGACTAGAAGAATCAAAACCAACCGGCTGTTTGGATAAGTAAGAAAGCATGTACCCCTGAATGAAGCCAAGAAATAAGACACAGACTTGTGAGGTGAGCGAATAACACTTTTGCATTCCAACAAAGGCCTGACTGTAGTAAATCCACATGACAACACCGCAGTAACAAAGCACATTCGATAATGCACTTTTGTAATGATTAGCACCGCTAACTGTTTAATCGAATGCTGCATGTATTCAAGTTTTTCTGTTGTAAAAAGATGTTTACTGAATATTGATAGAGCAACACAATTAGTTTCAAAAGAAGGTTGTTTTGTTTAAAACTATGCAGGCCGCTGCAGGGGTCTTGTTGCCCACACTTTGGGTAAATTGCATCTAAGCATGAGGTAAACGGCTGCTGAGGGAGATAGAGGGATGTAGTGTAGATAGGGAAAATAATTTTGCAAAGAATTTTGATACAGAAAGATATTTAAAAATCTCTATATATACATTAAAAATAAATACACTGACTGAAGTAGGATTTATTTTAATGTGTTTGTTCTCTTCTGCTCACCAAGCCAACATTTTTTAATTAAAAGATACAGTTTAATATTGTGAAATATTATTGCCATTTAAAATAGCTGTTTTCTATATAATATATTTTTCAAAATGTTTGTTCCTGTGATGCAAAGTTGTATTTTCATCATCACTACTCCAGTCTTCAGTGTCACATGGTCCTTCAGAAATCATTCTGATATGATTTGAAAAGAAACTGTAACATTATACTTATGCCATTTTTGATCAGTTTAATACATCCTTACTGAATAAATGTATTTTTTGATCAGATCTATAACGTACATTTCATAAAATTAAAATGCAATGTCATTGGAATAGCATCTTTGTCAATCTTTCTTAAGAGGTTATTACTTAAAAATTAACACATTTTCAAATGTGCTGTAAATCTGCCATTATTATGGCACATATTGAATCAAACCCTGTCATTGTGATCATTAACAACTGTTTGGCCACATACTTATTTTTGAGGAGTAGCCATAGCCAATTTGTGTCTCTCGCCCTCACCTTAAACCTCTCTCACTTCGTGTCTCGCCACAGGCTAATTACGAGGAAAGTGTATTTCACTTCTATTTACAAACCACATTATTCTTTTTCATTAGCTCAAACTAGTCAAGCAGCTCGACAGGAAATATCAAACCAAAAAGGAATGAAACATGGCACGATTATGAACGCTGCGAGACAGTAATGGCCTGTTCCGTACTGCTGCCATCATCCTCAACATTAGACGGGCCACAGTTAATCAGAACCCACTTTGATTTTTAATGGGAAGGAGAAGAAAGAAGTGGGATGCGTTAAATGCCGTCTGTCATGGCAAAGCTTTTCCATTTGAGCAAAATCAATGTTTATAAATATGGATTATTATCGAGAAGTTAAAAATGTGCGTTCTTCCCTGGATGGTAAAGCTGAGAGGGTTGTGGACTGTGTGTGTGTGTGTGTGTGGACACTCTCTCCACTCGTCTGGAGTCCCTCGGCTCCTCAGCGTTCTTCTCCATGAAATGATTTTGTAAATTCAGAAGGCCCTGAGGCCACAGCAGCCCAGGCCGCTTTCAGAACTGAATAATTGACTCTTTTTCCTTGATAATTCATAGCTTGCATATGCCAACTAATACATCAGCATGAGAGCCTGTGGCCGCTCTTGCATCACCCCTGAGACCCTCGAGGAGATCAAGATGAGACAACAGACAGTAAGAAATGACCCTTTCTGGCTTTATGAATGAATTACGTCCACAAAACATCTTGATCAGTGCATGGTGTCATCTTGTGTCGATGAAATTCCTAAAACAAGGAGGAGATGGACGGGGGGGGGGGGGGGGGGGGGGGGGGGGGGTGAGAGGGGGGGTGGGGGGGGGGGGTGTAGATGTCTCTGGATTTTGTTAGTCTTTTAATACATTCATCAAAAGTTGCCAGTACCTCTCCCAGTCTTTAATATTGCCCTTTTCAGGAACGCGATTAACATTATTGTGAGAAGAAATAGACGTCATTTGTTATTTCAATAGGCATGTCAGATCCTTTAGTTTTCTTCATGGATTCATCAGTGTGCTCATTGAAAAACCATATGATATAAAATGGATTTTCGTCCTTTTTTGATGAATTGTCTAAAAAAAGAGAAAGAAAAAAGGAGACAAAAATCTGTATGCAAATTTATTTTCTATCTAATAAAATGGTTAATTCTGTAAAATTAGAAGCTGTATTTGTGTTCAAATTTCTTATATTTGTAAAAGCAGACAAACTCCATAGACTTTATCACACATTACTATTTAGTCATTTAGCAGACACTTTTATCCAAAGGAATGAAATGGATGCCAGGTTTTACACATTTGACTGAAACAATCCTACAGATTAATGTGCTTTGCTTCAAACTACACAAGTTTGTGTGGCATATGGTGCACCTTCTTATTCCATATTTTTTGTTTTGCGTAGTGTCTGTGCCCAGGTGTTGGTCTTCGGGGAGATGTCTAAATGCAAAGGGGTCAGAGGATGTTGGGAATCAGACATTTGGGAATGTGGAGGCAAATGGATGAGTTTATGGCCTTTACTCTGCAGTAACATCAGTGCTTTCACACAGAACTGACTAATACATCATTGAGGTATTTATTATTATTGTGAAACTTTTTGAACATCTATTTTTTATGTTTATGTAAAATGTTTGGTTTGAGCTGGCAGGTTTCATGTGTAGGTATGCAATCAGTAGTGTAGTGCACCCTCTAATGGTTCTATACAGAAAATGTAATGTGAAATCACATGGTTCTGCTGCCCTCTGTTGGCACATACTCATACAGGATCATTGCACTATTGCATAGGCCTGCATTTTTCAGCCTTCATGAGATATTCAGTAGACCTCCATATAAATGTTTTTACTCTGAAATGTTTTTTTTTTTCTGGGTCACAGATAGCATTTGGATTGGTTCCAGTTTAACGGTAATAAAATTTATTTTTTTCAATTTTCAGATGTGCACAGTGGTAGGACATCATTTATTTTAATAAAATGTTTCAAATTTATTTGCATACTTTTCCATTTACCTAGATTATTTTGCTATTAACGTTGAAGTTAACAATAATGATAATCATATTATTAATGTCATAGAATTATTGCATTATCATAGATAAGTTTACAGTGCTGTGTGTAATGCTACATAAGTTTATAGAGCTTGAAAAATATCTGCATCATTAAAACAAACCCTCTGTAGTCCCATATGCTGATGTATGAGATGAACTTGACTGATATTTATTCAGCTGTTTCTGACTTCACCGTGTGTAGGAAGCCGTAAAGATGTCCAGAGATCTGTGTGAGGATGATGATGGATGTCAGGCTGTTCTCAGGGAGGTTCAGATTTCTTGTATGAAAACACAGATGAAGTGCAGGTGAACAATGTCTAGGTGTTTTAAAATAGATTTTTGATTTGTGATCATTCTAATTGACAAAAAATTGCATTACTTGAATTAGACTACTAAAATTTAAATAAAAAAACAATGTCCGCAAATGGAGGCCTATGACAATTCAATTATGGATTTTTTTAGGAGATGAAATTAATTATGGAAAATACTGCCTTGGAATTACTTACTTAAATTAATACTATTTAAATTACATTGCAGATATCTCAAATTGCATTTTTGCTTTAAAAAAAAAAAAAAACAGCACCTGAAGTCTGAAACATTTAGGTATGTAAACAACAATAATCCAAATAGGCAAAAAGTTGCAGAAAAGGCCCGCACACTATGAAAAAGAAAAGAAAAATAAATGTAAGAGAAAAAAATCCGTTTTACTGAGGAACAGCAAATTTTTTGGTCACAACATGACCTTCTTCGGTGCCATGTTGTGAGTGGAACATTGTCTTTTTTATTTTGATTTTGATTACTGTTATAGTGTTCTGGCCTTTTCTGCAACCTTTTTACTTTTACTAGTCAAAATTAGATTACGACTATGGGAGCATTAAAAGATCAGACATTTACAGAGGTTATATGGTGCTTCAAATTTGAAGCAGAACAATAAAATAAGATGCACTGTTCATATTTTTCTGATATAAAAAACAATGTTCGCTAGGCATGTATTAATAGTTTACACATTTATGCAGCTTTGCGTGAAGTCCAGTTCTTGGAGAATATGTCTTATCCTGATTCTTTCCAGCTCTGTTCACTTTAAGCCCAGTCGTCATCACTGGAATGAAACAAAATTTATGTTTCTGCTCAGATTCGCATGTTTTATTGTACTTTTACTGCCTGACATGCTTTGAACACCACATGCTCTGATGTTTCAGCTTCAGTGTATTGGTGTATAGTGCTGAGGTGTTTCTGCACAGCATGCTGACGTACATGGCATGTTTTGAAGCATGACAGCTGTTTTGAGCTTTTTTAAGATGGTCCTTAGTTGGTCATGAGCTGGTTTAAACTGGTCCTGAGTGGGTTATAAACTGGTTATGAGATAGTCTTGAGCAGGAGCTGCTTAGGACCAGCACAAGATCTTAAACCAGCTCATAACCAGTTTATAAACAGTTCAGTACCAGCTTAAACCAGCTGTCATGCTTCAAAAGAAATGCTGTTTTTTGTTTTTTCAACAGGCTAGAAAGAATGTGTATCAGATTTACGAATTATAAAGATAGTAAACTGTATGAATCCATCATATTGATGATCACCCAAAAATGAAGATTTGCTGAAAATTTCCTCACTTTCAGGATATCCAAGGTGTAGGTGCGCTTGTTTTTTAGATTTGGAGAAATGTAGCATTCCATCACTCACTCACCAATGGATGCTCTGCAGTGAATGGGTGCCGTCAGAATGAGAGTCCAAACATCACAATAATCCACACCACTCCAGTCCATCAATTAATGCCTTGTGAAGCAAAAAGATGCGTGTTTGTAGGAAACGAATACATCTTTAAGTTGTTCTAATCTCTAAACCTTCACAAAATATGAGTCCAGAATCCATAATAATGGTTCCTTCAGTGAAAAAGTCCATCTCCTGTTGTCCTCTCACATCAAAATCCACCCACATACTTGTTTAGAACTGTTTAGAACTGTTTTGGCTTGTGCTTGATCTGTGCATACTTCTCTCCTGATTCAGACTAAATGCCATTTTCACTGGAAAAAGAAATATAATTGATAGAGGACTCTGTATTTAGCTGGAAGAAGCCGTTTATAGTCTCATTTTCATTCAGTTTGGACTCCCATTCTGATGACACTCATTCACTGTCAGAGGATCCAGTGGTGAGCAAGTGATATTGCTCCAAATCTGCATCTGGGATGGAGAGTGAGTACATTTTCAACAAATTTAATTTTTTTGATGAGCTATTCCTTTTACATGCTTTCAGTAGGTTTTTGAAAACAATTTGTGAAAACTTTAACCGTAACAAATAATGCTTAACAGATCAGTAATTAATGTACATTTTTAAGTTACACAAATAATCTGTTATAAATTGCATTGTATTGATTGAAAATGAAAACTACTGCACTTGCTCTGAAAATTATTAAAATTCTTTGTTACATTTATGCACAGTCATGCATCTTATATATTATGCAGCAAATGTAAAAATGGGTGGGTTCACAGGAGGAGCTCTAGATATTAGTGTTCCTCTGGATGGCAGCAGATGACTCAAACGAATAGAGCTGATGTGCATTATAATATTTTCTTTTACAGCTAACCCATGCAACCCAAGACTGTCATGAGCTTTTGATCTTCATCATTCAGCTGCTGATCTTTGGTTGGACTCAAGCCTGTACTGTACTGAAATTAGAGCTGCTTCACAAAGTAAGTGCACTTTTCGCTTGCATCAGCTGTTATAATTCAGTAAAATATTAGTTCAGATAAATGAGACTTATGAGAAAATAGCTTCTTTGCTATAACACTTTTGAAATATGGAATTTCAAATGTTATTAAGTTTTGAGTATTTAGGGTGGAAATGAAAAAAGCAGACACTGGTTGCATACTTGAATGAGGCAATGCATGTGATGCATTTGAGAATAAGGTTATCCATTCTTAATACTGTGTTGGCATCTGTTTGTCTCTCTTCTACTGTAGTGATGATACGGCTGTGTGTAAGCTGGCTGGTTTTGCTGTTGGGAGTGCAGCTTGTTTTGGCTCAGCTGGGCAAACTTGACGATGCTGATGAGGATGATGATGATTTCGAAGACAAGAGAAATGGAAGAAACAAAAATAAACCAATCACCTCTAATGTCATCCCAAAAAATGGTAATTATTTATTGCCGTTCGGCACAACACAGCAAACATAGTAAGCAGGTGGCTTGTAAAATACTGTATTTGCTTTTTATATTCAAAAACCCATTGGGCTTCAGCTAAGCACAAGTGAGGTTTTGGTCCAGGTGGTATGAAATCATTACAACTGATTTCATTCATGCATCTGTCAGACAGATTATGATTTTCTAATAAATTAAACATTTAAATACTTAGCAAGAACAAGAAAAGTTCATAATATGTGAAGTTTGCTGCCTTACGTTCTGCTCTGCTCTCCAGGGCTTATGAATTTGATCTAAACGCTGCTCACTATCCTGGGGCCGATTTCCTCTTCGACATGTTTCTTCTTCATCATAAATATGATTTACTGGAGACTGGGGTCATTTCAGCTGGTTCACATTTACTATTACCTTTACATTTTTGGCTCTTTATGTTATTTATGTATTACCTAAACAGTTATCAAAGGATTAAAGTCAAATAAGGAGTCAGAGGCTGTACTTTAGTATCACTGATTTACTATTGTAATTTTTGTAAATATTTTGAATACATTTTTATTTTTTTATTTTTTTTATTTTAAGGTAATCATTTAAAAAAATTTAGTTGTGTGGTTTTGCTATTTTTAACGGAGTATCTATTTACACTAAGTGCAAATAGCCCTTGTTGAGAAAAGGCTATTTACACTAACTCGGCAACTAATGTTGCCTCCGAGGCCGCGGAGCTCGCTTCAGGCCTTTTTAGAGCGGCGGAGTCTGCTGATGTTGTCTCCGAGGCATTTTTGGAGATAGTCCTCACTGCAGAAGACAAGATCCAGTGGGTGTGGTTGGATCTAGATCCAACTCCTCCCACCTTATATTTACCTAAACCTACCAATCGCCACCCCCTAGATGTAGATCCAACCCACCCCCTGGATCTTTGTTCTGCAGTGAGGGGCTACTGCATTTTTGTGCCAGTTTTAGTGGCAGAGATGGTAAGGCGCGTGCTTTTTGACGCGATTTGATGGCTGACACGCAGCGTGCAGGAACCTCCGCTGATGTCGGTGTGAGCGGCATGGTTTGCTCGCGGTCCTCCCGAGGCGACGGTGCCCGCTCACAAGGCTTCCGAAGCGGCGGTGCCCGCTGATGTTCCCTCCGAGGCAGCGGAGCTCGCTTCAGGCCTTCCCGAAGCGGCGGAGCCCGCTGATGTTCCCTCCGAGGCAACGGAGCTCACATCAGGCCTTCTCAAAGCGGCGGAGCCCGCTGATGTTGTCTCCGAGGCAGTGGAGCTCGCTACAGGCCTTCCAGAAGCGGCGGAGCCCGCTGATGTTGTCTCCGAGGCGGCGGAGCTCGCTTTAGGCCTTCCCGAAGCGGCGGTGCCCGCTCACGAACCTCCCGAGGCGGCGGAGCTCGCTTCAGCCCTCCCCAAAGCGGCGGAACCTGCTGATATTCCCTCTGAGGTGGCGGAGCTCATTTTAGGTTTTCCCGAAGCAGCGAGGCAGTGGTTCCCGCTCACAGATCTCCCAAAGCGGTGGAGCCCACCATTACCCGCTCCAAGGTGGCAGCTCCACACACTGCCTCACATTTCCTCAGGCCCCAGGTCCCCCTCCAGCACACGGACATGGTCCCCCCCATCCCACCGTTTCCACCCCCGCTCTGCCATCCCCCTGGATAGGCGCTTGGGAACGTCTGGAGGCCGTTCCTTAGAGGAGGGGTCCTGTCACGAGTCCGGGCTCTGCAGTTCATGTATCAGTGCATGTATCTCCAGTTTAACTCTGGGGATACATGCACTGTGTTGCTGTCTTATGTATCCCATTCTTCAACCTGTTTTGTTTAGCCTTGTTGGACTTTTTGTTCATTCAAATTGAACATCCTGAAAATTGATCCTTACCTGCACTTGGACCCAGACTTCGTCTTTCCACGGCGCTCCCTAAGTGTTCCGTAACAAGTTCGATCCCACCTTTTGCTGAAATTTTTTTCTTCCTTTTCAAATCTCATATCGCATCGGAAAGGCACTTATTTACAATAAAAATGAAGTAAATAATCAAAAAGTTGAAAATAAAACTATTGGGTAGGGTTAGGGTGGGTAGGTGTAGGGAGGGCTTTATTGTCCCAATAAGATAATATAATTTGCACTCAATACGATATTATTGTGTACTGTTTTATAATGTACTACAGAGGTGCAGATAATTTGCAATAAGTAGTATAAATAGCAGAAAATATTGCTATTTTAACATAATGTAAATAGAATCCATTGCTATTTGCACTTAGTGTAAATGGTATCTATCGCTAAGAAAATATGCTATTTGCACTTAGTGCATATAGCCCCTGCCTATTTTTAATGAAATGTGTAAAGATTTTATATTTTAAGTTGTTTATTTTATTTCAATTTCAATTTATTTTTCATTTCAAAATGTTTTTTTTTATACTTTTGGTTTTAGTTTTTGTTAATAATAAGCCTTTTATGATGTTATTTTTTTGTGGGCCACAATTATATTTATATCTTCAGAAAATCTTATTATTACTTAAACTCTTAAATAGTCCATAGTCCATACAGTCCATAGTTGCAGCAGTCAAGCTACACAAAATGCAAAAACACAGTAAATCGCCATAAAACTCAAATCAATATGACACCAGAAGTCAAGGTTAATGTAAATGATGTTTGGTCACAATACACGCAAGAAACTAAGATGTTTGAAAATGTTATTGATGCCCAATCAGTTTTAACATAGGTTTGAATTTATATCTTTGAGTCAATTTTTAAAACTTTTTTGTCTTTTATTCCATCTTTCAGATGTGGACTGTAATTTGGAACTGGCATTTTTGGTGGACAGTTCAGAAAGCGCCAAAGACAGCCATGCTCAAGAGAAGCGTTTTGTTACTGATCTCGTTAGCCGGATCCAAAACATCCATCTCCAAACTGGACAGGGCTTGAAATTCAGAACCGCTCTCCTTCAGTACAGCAGTCATGTGATCACCGAACAGTCCTTCAAGGATTGGAGGGGTGTGCCCACCTTCCAGGATCGCATCGGGCCTATGCCTTATATAGGGCACGGTACCTACACCACCTACGCCATCACCAACCTCACACGCATCTACCTGGAGGAGTCTGGCCCTGACAGCGTGAAGGTGGCCATTCTGCTGTACGACGGCGAGTCGCATCCCAAGAATCCCGATATCTTCTCTGCTTTAGCTGATGCTAAGAACCAAGGGATTAAATTCTTCACAGTAGGCCTCACATCCGCTGCCAATGTGGAACAGCTGCGGCTCCTGGCCAGTCCTCCGGCCGCCCGCTACGTTCACAACCTACAGGACAAGGGCGTCATGGACAAGATCGTCAAAGAGATTGTAAGTAGTGTTTTCCCATAGGAAATAAAAATCTTGTGTCAAATGTTTTTTGATAGACATGAACAAGAGCAAATGGAAATGTTGTCCTGCTAGAACCCAGATATCTAATGTGTATCATTAAAGGGATAGAGCACCCAAAAATTTAAATTCTGTCATCATTTACTCACCCTCATGTCGTTCCAAACTTTGGAACACAAATAATATTTTAATGAAAATTTATCTGAGAGATTTCTTTCCTGCAATTCTTTCCTACTTTTTCACTTCAAAAGCTCTTTACATCTTGAGTCTCATCAGAAAATTTTGACTAAACTGCTCAATTCATATGGATTAGTTTTATGATCTCTTTAAGAACATTTTGAAGCATCAAAGTGGTAATTGCATAGAGTTTCAATGGCGAGACAGAAATCTCTCAGATTTTATTAAAACATCTTCATTTGTTTTCTAAAGATGATCAAAAGTCGAGAGTGAGTAAATGATGTCAGAAGTTTCATTTCATTTGATGCCCGTTTTGTGACACTCAATAAAAAAATAAAAAAAAGGGAATTGCGACTTTTTATCTCACAATTCTGACTTTTCACAATTGCGTATTTAGGTTATATCTCGCAATTGCGAGTTTATATCTTGTTATTCTGAATTTATAATTCACAATAGTGAGTTTATATCATGCAATTCCGAGAAAAAAAAAAATCTAAATTGTGAGAAAAAAGTCGCAATTATATTTTTTTAATGATTATTATTTATTGATTTTATTCAGTGGCAAAAACAGGCCTTCATAGGATGCAACTTAATTCTGAAGAAAAAAAAACTGAAGTCTGTGCACTTCATAAACTTCTGTTGATCTGTTGATTTTGACTGCCCAAAATCTGAAGCCTTTGACTTTCGGCAGCAAGCATCAACTTTTCCAGACTGAAGATTAGAGCAAAAATATGTGCAAAAAGATGTGTAGTGTATTCCAGCCTTAAGTTGATCACAGAGGCAATTGGTGCCAATGGCTTCTACAATCAACTTAGGCTTGCGGTGCTGTTTGAAGTCTCTCAATATAAATTCAATTCCTATATTTAAATTTTGTGATCTGAACTGTGATCCTCATTAATTCTATTGTTCTTTATGTATACTGAATATTAGCTGTTGTCACGTTTGTGCCTATTTTTATTTCTCCTGAGGAATGTTTGAAGAAACATCTGAAAAAAATGTCATGAAAGAGGAACATCTGAGCAATAAACTTCCCTCTGGATTGTCCAAACAAAGAAGTTTAAGGTGGCAGTGTTAAGACTGTGAAAACACATATTTGGTTCTTATGGACCAATTTTGAAGTGTAGAAATTCTGAAGGTCAGATGCTTGTGAAGGGCCCAAATGAAGGATTTATATCTCTTGAGGGATCACAGATTAAGCTGGGCATGTGTGTGTCTACTGTGCTACTGAGAACATTCTTCATGTAGTTATGGAAAATCCGCCGTCTTATCTCTGTATCTGTCCTGAGGACATGGAAAAAGTTGATTATGAATTCCTTTGACGGGGAATTAAGGGCATAGTGAGTAAATGCTTTCTCAAATGCACCTTACCTCAAGATAAAACCCCCTAAATGTGATTTAAGAAGTTGTCTACTGTACTAGAGCATAGTATTTTGGACCATGGTGTGCTTGTCAGCAAGTGATGCAAGTCCAAGTCTGGCTTGTGTAATTTCCTGAACCCATTCTCTCTTTGTTGCCTGTCTGCAAAAAAAAGCTTGGTGCCAACACCTGATCAAGTGTGTCCCACAATGCACATAAGATGCATGTCATGTCTGTCTGTCTGCGAGCATCCATCCATCTATTTCATCACAGTTTTATTAAAAGTCCTTCAGCAGTTTCTTGTGGCTTTGGCTAATGGTTTTAGCACTGTTTCATATTAGTAGACTGGAATGCTGGATCTTAGTGCATCTGGAGTTGTATAAACTTACAGAATATCTTTAATGTGGTGAGCTGACCTCCGTGTCTCACAGCACACAGCATCTGCACATGTTCGGGAAACTTTTACGACTGAATATGTTATCCAGCGCTGCCGTCTCCTGCTAGAGGTTCCCTTGTGCTTCTCTGATAATAGAAAACAGCCGATCACAGGAGAGATATCCAAGCCTGTGACATCATACCTGCCAAAAATCCAGCGTTTGATGATTTTAAGTGTTCTTCCAGACTAGACAAAACTCTTAAGAGTTAAGAACGTCCTTATACTGTAGGTCTTGACCATTCTTCTTAGGGCTGGTTGACTACCTTGGCTTAGCTGGTAACTACATTTAAGGTGATAAATGGTTTGGTTTTGCAGGGTTTTAGATGGTCCAACCTGGTAATTAGCTGGAACTAACTGGAACAAGCATGTTTAGGTTTTAGTCAAGCACACTACCAGTTGATGGGACTGAGGCTGACCTGGTAAATCATGATCACTCTGGTTAGAGCTGATACTTTGACTAAACTTGTTTAGACCTCGCTGAGCTACTAGACCAGTTTGATCACTTTTTTCCAGTCAGAATGGCAAATTTTATGCTCAGTGGTGGGGCAAAAGCTTGATATCTGTAACAGGGTAAAAATACTTATTCTGATTTTAGATTTTTTGTTTGTATACCAGTACATATATTGTGATTATTCCATTTAGCTTCTCAACTGTGCATCTGATGTAGTCAAACAGGTTCATAGAGATGTTTTTTGAACAATTATTTTTTCAGGTATTGAATGCAAATAGATCTGGTGGGTCTGCTTGACCAGTCTGACCACCTTAAGCTGGTATGAATTTAACTGGAGTTAGAACAGAATAACAGTTAGTGGGTTGGAGTATTTGCACAGTGAACATCTGTTTCTCATTGACTTTGTGCTGGGTCAGAGCTTTAGGGTACTATGAGCAGCATGATCCTGCATGCAGGATGAATATCTCACCCAGTCTTCTGCACGCTAGCTACTCTGGAACGACTGTTGATGCAGGTGCTTGTCAATGAGACAAGAAAAGCACAATCAGGAGCTTTAATCACAGGCCAGGACCATTCAAATCGCATGCAACATTGTCATCTTCTCTGCTGCTCGACTGTCTCATCTGCTGTAGATACATCTGTTAATCAGCTGCTCGTTCAAGTGTGATGTTTCTCATCGCACACGTTTTCGGTTAAATAAGACATGCATCTTTCCACTGTGTCATTTTGTCAACTGTGTACGTTGTTTGGAATCAAGACAAAATGACTTAATGTGTTGCAATGAAACACATTTTCTTTGTTCTTCTGAGTGCCTGTGATTCCCAGATTACAGCATCTTTCTATCATCACTGTCCTTAAACTTGATCTTTCATCCAAGCAATGTTGTTTGAAATGTGTCTCTCTTTCTGTTTTTCTCATTCATTTACATGTGCATCTATTATACAAATGCATGCACACTAAACCTGGCATGAGAGACATCTAAAAAAAAAAAAAGGCAGACTTTCTTCCAGCAGCCTTTTGTGTATTGAGAAGAGACTAAATATGGGACCTTTCGGTTTTCTAAAAGTTGGTTTGGACATTTATACATGTATAGACTGTGTGAGGTCTCTTATCATTTTTGTCACTTTTGTTTCCTTCTAGACCGAGGTGGCTAATGAAGTGGTAAGTGTTTGACTGACAGAATTCATGAGAACTGACATTATTTGTTGTGACTAAAGCAGTGTGTCTGTGTCCAACAGTGCCCTCTTTCCCCAAAATGCACTTGTGAGAAAGGAGAACGAGGACCCAGTGGACCACCTGTAAGTGTCACACGTTCTTAAAACCCTCTGTAGCCCCTCACACGGTATTTCAAAAAAGCATAATTTAATATAAATTCAGAGATTTTGTCTTTCCACATATTTTTAATAAAGAGAACAAATACCCACCAGATAGATCAAAGTGGCTTCATTGGCTGAACATGCAAGAATTTTACAAATATATAATTATTCATGCTTATGTCATACTAAACCAATTTGCTATTATTTTTGTGTTACTCATTTTTTGTAGCATCTCCACACAGCTGTTGCACATACAGTGACAGTTTATAATCTTCAAAAAGAAGCATCAAGTGGAAACAAAACAATGAGAGCATAATAAAATTAGTCCATAATATAGACTTCTTGCATTTTAATGAAAGCACACTGAATTTGTTTTGGTGGACAGAAGTTGTTTGAATATTGTAAAATAAATAATTCAGATATTATCTAGACGTATTTTTGTGAAGGAAAACTGCTCCACTGCTATTTTACATTAATAAAATTTCAGCCTATTAATAAAACCTTAATTCTTTATTATTGTAAAGGATGTTCAGAAGGGAGCACATAAACATAAAGAAATAATTCTGCCCCCATCAGTTATACCACTTCAGCCAGTTTTCTTTGTCTAGACACTGTTGACAGAATAATGCATGGCAGAATCTGAATCATTAGTAAGTTAACACTCCTTCTCTGAGAACCACAGGGTAAAAAGGGTCGTCCTGGAGAAGATGGAAGTCCAGCATCTAAAGGACAAAAGGTCAAAGTTATTTTAAATTATCGCCCATGTTTGTCATTATTTATTTGTGTTACCCTCTAAAATGTGACACACTTCCTGCAGGGAGAGAGCGGATTCAGCGGTCCTCCTGGACGAGACGGGACAGAGGTGAACCTGTCCAGAACAAGGCCTAAAGTCACTCTATTTTTACATTACCTGCTTGTGTAACTGCTCTTTCTCACCATGTGTTCTCTATTGATCATTAGGGGAAACCTGGATACAAAGGAGAAAAGGTAAAATGATTCATCATAGACTAATTTGCAAATTATTGGTAGTGCTAGCAATGCTATCTCATGGTTAGATTAGAAAAAAAATGCAATTTAAGTCAATTTGAATAAAAGTATCTGCCAAATGAGTAAATGTAAATTTAAACAAATACTAATTTTATATGTCTTACATGCAATCCTTGCAATATATATATATATATATATATATATATATATTTGTATATTGTACTGACTGATGTAACAAAGTTTTTAACTGTTAATATATCATATTACATTTTAAATTGTGTAATATAATTTTTTTATTTTAAAAATAAGAATTTATGAAGAATAAAACAGCTTTTTAAACAACTTATATGACTTTATACTTCATCTCATCTGAGTGTATTGTCAAAAGTAATATATATTTTTCCAAAAATGAATGGGCAAACCTTTAAATTGTGTTGTGTATATACTGACACTGACTGTATACTGAAAAAAAAAAAAAAAAAAAAAAAAAATATATATATATATATATATATATATATATATTCATTTTTTTTTTTTTTTTTTTTTTTTAGGGTGAGCGTGGGGAGTGTGGGACACCAGGAGTCAAAGGAGACAGAGTGAGTGACACTTCAGATCTACATATTCATGTACAGTAACATTTTCTGTATTTTTAACTGACTGAATCTGATTCTTTAAAAGGGTCCGGAGGGTCCTGTTGGTATCAGAGGAAGCAGAGGACTGCAGGTTTGTCTTTAAATTTTATTTATGAAAACGCAAGACATGCATTTTTCTCTTTTTCATTAGTAGATTACTGTATCACTCTGTTGTGTTTCTCTGCAGGGTTTGCCTGGACCTAATGGAGACACTGGCTCTGAGGGCCCACCAGGCAAAAAAGTGAGTTTGATACAACATTTTCTGCTTTCAAATACAGTAAAGCAGCATTTTTTTTTTTTTTTCAGAAAGCAGGTGGACAACTGCATTCTTCAAAATAAAGATTAAAAAAGAGGCTTTTCATTATTAATATAATAAAATATTTCTGCAGACCTAAATGCCCTGTAGGAGCTTGCAGGGTGCTGCCATGCTAAAAAAATGACTTGGAAAAAGAAGAATTCATTAGGCTGGTTATTTTTAATTTGGATCAGTTTTGACACTCAAAAAGCTCGTCTAGTTCTCTGTCGGTGCTGATATGCATCTGTTTGCTACTAAAGAGAACTCAGAACTTAATTATTTTTTCTGGAATGTTCTTTTTTCCTGTACTGATGGATGTCATCTGAGCAACAGATTAATGTCTGGACTTGCATGCTTGTGTCGCACCACAAATCAGTATTTCTGTCTTTGACAGGTGAAGGTGTTCTGCCTAATGTGTCTGAACACAGTAATTGCGTTCTTTGCTTAAATATGTCTGACATGAGCCATGTGTCTTCAAAGACCCCCAGTTTCATCTGCCCAATGAAAGAATGCATGCAGACTGATGTACATTATAGTCATGAAATGATTTTTATAACATCATTAAATTATTAGGATTTTTCCATTTAATAGATACTGATATTCAAAGCATTCCCTTAAGGTTAAGTCTTTTGTTTAAAGTAGCACGTGTTTATTTTAGTGCCCATATTAACACAGGCTTGATGCCAAGCAGACCAAATTTATATTCAGTGAATCAAACTGAATCCAGATGATGTAAGCAGTTTATTGCTGTAGTTTAAGTTTTTGGGATTTGTTCCATGTACATTAATCACCATTTAGATGTAAATGTTATCCACTCTTCATCCTCATGTTGCTCCAAAAAGGTCATGAGACACGAGTTTTAATATTTGAACTTCTTTTAACTTTAGCACTGCATATTTAGAATGGCGTGTCATGTACAAGATGCTGCAAAAGATGTGAAACATGAATGCAACAGTCAAACACGTCTCTCTAGCAAGTGCTTACATAGAAAAACAATGAAGAAGTATATAGCACAGTGGAAAAGCACATTCTGCACATTTGGCCCCTGAGAACATAGTTGAACATATTCAACATTTAGTAGATTTTATTGCCTTTCTCTGATTTTCAAATCAGCAAAATCTAATATCAGTCATCTTCTAATTCCTCTGTACTGTTTTATTGATGCATAAACCAAATATATAAGGACACTGAGTGTTTTAGACAGTTGCAGCTACCATGTTTTGCAGTTGAATATTTACCCTAGTCGGTAAGCTGAGATGCATTCATATTGAGACTTATTGGTTTGTTCTGGATAGACATTTGTTATTAATTTGATTTGTGCAGGTCTAAAAGAAAGTCTTAAAGAGGCTTAAATTTGTTTATGAATAAATTTGTTTTTCTTTACCAGCTATTTATGGTTCTGGACCAGTAATACTTGTCTAATGTGGTCTTTTCAATAAGGTAGAGAGCATTGAGTTCACAGATTGGACTTCAATATTGGATCTGTTATTATTATTCTGAATGGTTCTGCATCTTTAGGGCGAGAGAGGTTTTCCCGGACCACCAGGAATACAGGGCGAGACTGGCTTTGGGCTTCCTGGACCAAAGGTTGGCTTTAAATGGAAACTCTGAGATCAGGAACCCAGTGCACTCATAGCTGTGATCATAACACGCATGTTTTCTCAATCTGTAGGGTGATGTGGGGTTTCAGGGCAGAATGGGTCCTCCCGGGCCTCCTGGGCTTGGCGAGCCAGGCCTACCGGTAAAGATATGCAAGTGATCATGCTCAATAGAGATTGAACACAATGAAGTCGTCGTATTAATTTCTATAATCATGTTTACTCTGAAGGGGCCACAGGGGCCGCAGGGTTTGCCAGGAGAGAAGGGCCTGCAAGGAGAGGGTTTACCAGGACCAAAGGTAAACACGTCATTGCACACAGTTCATCATTTTCAGAATGCAGCTATGAGTCATATCAAGGTTATGAAGAGATTTAATATGTTTTTATTCAAGTTGTGTCTTGTGTGCATGGTTTATATCAGAGAACCTTTGAAATGTCTAAACTTTGTGACCTCTGACCTTAATTAATTTTCGGAGTGATCCAGCATTCTTTCATCTGTTTTCATTCAATAAAGGAACATAATCGATCTTGCTGTTGTTTGACTCTGTATCTGAAAAATGCAGGATGTGTCAGATATATTTATGCATTTGGCAGATGCTATTATGCAAAGCAACTTAAAATGCTTTCACTAACTGAACTATGAAATGACCTATGAAATTTGATGGTTTAAACTTCTTTCTTTTACAGGGTGAGAGGGGTCTGGAGGGGCCAAGAGGACCCAGAGGACCAGTAGGTCCTGGCATTAGAGGAGACAAGGTAAAACATTCAGAACGTTATTTTTAAGTGAACTAGTCACTTTCTTTTTTGAGCTCATATCTCATGAGTGGGTTGATGATACCCTAAAGCTGCTCAATACTAGATGCTTAGTTTTCTTTCAAATCTTTTGCAAATTAATTAGAAATGTTCTTAGCTCTGAAAAGTTGCAGGTGTAACTATTTACATAATTTGCATTATTATACCATTCTCTGTGGCTTTGTGAAGGAACATGTCACAGCATGCAGTGCAATTAGTACTCAGCCTGTGGCCAAGACATATATGAATATCAATGCTGCATCTATTACACATTCCAAATCCTTTTAATAACTAGATTGTACATGAGCTGACAGATTTGCTTATGCTTGACTTTGAGGTGTGTAATTGCAATAATATATTTGTGTTTATTGTCTTAAGGGTGATGTTGGTCCTCCTGGTCTTCAAGGATCAGTGGGGCTTCCTGGAGCAGGGATCCAAGGAGAGAAGGTGATGACAAGATTATGATCTGAGCGTGACGTAAAAAATGTACTGTACATCCATGCATTGTAGGATATGCTTGTTTTAGGGTGTGGAAGGACCACGTGGACCCCCGGGAAGCAGAGGCCCACTGGGTGAGGGCTACCCTGGACCAAAGGCAAGAGTTTCCCATCATGCTTTAAACAATGTCACAACTTCAAATAGTAAAAGGGTTGGATGAATGTTATCTGATAACTTATGAAATCATTTGTATGCTTAAAAAACGGTGTTGTTGAAGGGTGATCAAGGTTTGCCAGGTGAGGTTGGTGCACCAGGAGAGAGAGGTGCAGGAGAACCAGGAGCTAAAGTAAGTCATCTTCACTTTACTCTTAATGTAAAGTCAACATGAAATCAGAATTCACTCTGTTGTCTTTCTTAATTCAGTCTTGCTCTTGTGAATGAGAAAAAACTGTCTTTTATCAAAATTAATTTTTTATGATTCAATCAAGTCCCATGCTACATTTTTTCTTCACTTATTCATTGAAATATGTAAGATATAATAAGTAGTATGTAAGTTAAATAGGTTGCAAACAGCGTTTTATGTTGACATTATCTTTTAAGTACTAAAACATTTTTGTTAATAAATCTTATAAATCTTAGACAAAAAAAAAAAAAACTTGCTGAAGTTTAAGTTGAATCACTAAAATTACTAACTGGAAATAAATAAAAACTAAAACTGAACTAAAACTCAAACTTTAAACCTTAATGCCAATATTAAAAATAAATATATAAATAAACTAAATTTAAAAATGAAAACAGAAAATACAAAAAATAAAGCATAATTCAACATATTATTAAAACTATAATAGTATGTACTGTAAATAATGATAAAATAACTTTTACATAAAGTCATTAAAATCTTTCTGATGAAGCTTCTTGATTGTTTTGCTGGTTAAAATAGTTAAGCATCCTACTGAAGACAGCAGGTCATAGCAGCAAAGGTTGTTAACTTTTTGCTGGTCTACTAACTCTAACCAACTTGAGCAAGATGCTCTACTAGGTTGAAAATTGGACACATCAGTGGTTAACCCAGCTGATCATCCATCTTGATCAACTTGGACCACCTTGTACTAGACAATTATTATACATGTCAAGCTTTGACCAGCTTGAAACCATTTTAAACTAGCACCACTTTTTTCCATAATTTGAATGATTAACATATTCTGTGAAGGGAGAACCTGGTGCTCCAGGGTTTTCAGGATTACCAGGTTTACCAGGAGAGGATGGAGCTCCAGGACAGAAGGTACCAGGCACACTTTAATCTCTTGAATCATTTCAGTCAAGACTTAGCATCAGCACCTTAGAAAAGGCCACACATATTCATCACTGTGTGTATTTCAGGGAGAACCAGGAGCCCTGGGACTGAGGGGCCCTGAAGGAACAGCAGGAGTGGGAATCCAGGGTGAAAAAGTATCTGTTTCACCTTTTTTTCACACGCTTTCTCACATGTTTAACTTTATAAAATCATGTTAAAGATCTATCAAATGAAAACTGAAGTTTGGAGTGTGAGATTTCCATACATGTCAATCTTCTCACTTCCTGTTTCAATGGGGTCTTTAACTGTGAACACCAACTTGATGCTTATTGATGTAGTGTTTTATTAATGTTGTTTAGGGTGATCAGGGTCAGCGGGGAATTCGTGGGTTAGTAGGGCCACCGGGAATAGCCGGACCCTCAGGGTCGAAGGTGAGTGCTTAGTTCTCAGCTGTGAATCTGGAATATTTTGTCTTTTGCTACATAGACATTATAGAACATCTAATATAAAATGTCCTTCCGTTCTTTATTAATGTCTTTGTAGGGAGAGCCTGGCACCCCTGGGAGACTGGGAATACCTGGACTACCGGGACGTGCTATAACAGGAACAAAAGTAAAAGCTTTTCTATTTGCAATCTGGAAATAAATGTTTTTGGTATTTATAATATAAAACAAAAAAAACTTTTTCACATGTCACTTTCTGACTATTTTTCTGACACTATTTCCCTGTTTAATACTGTAAAGCTGCTTTGACACAATCTGCATTGTAAAAAGCGCTATATAAATAATGGTGACTTGACTTTTGTACCCCACAATATATGTGCAAAAAAACCTTTAAATGCACAGTATGTCTGTAAAAAAGCATTGTAATGTTTCATTGTAGGGTGACGTAGGCCCTCCAGGTCCATCTGGTCCAATAGGAGAGACGGGATATGGACTTCCTGGACCAAAGGTTCATTTAATTCTTAATTATTGTTAATACTGTAAAATAAGCCCATGTTATTAATTAGTTGTCAGCCTTGATCAAACATCAATGGATTGCTCATGCTTTGTTTCTCAGGGTGATCGTGGTGACCCAGGTCCTCCTGGTCTAAGTGGACCAAAAGGGGATGGCTATCCTGGTCCCTTAGTGAGTAAAACCATTCATGATCGTGACATCATTCTGTAATTAAGTTCTTGTAATTCACCATGAAGTCATATTTTGTTGTTGCTGTGTGTGTTATTTGTTTGCAGGGGCTTCCAGGTCTTCCTGGTCTTCCAGGAGAACCTGGTCTTGAGGGCATAGGAATACCTGGACCAAAGGTAGGGCGGTCCTTATGCGTCACCCTAAGGCAGATCTCACATGTTTAAAAATATTCTCATCAAATGAGGTGTAAACACAGGTGTTTCATCATGACTGTGTCTCAGGGTGATATTGGCTTCAGAGGTCTATCGGGCCCACCTGGACCTCCAGGGGAAGGACTACAAGGACCACCTGTATGTCACTAAACACAGACACATGAATTGAAGTCCTTGTCAATCTCATTCAGTCCTTCTTAGCCTTGATTTAAGACAAATTATGAACCGATTCATGAAAGCTCCTCACCATAATACAAAAGGAAACATTTGTGTGCATGTGTTAAAGAACATATTTAAAAGTCTTCACGGTTGCCCCAAAACGAATATGAATATTATGTTAAAATAATATTTACACTACCATTCTAAGGTTCTTTTTTGAAGAAATTAGTACTTCTATTTAGCAAAGACACTTTAAATTAATCAAAACTAAAACATGTATAATTTTATCAAACTTGTATTTGTTTGTTTATTTATTTATTTATTTTGAACTTTCTATTCATCGGACAATCCTGAGAAAAAAATGTACCATTATTTTCAACATTGATAATAATCGGTAATATTTCTTGAGCAGCAAATCTGAATTTTAGAATGATTTCTGAAGGATCATGTGACACTGAAGACTTGAGTAATGATGCTGAAAATCCAGCTTTGATCACCGGAATAAATTACATTTTAAAATACATTACAATAGAAAAAAAAGTTATTTTAAATTGTAATAATGTTTTACAATTTTCCTGTTTTTACTGTATTTTTATCAAATAAATGGAGCCTTGGTGAGCAGAAGAGACTTCTTTCTAGTACTAAAATATCTAACACCAAGCATTTGAACGTTTGAGCATATATTATATATTTTTATAATACAAATAATATATGTGGCATCTGCAAACAAATGTGGCTAATTGTTCCCCCAATTAATAATTTGAAATGTTTTGTTTGAAATGTGTTTTGCACATGACACTTATGACACTTATCTAATGCAATGACATATTCAGACAAGTGTGGCTTTTTGGAGAAAATTATCTGTAAATTATTTTTTTCCTAATATCTGTGATCCCAGTGCATTCTGTCTCCCTGAATGAACTTCCCATGGAATACATGCCATTCCTCAAAGGCTTCATCAATTACCACATCATTTTAACACCACATTTATCATTGTACTGTATCCGTGATCGTATATCACACACACACACACACACACACCTGCTCCAAATCTTTTACATATGTCCAACAAATCCATATAATGTAATCCAGTAACATTAACATCATTCCAGATGTTCCAGTGCTGCTTTCATCCCAGCACCAATTCATCTGAAAGTGTTTTTTTCCCCTTTGATTTGTGTTAATAATCTGTCTGTGAACAAAACAGGGCAACATGGGAAGACCAGGACCTCCTGGACCGACTGGGCAACCAGGACAAGGCCTACAAGGTCCAAAGGTGAGACACTGGCATACACAAATCATAAAGTGTTGACCATGCATATATGTGTTTTCAAACCTAACAGGACAAACTTATACACTATTGCAGGGTGATCAGGGGTCACAGGGTGTGACCGGGCCAAGAGGACCTCCTGGAGAAGGAATGCCGGGGTCAAAGGTCTCAGGTTTTGTTAAATAATCTGTGTTGTGGTTGAATATTCATACAGTTTATTAATATGAAGACCATTTGTGTTTTTCAGGGGGATCGTGGAGGTCAGGGTGAGAGAGGGATGAAGGGGGTTAAAGGTGATATTGGAGATCCTGGCGTTCCTGGACAAACAGTTAGTAAACTAACCTTAACATTAACAGAGTTGCTGCCTGAGTGAAGCATTTCAAATCATAATGTATATGACTTTCTATTTCATATAGGATGCAGCCTAAATACTAGGCAGAGAGGTAATTTGCTAAAATGTGGTGTGGTGCAATGAAATGAATAACATTTTGGGTCAATAGCATGCAGTGAAATACACACTGCAATAAAATGCATAAAAAATCAGGTGTTTCAAACAATTATAGTAAAAATGAAACTTTTACAAACAACAGAAATCATAAGAGCTTTTCCCCATTATATAAAACCAAAAATTTTTATGTGTGCCACATTATGTTTATAAACTCAGTGCTCAGTGCTGTAATTTCCTTTTGAGATGTATTATAACTCCCTCAACTTGTTTCAGGGTAGATCTGGAATCAAAGGTGAATCTGGACTAACGGTGTGTCTTTTACATCTTTCACATCATATTACAACATTCAAACCATGATATGAATTTTATTCATATAAGCAGTTCACATGTATTTCAGCTCCTCAAATGTGATGTTTGTTTGTTTTTAGAGGGATGAGATCATCAGAATGATCCGGGAGATTTGTGGTATGTGTATCCAACATTACATTTGAGCATAATATGCTTTATATACTGTTCAAAATGTTGGGGTTGGTAAGACTTTTTCCAAGACTTTTTTACTTTTGAATGGTAGTATGTAATGTCCTGTCCTGTCTTTCAGGCTGTGGAGTCAAGTGTAAAGAGCGTCCCATGGAGCTGGTGTTTGTGATTGACAGCTCTGAAAGCGTCGGGCCTGAGAACTTTGAGATCATCAAGGACTTTGTGGCCGCATTAGTCGACAGACTCACCGTGGGGCGTAATGCCACCCGAGTCGGTCTCGTTTTGTACAGCCTAGAGGTCCAGCTTGAGTTCAACCTCGCTCGCTACATGACCAAACAAGATGTCAAACAAGCGATACGCAGGGTTCACTACATCGGCGAGGGCACCTACACCGGCTCTGCCATCCGCAAAGCAACTCAGGAAGCGTTTTACAGCGCGAGGACCGGGGTGAGGAAGGTTGCCATCGTCATCACAGACGGACAAACAGATAAACGGGAGCCAGTGAAGCTGGAAATCGCTGTCAGGGAGGCGCATGCAGCCAACATTGAGATGTACTCTCTGGGGATTGTTAACATTAGTGATCCGACACAGGAAGAGTTTCTCCAGGAGCTCAATCTCATTGCGTCGGACCCTGATAGTGAGCACATCTTCTACATAGACGACTTCAACACCTTGCCAGGTAATTCAGCAAACTTGAGGTTGAATGCCAGTTTACATACTTCTACGGTATGAATGTACTTCTCTGGTGATGGCAAGATGCATAATTGAATACATATGGAGGTATGCATAAACTGATGGTGTATTTATGGCATGTTAAAAACGCTGTTTATCTTGACTCATTAATTAAGTCAAGACATTTTACATAAACTTTAATATATTAAATATGCTAAATATTTACATTTTGTTTAATCATAACTGCACTTCAACATCTAAAGTTCTAAAGAACATCTAAATAATTTAAAATTCTAAATAAAAGAGATCAAGATGTGCAGCAGTTGTGCCTTATAATGCCTGAATAATTTAAGTTTTAGTTCAACTTAGTTTTGATTTATTACTGATACATTACAATTCCATTATTAATCAAAGTTTAACAAATACATTTAAAAACTGCTATATATGTTCCTCATCCTTTGTAAAAAATTAATGCACACTTTGAAAATTGAAATAAAAAGTTAAAAAGTTCAGTGCATGAATTAGATATGTATATATATATATATATACTGTATGTTGTATACTGTATGTTAGTCTTTACTATCACTTTTTATCAATTTAACGCATCCTTGCTGAATAAAAGTATTAATATCTTAAAAAAACAATTTGAAAAAATACTGACCCCAAACTTTCTATTTTAAATGAATGCTATACTTTTGAAATGTTTTATTCATCAAAGAATCCTCAAAAAAGTTTCACAGGTTCCAAAAAACATTAAGCAACTGCTTCCAACATTGATAATAAATCAGCATATTAGAATGATTTCTGAAGGATCATGAAAATTCAGCTTTGATCACAGAAATAAATGACATTTTGAAGTATGTTAAAATAGAAAACCATCATTTTAAATTGTAATAATATTTCACAATATTGCTGAACATTAAAAAACATTAAAAATCTTAGTGATCCCAAACTTTTGAACGGCAGTGTAAATATTAATATCAGTAAATTATAGTTTATATAAATAATAATAGTAGTAATAATAATATTAGTTGACTTTTTAATTAATTAATTTATTTGTTTATTTAAATCCAATGATAGGCTTAATCTGGAATTGATCAGATATTTACATTTGGGTAGAATTAAATATCTAATATTGCTTTTCTCTCGTTTAATTCACTCTTATACAGCTCTGGAGTCCAAACTGGTCAATCAGCTCTGTGAGGATGAAAATGGAGCACTTATCTTCAGTCGCATTAATGGTTTTGAAAACGGATATGGTATTAATGGCAACCGCATCAATGGTAACGGCAGGTACAGTTATGGCACCAATGTAAATGAAGTCCACAGAGAGAACACAGGAACACACTCTGGGCTGAGCACCGTCACTCATGAGAGCGGGAGAGGAGACACGTTTGCTCCAACAACTGGTCCAGACATTAATGAGGTTAGTGCACTGAGGGGCTCAACAGTGACCAGACACTTTCTTGGTGGCCTAGGTTTAGTAATATAGATAATGAATGGAATTATTTGTGTTCAACTTTGATTTTGAGTGTTTTTCATGTTTCTAATGTTCTCTCAGGAGGTTGAGCGTGTACCTCAGACACCAGACGCAAACACTTCAGAGCAGAGCAGAGGTAGAGGAGATACAACACTCACTGGGACGTCCACACAAAGCAAACCGTCATCGGGGACAACATCATCATCATCATCATCAACAACAAAATCATCATCAACAACTGTGAACACGTCAACCTCAGTGCGGTATATACCAGCACCACGACCGCCATTACCTAAAGGTAAAAACACTGTCTAATACACTACTGTTCAAAAGTTATGGATCTATAAGAGTTGTATTTTTTGTGTGTGTATAAGTGTATATAAGAAGTGAATACTTATATTCAGCAAAGATGCATTCAATTAATCAAAAGTGACAGTAAAGACTTAAATATTGTTACAAAAGATTTCTATTTTTTATTTGGGAAAAAAAGTATCATGGTTTCTGCAAAAACAGCAAGCAGCACAACTGTTTTCAACATTGATAATAATCAGAAATGTTTCTAGAGCAGCAAATCAGCATATTAGAATGATTTCTGAAGATCATCATTTTAAAATATGCATATTACAATAGAAAACTACAGTGATTGGGAGGGCACGCTTTTGGTTCACTTAGTTTTGTCTCGGCCATGCTAACGCATGGGAACGTCATATTAACTCGTAGGAAGGTGATAAAATGACGTGGCCACGGGATCATTTTGTCAAGGTAACCATATTCTTGTCGTGGCCTCGAAATCCTAGGGAACGACATATTTTTCTCGTTTCCACGAGTTTAAAGCGTAAACAAGCCTGTGTGACCCAATGTTGGGGAAAGTTACTTTTAAAAGTAATGCATTACAATATTACGTTACTTCCTAAAAAAGTAACTAATTACGTTATTTTTTTACGTTATTTATACATAAAATTGTAGATTTTTTTTTCACCAGACAAGATATGTATGTAATCTTGTAAAGCTTTTTTTTAAATCTATGTTCAGAAGTTGTATCTCTTGACCCCCGTTGTGAGCTGCTCCTGGATCAGGGCCCTTGTCGGGACTATAACATCCGCTGGTACTACGACCGGCAGGCCAACGCCTGCGCTCAGTTCTGGTACGGAGGCTGTGAGGGGAACCGTAACCGCTTTGACACAGAAGAAGAGTGCAAAAAGACATGTGTTGTTGTGAGAGCAGGTAAAATACACACTTGAATCAAACTTTTCTTTAGTAAATATTACTGCAAATGAAAATGGACACCAGCTCCTTCCATATTGTCACATTCTTCACTCTTTTCTTTGCATTTAGGAGGCTGATATCCATTATGGATGCCTTTCCCTTTGTCTGTAGCTAATTCGTCACACTCCAATACGATGGACCTGCACTGAAATACTCAAAAGTATTTGAAAAATTGATAGGACAGGAGATTTCATTGAGAGTAGCTAGTTGATAGTGGACAGTACTTTTCATATCACAACCTGCAGAACTGTGAATAAGCAATACTGTAATATTGTACACTGTCATAGTTACAAAACATTCTTGAATTGGCATTAATGTAATAAATGAAATGCAATCTTGATATTGAGAACTAATGTTGTCAGTATCAGTGTAATAAAGCTTGTCATTTTGTATCTTGTACTTTTTTAAATAAAATATTTTGTACTCTGATAAAAGGCCTGACTGTTGCACTGTCAACAATTCTAGATGATCTGTAATCTCATGTTCACTAAATCATCATATGTTCAGCTCAAGATGGATTTGTGCTGGTTATAGTAGAGTTATAATGAGGTAACATGACAGATGTTCTGTGGTGACTTTGAGGTCTGCATCTCTTAGAGACAAATGAAGGTGCAGTACTTTGATATTGTGATGTCTGAGAAAGCAACCTATTAGCATTCCCATTCATCTCAATGGCAGTCCAGGAAGTGCATGACCTGCATTTTGTTAATGTTACCAATTACTTATTTACTAAGGTAAACGGTCAGGGTTAACACCATTATGGGGGGCAAAAAAACTTAAAATTTTTGAATTACTGCATGAAATACCTTGATTTGTTTAAATAAAGTAGGGCTCCAATATAATCAACCCCAAACTTCTGAGAAAACAGCATTCAAAATAAAAACCTAAATGCTGAATAAACCTCTATTAAGTAAACTGGTATGTTTTTCACTCCTGCTTGTCATTAATATCTCCACATGCTTCCTCTTTAACAGTCTCACACATCTGTCCCTTATGCTCTGACTTAAATTACACGTCTCCTTCCCCCAACACCTTTCTGCCTGTTTTAATTTTAGTATTAGTGTCTCTAGTGCGACTGGCGCTCTCCTCTGAGCCCTGAAATCATTCTAGAAGCATTTGCTAGAGTTGGAAAAATATGAAATCCCATGTATTTGTGATGGTCAATACTTTTTTGAATAGCACCAGTGAAGCTCAAATTACTAGTCTGAAATGTATTTATAATGTCCCCAAATACTGCAACCAGGAAATAATAATCTTTGGCCCAATCCCAATTCTGTTTTAAATCCTTTACTGTTTAATCACTGTTTTTGAAGTAAACTCACTCATAAAGAGAGACGCACAGACCCGCGTACACGCAATGTCCATCTCTCGCTCTCAAATTGGCCAGATCAATGTCTATGGTGGTTACAGCCCTGATCAGATATGAAAATATGTTATCGTGCAGTCAGTAATGATTTAACATTAGCAAACTTTAGCCATTTTTTGCAAACATTTCTTTTAATAACATGACCGTAAATATGAACACACGATTGAATGTAACATAGAACAAATGACTACTTTTCATAAACATCTTTATTAATGCCAAAAATGCCTACAATTATGGGTCTTTTTGTTCGCTCTGGCAGCCATGTTGCCGCTGTAGCCAGTTAATGCTGAGATCATTCTCAAAGCCTTCTGTTTGAAGTGTGGTCCCTAAAAATATTAGTTTGAAGGGCTATCAGTCACCTCCCCCTACGCTTACCCCTCCAAACATAAGAGAATTGAGACACCCCCACCCCTTCACGCTAAGTGCAAGGGGTAGAAAAGGGATTGGGCCTTTGACTTCATTTGTACATTTGAGATTTGTGTTTAGCAGTGCTGTCCACACACAGTCAGAAAAATGTGCAAAAATTGTATGTTTAGAGGTACATCTGGTGTAATGGCTTTAAAAGGTCAACTTTGTACCTCATCTACCCCTAAAAGGTACACATTATTAGCTTAGAGTGGTAAAATGAACCCTTAAGGTACTATGAACCTTTCATTGGTAAAATAGGTATACAAATGTCCCTTCTAGGGTGACTTGTATACTCTTTGGGTGACTTTGAAGCTGCTGTATCCCTAAAGGTATAGCTTTTGCACTATTTTCTAAGAATATATAGTATAACCAGCTACACTAAGAGTTTTGTCTCCTCCCAGGATCTGACGCATGAATAATAAAGTTTGACTCAAGGCACCGAGTGCTTGAGGAGCTGAAAATGGCTCATCACCTGTTGTAGTCGCAGCTGTCTCCAAACACTGCTAGTGAAACCTTCATTTATGTGGAGAATTGAACTCAAAGACACTTGCATAAAAACTTGCAGACAAAGTATAGAAGAATAGACTGGGATTGTTCAAATTTGCCAACTCATAAGTCTCCTCAGATCTTTATGTGTCTCGTCCTGTCGTGGCAGCTGCCGTCTAGGCTGCCATCACACTGGGATACCTTTCTTCACAACTAGGATTGAGGGATGACAGAGGCAGTGGGGGTGGACATGAGCTGGAGGGTTATATTTAGAAGGGCAGGATTAAATAACAGCCCCTTCACTCTGGGAATCTTTTCAGCACTCTGTCCTTTTCCAGCCCGGCCGGTGTGGCGAGCAGACCTGCAGCCACCTTCTCCCCTTTTTCTTCTCTTGTGTGCCAATTCCCATCTTGAAACGCAACAGCATGGATCCTAAAGCCATAAAGGAGGAGCTGCGGCTGTTCCAGAGCACCTTGCTTCAGGATGGACTGAAGGAACTTCTGAATGAGAACAAGTTTGTGGATTGCACTTTGAAAATCGGCGACCGCTGCTTTCCCTGCCACCGCTTGATCATGGCCGCCTGTAGTCCTTATTTCAGAGAGCTCTTCTTCTCTGAAGACGGCAAGGAGAAGGAAAGCGCCAAGGAAGTGGTTCTGGATGACGTTGATCCTAATATCATGGATATGATCATCCAGTATCTGTATTCCGCTGAGATTGATTTGACGGACGACAACGTTCAGGAGATCTTTGCAGTGGCGAACCGATTCCAGATTCCCTCAGTGTTTACAGTATGTGTGAACTATCTCCAGAAGAAGCTATCGCTGTTTAATTGTCTCGCCGTCTTCAGGCTCGGCCTGGTGCTCGGCGTTCCCAGGCTCGCCATAGCGGCACGCGATTTCATCGCTGACCGATTCGAAACCGTGGCGGCTGAGGAAGAGTTCCTTCAGCTGGCACCTCACGAGCTCTTAGCTCTGATTGGTGGAGACACGCTTAACGTGGAGAAGGAGGAGGTTGTGTTTGAGTCTGTGATGAAGTGGGTGCGCAGCGACAAGGCCAAGCGTGCCAAGAGTCTGGGTGAAGCGTTTGAGTGCATCCGCTTCCGACTTCTCCCCGAGAAGTACTTCCGGGAGAAAGTCGAGACCGATGACATCATCAAGGCAGATCCAGAACTCTTGAAGAAGCTGCAAGTCGTCAAAGACGCCTTCGGAGGGAAACTCCCCGAGAAGAAACCCAAAGAGAAGAAGGAAGGAGAGGCCGGAGCAGAGGAGGAAGAGGAGCTGCTGCCGGGTTACTTGAACGATAATCGTAGACTGGGGATGTACGGACGAGACCTGATCCTCATGATCAATGACGCGGCCGCTGTGGCCTACGACGTGGCTGAGAATGAGTGTTTTCTGGCTGCCGTGTCAGAGCAGGTGCCAAAGAACCACGTGAGTCTCTGCACCAAGAAGAACCAGCTCTTCATCGTCGGTGGCCTGTTTGTCGATGAAGAGAGCAAAGAGTCTCCTCTGCAGTGCTACTTCTACCAGGTACAAAATAGCTTTAAAACTAGGTGCTGGTGTGATTGTAACCACACTAGGTTTCTTAAACTAGCTTTACCAGAAGGGACCTCCATGGTCTTCACCGAAAGGTTCATGCTGGTCCACTAGCTAAACCAGGACCAGCATGGAAATCCATCTTTATGGTCTTTGAACTGATTTAACTTTAATATGCAAACTTCAATCAATTTCCTAAGTACAGGTTATTTTTTTCTTAAATCCTATATTTAAGGTCTCTGAATTGAGCTGCTTTTATAGTAACACTTTACATTGTAATTTGTTAACACTGGATAACATGAATGATCAGTACTTTTTCAGGATTTAGGTTAATTTTGTATTCTACATAATGCATTTTAATTATTTCAAGTTGTACAAATTAACATGAATATATTATAAACAAATATGAATTAACAATATATATTGTCAATTTCATTTGTATAGTGCTTTTTACAATACATGGATTCAAAGCAGCTTTACAGAAAATCAAGATGTTACTATTAATAATACCGTATGTTCAAACCTCGCGACAACATAAGCAATCTAGCATCTTTCAGTGTAAGCAGATATATCTAACTTTATGTAAAAGAGTTGGGTGATAATGTAGTAACATTTTGCGCCAATATATTGAAAAAATATTAGTCTACAATATTATATGTTTATAAATGAAAATTAATCCGTATTCATAAATGTATTCATTATTACTTAATGATATCTACTCTTAAACCATATTGTAAGGTATTATGGGAACTTATTTGTCATTTTAAAACAATTCTATCCTATCCAGCTGGACAGTATTGCTGCTGATTGGAGGGCAATGCCTCCTATGCCCAGCCCTCGATGCCTGTTCAATATGGGCGAATGTGAAAACCTGCTGTTCGCCATCGCTGGCAAAGACCTGCAGACCAACGAGTCCCTCGACTCCGTCATGTGTTATGACACTGAGTATGAATTCAAGAGCTCTGTCTGTCCACCTGCTGATTCTGCTCTTCACAATTGACTGCTGGCTCAGATCTGTGGCTTCAATAGTATTTCATGTCATTGCAGAAAGATGAAATGGCACGAGACCAAGAAACTTCCTCTGCGTATTCACGGCCATTCAGTTGTGTCACATAACAACCTGGTGTACTGCATCGGAGGAAAGACAGATGACAAGTAAGAGTGTGTGTGTGTGCAACTGAGATCAGAGGTGCTCAGGAACATATGGTGTAGTTTGCAGCTGTCTGTGATCCAGCAAAGTTCCTCAAAAATCTTCTGTACAATGCGACACTTAAAGGGCTCTTATGATGAGGAACCCATGATGATGTATTCATCTTTTCAGATAAAACAACTTGATGTAACTTCCTCTTCAGTCCTAAGCATTTATTGACATTTATTGGCAGCTATTAGTAATCACCAGAAGAACTAGTAAAAAGTAAAGAAAACTTGCCAAACTGTGCACTGTTCCTGTCTGTGTAGCACCTATTGCTCTGCATGTTTGAAACAAGTGGCTGAAGTTTATATTGAAATAAATACATAATAATATAAAATTATATATAGTTATATATGAAGAACAGCCCCTTTTAAGTCAGGAAGTCAGATTGAGGTGAAGCACAAGCTTCTACATTTTAAAGAAAGATTACAAAGCAACATTTTTATTTAAAATAACATGAACCATTGGTTTTTCACAATAACATCAACAAGGTACTTTAAGTCAGTTTTTATTTCATATTCAACAACATAATCGACAACATTTGGTGAACTGTAAATTATTTGATTTAAAAAAAAATCTTAAAGTAAATAAATCTCTCTTTTCTCTCTCACAGCAAAGCTCTCAATAAAATGTTCGTGTACAACCACAAGCAGTCAGACTGGCGAGAACTGGCTGCTATGAAGACGCCCAGAGCCATGTTTGGTGCTGTAGTTCATAAGGGAAAGATCATCGTAACTGGGGGAGTGAATGAAGACGGACTCTCAGCTTTATCTGAAACCTATGATTTTGGAACAAACAAGTATGATTTAAGTATTATTTATATATTATTAAAGTATTCTTTAAATATTTTTAACTGGTTTTTATTTGTATAGTTTTGGTTTTTATTTGAGTTAAAAAAAATATGTTTTTTTCATTATTATTTTAAATATTTCTATTTATTTTCCATTTATTTTTATTTCAATTTTAGTAATTTTCGCACTAGTTTTTTTTTTTTTTTCACTTTTAGTTTTAGTAACTTTATTTCAGTTATATGCCAAGGAAACATATCTAATTTAGTTTTCTCAAGTTTTTCGTCTAATGTTTAATATTCTATTATTTCAGCTTTATTTCAATTAATGAAATTTGTTTAAAGTTTTAATTTTAGCTAACAATAACAACTAACAAACAAAATATACTGCAGTTTACAGGTTTGCTTGTGATATGAAACAATAATATTGTGTCTTTAGGGAGATGTACCATTCTTCCTGCGCTTATCCCTCTTTTCTGTCATCTCTTCACTGCTACTGCATGTAAAAATGAAATATATGTATTGTATTACATTAATATGATTTGCTCTCAGGTGGGACACATTCACAGAGTTCCCTCAGGAGCGTAGCTCTGTGAATCTTGTGAGCACCGGAGGAAACCTTTATGCCATCGGGGGCTTTGCTATTGTAGAACTGGAGGACAAAAACATTGGACCCTCCGAGATCACTGATGTGTGGCAGTAAGTCATCCCGATCCTGTGTCCAGTTGGTTCTGAAAGGAAAAAAAAGATTTCAATTAATTAGTCAAGTTCCAAGACAGTGCCCTGGAATAGATCCAGCATAGAACTGGATGTCAATTTATGTATTGACCTGTTTTCTTTCACAGGTATGAAGATGACAAAAAGACATGGAGTGGCATGCTGAGAGAGATGCGCTACGCTTCCGGATCTTCCTGCGTTGGTATGCGTCTGAATGCTGCCAGGATGCCCAAACTTTAAATCAAACCCAGTTTTTTAAAATGTGACCCTGTGTGGTCATGCGACCTTTGACCTCAGCACACAGCTGTCTGTGGTCAATTATATCTAGTCTAAAATGAGAAGCCAAGGGAACTAAACCCTTTTCATAAAAGTGCGAAAAAAGCTTTTGGGTTCCCTACAGTGTTTTTCTTTTACATTTTAGACAAACACAGTTAATATGAAATGTGTGTGAACATGAGCCATTTCTCATTTAATGCTATGACAGAACCATGTGAGCAAGAACAGGCACATTTCTGTATTGTTATTATACTGTAATAAAAATAAACTCTAGTTCTCTACTTCAAAAAAATATAGGTTACTTTGTGTATGTGCATTTTTTGTAAAATAAACACTTTTAAACCATATCAGCTTGTGTGTGTGTGTGTGTGAGTGTGTGTGTTTTTAGCAGACCGGCTAGTTTCATTATTTTAACTGCAACGTGTTTTGTTTTTTTATTTCAAGTTTACCTATCACAGTATCTCCATGTATCCCAACACTTCTTTAATAAATATATCACTATTTGATATTGTTTCTATAGCCTTTATGAAATTACTAAAATATATACAATATATAAATTCATATTTATTTCTTGCAAATATAAAATATAATTGATACACCAACTTTTTTTTTGCTGCTAGTGTTTCTTTGAGAGCTTGAAACCTATGCTTCACAAGGTTTCTCCAATGCAGGACTGAAAGCCTCTCAGTAATGTGGTCTCTTCTGGTCTGTATATCTGTTTAGAAGAGATCTTGAATGGGAATGATTCCCTCTCACATCCCGACAACTCTTTGATTCTTGGTTGGGAGACCAGGATCGACGGCTGTAGGTGTGCAAAGGTCTGGTTCCATTCCTAAAATGATTCACATCCTGTGTGAGACAGAATCATAAAATAGTTCTGAAGGTGCAGAAGATGAAGTACATGAAGAAACAGGGTCTAAGGTCTTGACGCAAAACAGTGTTTGCGGTCAAACTGTCAGGAGAAACATCTGATTTTCTGCAGGTTGGACAAAGGTGTCTGTCAGACTCCAGCAAACACGTTCTGACACCAAAAGATTGTCAGAAACAGCCTGTTTGTTTCTGACTGATGTTTGTTTGATCAGACACTCACATTCATCACAGTAGCTGCTCCTGCAGCAGGGAATCATCACAGCATCAGTCAGCAGATCCTTACAGATCAGACACAGCAGCACAGCAGGAACCGGATCGGATGAGGCTGGGGATGAAGGGTTATTCTGGGGTGAGAAGGGCGGATTATCTTTCTTCCCAATCGCATAGGCATCACTACACAGATCAACCATAACATGATTCAAACACAAGACTTAAACAAACACTAGAACCTGCAGCAAGATCCACATGATGGTTCAGGCCTGCAAAACCAAACAGCATGTTGCCATGGAAACTGATCAGGCTTGTCCAATTAAAAATGGTCATGACGCCATATGCACCTAAACGCTGAAAAACGTGGAATTCCGTCAATACGTATTAAAAACGTGAAATTTTTAACTGTTTAATAAGGTTTATAATTATGAATCTTTATGAATAATTATTAACACGCCTATAAATAATTAATCTTTGTTAGTAAGGTTTAAGGTTTGATATATATGTTTTGTGTGGATTTAATTATTGGATTTTTAAAAAAAAAACTATTTTAGTTTAGTAACAGTCGTTTCCTTATGCTTCTAATCTTTTTTGCATTCTAGTATGTGAGTGGCTAGATTTTTTAATGAAGTCACCTGAAAATAAATTCAGTATGTTTTCGCCTGTAGGTGGCGACAAATCAACGCTGAGAAAAAAAGAGTGAGAGTAATAAGTAAACAAACTTCAACAAATGACACATTTAAAATAATTAAAATGCAAAAATAAATGTATTTACATATAATTATACTCAAGCGAAAAGAAATTACAAATCCCGTGTGATTTTTGTCCGCTTCAGGCTTCCGTTTTCTCTAGTTCAGGCGGTTTATGTTTTTACCCAGAATGCACCGCTGATCGTCACGGCGCCATCTTCATAGACCTGCGCGCTGAGGACACGAGAGCGACGCTTAATGTTGTTAATGTGCTCTTCATTTTGGTAGCATTTGTTTAACTTGGATCAAACATGTAAGTTATACGTCCTATCAAAGATATTAAAAATCACCTTTCAGTATGACTTGTTCAAACGAAAGAACAAAATGGAAATCTCAATATATTCAGGACACATGTAACGTTAGCATGCTAGTCATTCAATCATTAAAAGACAAACCGCTGCGCTTTCAAATCTAAATATTACCCGGTTATTAGATAAGCTAATTAGATAAATATACAGTTTAAACAAATTGGGATACACAAGGTGTGCAGCTGTTGGTCAGTTCTGTGAGACGACAAATAAACAATTTAATGTCGTTTTATTCTAAAGTTATTTTGTAATCTCAAAGGTAACAAGTCGAATAGACTTATGAGCCATGTTCATGGCCGTCATGTGTTATTCTGACGACACTGACATATCGACGCTTAATCAGAGTAACTTAGGCAAGAAAATAGCATGAACAACTATTGATATGAAGGAAGAGGACTTGTTACATAAGAAACACTAATACTCTCTGTGGGGAATTTGTCAAAATATGACAAAAACAATATATTTCACAACAAAACCGAGAGGTTTTTGTGGTCGAGTGTGTTAGTTTGTGTACTAGTGTTGTGTTAAGTGTTTAAGCTGTGTTTTGTGCCTGCAGTGTGATGGGGGTGAAGGTGCAGCGTCCTCGCTGCTTCTTTGACTTTGGGATCAGTAATGTTCCAGGTGAGACTCTGCACAGCTGCTCTTCAGTACATGAGGGATGTATTTCCCTGTATAATGTTTTTCTCCTGCTGGTTTTCCTTGCTGCAGCGGGCAGAGTGGTCATTGAGCTTTTCTCGGATGCTTGTCCCAAGACATGTGAGAACTTCCGCTGCCTGTGCACAGGTATCTATATATATATATAGAGAGAGAGAGATGTTTAATGCAGTAAAATTACTGTCTCTGTGAGAGACGTTTTTACAGCAAGGCTTCCAGGTCTGTTTATGCATTGCTTTGTGGGTTTTTTCCATCTCTGTCTCCAGGTGAGAAAGGAATTGGTAAGACTACCCAGAAACCCTTGCACTATAAAGGAAGTCTGTTCCACAGGATAGTAAAGGACTTTATGATACAAGGAGGAGACTTCAGTGAAGGTACTGCTGTCTTTTTTTTAATCATGTGTATTGTATGTGTGATGCTATTTGACAAATGTTTGCCTCAACAGGAAATGGTAGAGGTGGTGAATCTATATATGGAGGTTTCTTTGAAGGTGAGTTGTCATTTTTTCCACTTCATACGCATGTGCAAATTGATAAAATATTGCAGGTTTTTTTAGATTGAAAACTTCAGAGTAATGCCAAATTTGTTAAGTCATTTTCTTGAGGTGATACTTGATTGACCAGGTTCATAAATCAGTTTAAATTAAAATACTTATATCTAGTAATCAAAAATTGCTTAAAGGGTCAACTTGAAACAGTTTCTACATTTCAATTGGTGTTATTTTATTAGTATGGATATGTATTCATTGTATTTAAGTTTTTGACTTGGCTTGTATTTCTGTATTTGATTTTACTTTAAATTTTATTTATTTTTATTACTTTTTGGGTTTTTATTTCTATTTAGCTTTAATTGTTGTTAGTCATTTTAGAACTTCAACTTCAGTTTAGGTCCATAGCAACATTTCTAATTGAATCTTTTTCAGTGTAGGTTCAACTAATATTTATATTTTATTTTAAGCAATTTTTAGTAGTTTTAGTTATCAATCACAACAGTAATTTCAATGTTCTGACATTTTCTTTGTCTAGATGAGAGCTTCTCAATGAAACATACCAAGGAGTTCCTGCTGTCGATGGCAAACAGAGGGAAAGACACCAATGGCTCTCAGTTCTTTATGTGAGTCCAGCATACGTGCTTCTCATGGATTGTACCGCCCTCTTTGGAAATGGACGATGATCTGCGACTATCGTTTTCTTTTTTGCAGCCTTGATGTAGAATATATGTATGCCCTCAGTGCATTGGTATGGTCTTGAACTAGATATGAACTGCAAATGATCATGTCTCAGATCGATTTATGGTGTGCATTAATCACTGTTTTTGTGTTCGTTAGATTTATATTTACATTCTGCCTCACTGTTTTGTGTCCCTGACCATAGAACTACAAAACCAACTCCTCACTTGGACGGGTAAGTGTGCAGCACAACCCGTTTATCAATTTTTGATAAACAAACTGCAAGGTTACATATCTTATGCAGTGTTTAACAGGTTTTGTTGCTTTTTTCCACAGAATTCATGTGGTGTTTGGTCAGGTGATCTCCGGCCAGGAGGTGATCCGGATGATCGAGAGTCAGAAGACAGATACCAACAGCCGACCCTACGCCGAGGTCAAAGTGCTCAACTGTGGGGAACTTGTTCCAAAATCTAAAGGTGATGTTGCATATTTTCTTTTATCATGTTTAAGACTAGAAATGTTTAGATGTTTTATGCTATCAGCTTTACCATATATTTTATTGTGTACTTGTGTATAAATATGCTCCCTGATGCCCGCATTTTATTTACAGTATAATTACCCAACTATATAAGCCAATAACAGACCATTTCATTCTGGGGAGAAATATTAGGGTTGTAAATGGACATATAAAACTGTTTCTGGAGAATTTTTGCACTTACCTAAGCCACATACCTTCTATGTAGATATCAGAGAACAATTAAAAATATTGTAGCAGTGCATTCTATGGCACCTTTAAGTAAAATTTTAGTTATCAAAAAGCATGACTAATTAAATAAAATCATTAAGTTTAGACAATTTATCAACAAAAATAAATACAAACTTGTGAATATAAAAATAATGAATATGTATACACATGCAATTAATTATTGATGCAAATTTGTCATAAAAACTGGCAATCAAATGAAGGCATAAATCATTGCGCCATCCAAAAGTTTTAGATCTAGTCACGGTTCTTCTGTCTCATTCATTTTGTAGTGACTTCTACACACAAAACTAAAGCATTCAGAGAATTAAGAATTGACAAAAGAACTTATTTAATAAGTGAGTACAATCAACGCACATCAATTGTGATAAAACTGTCCAGTGTTATGGAAGTAAGTATTTAATGGTCACTATGATTACTTGTGTTATTCACGACAATCTTGAGAATAGACTGGATTTTTAATTCATGCAGAATTTTCCTGTAAACTTTTATTAATAAGTTATGATTGGCAGTGCAAAACTAGCATCTCAAAGAGATCACACTTTAATTTAATCTTGGTTTAATCCTATTGATGCATTTTTTCCAGTCAAATTGTGATACTGTGTTTTAAAGTATTGCTTCAACTTCTGTCATCCAGCAAAGAGAGAAAAGAAGCATCAGTCTTCCAGCGAGAGTGACGGCGACTCTTCCTCAGACAGCTCTTCGAACTCGAAGGAATCAGAGAAGGAGAAGAAACGACGGAAGAAACATAAGAAGGAACACAAGAAAAAGAAAGAACAGAAACACAAGAAGAAAGACAAGAAAGGGTGCAGTTGCCCTTTACACATTTATGATGAGAATCTTTCACCCTAATATAAAATTTCAAAATTTGAAGAATTTATTTTTCATCATTAGTTCAACAAAGCTCAACACAGTACACAAATTATCACAGACATAATAAGCGGTCTTGAAATGAATACAATTAAAATGTATTCATAACATATAACTATATCTGAAATGATTTCACCAGCCAATCTTTTTTTTTTTTTTTTTGTACAATGTTTATTGTTGCTGAAAGTGATTTTTAATGTAGTCATTCTTCAGAAGAGTGTGAGAATTTTAACATGTCTTTTTCTGTAGGTCTGATGAGGAAGAGGCTGATCCCCAACCCGTGTCGACCATCCGCCCAGAGGAAGTCCCACCCGTTCCAGAAAACCGCTTCCTAATGAGGCGAAGCCCCCAGAAGGCCAAAGAAGAGGAGCAGGGGAAAGAAAAGCAAAAGGAGGACTCTGGGAAAGATGGACAAAGAGAGAGAGAGAGGGAAAGGGACAGGTAGAATGTGATATGCTTCATTCAGTAATGTTGTGGAGGATCATTTGTTGTACAGACATGGATGAAATGTTGTTGTTGTTGTTTTTTTTCCCTTTGCAGTTCGTAACTTTTAAATTGTATTCTAGACCCATGGCGAACTCGCGGCCAAACCGCACGAGACTGGTGATGACCAGGTCAGGGCGCAGAATTAAAGGAAGAGGACCGAGGGTAAGAGAACACATATGATTTGCTTTGAAAGGCAGATCGTGAAAGTTAAATGTTTGGGCTTGGTAAGATTTCTGAAAGACGTCTCTTATACTTAGCAAGGCTGCATTTATTTAATCAAAAATGCATTTAAAACGTTAATATTGTGAAATATTTTAACTATTTAAAATATTTGTTTTCTATTTTAATACATTAAAGGGGACATAACACACAGTTTCACCCAATCTCATGTTAATTTTGAGTACCTATAGAGCAGAGGTCCCCAACCACCGGGTCATTCGGCGAGAACATTCGGGGGAAAATGTGAATAGATATGACGCTCTGTTATTTATTGTGCGTAAATTATTTTTCTAATTATTCTGTATTTTCGTTGTATACGATTGATATCAAGTAGCAAGTTGACGATGTTAAATTAGTAAATAAAAGATTGCTCTGATCTGTCATATAGGCTATTAGGGCTTAAACGGATCGCAGTTGATCAAATCAGTATGCCGCGCGGTCTAAAACATGTCTCTATGCTTGTGCATGCTTCGGGTGTGTGCCAGTACAGCATGCACAAGCATAGAGACGTGTTTCAGACAGCGCAGCATACCGATTTGATTCCTCTTTCATGTATCCCTGCGTTTAAGATGCATATGCATGGGGGGTTGCAGTTACGTCGCAATACTGAAAATATGTCTGTTTTAAACCATGAAGGCGAGCCAATGGATATCACAACAGCAACGTGCAAACTTTGCACAATAGTTATGCCGGTGAACGTCTTAACTTTAGTCATACAGAAAGTGAAAGTAAAATTGGACGTATAACAGTGTAAACAACTCTGAATGCATGAAACAGCATTGCCCCCCCCCTTTAGTGTCACATGATCCTTCAGAAATCTTTCTAATATGCTGAGTTACTGCTTAAAAACAGTTGTGCTATGTATATATTATAAATGTCTTTACTGTTACTTGTGGTCCATTTCACACATTCTTGCTGAAAAAAAATAATTTTTGAACGAGCCATGTTTTGTTTTACATATGTCTTCATTTTGATTTTAGTGAATAAAATTAAAGCTCATTTTTATAATACTTATTAAAAAAAAATTATTTCTGTAGCGCTACCGGACACCATCTAGATCTCGCTCGCGATCATGGGATCGGTTTCGCCGTAGTGAGACGCCTCCACATTGGAGGCAGGAAATGCAAAGGACACATAAAGCTAAAGCCAACACAGCCACCACCCAGGAACGATGGATCAAAGGGGACAAGTATGTGCAATTTTTACAGCGCGCACAAATATTGCATCCAGGATTCATGCAATTCATAAATGTAACTTTTTCACTCAAAAGTAAAATTTTGTTTTCTTGTGCTATTCCAAAACATTACTTGCACTCAAGAGTTATCTATATTATATAATTTATTAAAAATATATATTTATTCTTGAAAATAAATTTCATGTTTTTTTTGTTTTTTTTTTCAGAGGAGATATGTCAGAGGAAAAGACAGAAGCCACTGAGCCAGCCAGCGAGAGCAAAGCTGCAGGACTAGAAGCAAAAAAGAACTCCGAACGAGAAAAGAGAGATGCAAAGCGGGACAAATCACGCAGTCCCTCCAGAGGAAGAGACAGGAAGAGGGACAAACATCGCTCCAAAAGCAGAGATAGGGACGCACGGAAAAAGACAGATGCTGATGCGGAAAAGAAGAAAGCTCGCAGCCGGAGCAAGAGCAAAGAAAAGAAGAGAGAGAAGGAAAAGCACAGTAAAGCCGATGACAAACGGGGACGCTCAAGCAGCAAGGACAGGAAAGAGAAAGATGCAAAAGTGCAGGACAAGGAGGGCGAGCAAAAAGACAGAAGCAAAGAAAGGAGCAAACAACATTCAGAAGGGAATGAGAAAGAAAAGTCAAAAGAGGTGGAAAAGAAGAAGAATGGAGAACAGCGACGTGACCGATCTAGAAGCAGAGACAAGGGTCGTGACGGGTCACGGAGGTCCCGGTCCAGAGGCCGCGACAAGCGTGGCCAATCACGCGACAGAGGCCGTGACAGACGCCACAGCAGCAGCCGGGACAGAAGATCATCTCGCCGGTCGAGAAGCAGAGAGCGAGACAGACGGGACCGCGGGAGAGATGCAGAAGACAGAAACAAGAGGAAGAGTGCAGAGGAGTCAAAGAGCAGAGGACGAGACAGAAGCTCCAAAGAACGGTCCTCCCAGAGACAGAGAAGCCGAGAGCGAGATGATCGACAGAGCGGCAGGAAGAGGAAGGAAAAGAGCGACAGTGGAAGCAGCGATTCAGAGAGCGATGCTGATAAACGGAAGAAAAGAAGAAGCGAGAGTCCGAAATCTAAAGAGAGAGCAAAGGACAAATCTAAAAGTCCAATGAAAAAGAAAAAGGACCCGTCTTCCAGTGACAGTGACTGAGAGACTGCATGTACCTCTCCTTTATTTGTTTTCATTTCCCCCATCAATGACTTGCTGTACAACGATGGATACAAAGAGACATTTTTTAGTCATCATGTGAATCAGACATGCCCCTCTCCTGAACGCCTGGAATATTTTTTTAATGACTGAAATGGATTGCAATGTCCTAATTTGTTTCAGTTGAATCGGTTATATTTGTCCTGCTTTTATCTGACATTTGTTTTCATTTACTTGCCCACATCCTGACATAAACGTTTAGTGAAAATGGTTGCTTAATTGTTTTTCTGTCCGATCTGAGCTGTTTTATAAAAGGGGTTTGTTGGGGACATGTTTGCGTAAATTGGAGTTTTGTAAGGGCTTTATGTTTGTAAAGAGATGACAATGTTAGGTTCTGTTAAATTTGACAAATAAAAATTGATACTGAACCTGTGAACTTCAAATTCAGTGGCCCTGTTTATTGAGTCTCTTCCTGAGTGCATTTAGGATTTGAGGATGTTTAAGGCAAAACTGTTTTTTTATGCCAGTTGTGAGATTGAGCCATTTTGCTTTTCTACTTTTCTATCAGATTTTTGGAAGGAAAACATCGAAAATACACATTTAATATATCTTTAAAAGGATTCTCAGAATGAGTTTTTCCCTGCGCCGAGTCAGAAATCACTTTAGCAGCACTCACATGCACTGTAAAAACCTTTAGAGTAGATAATGTCAAATTCAGAGGGGTTTGTTCATATATCAGTTTTTTTCTTACTGTTGACAGTATATTCATGGAGTGATAAAAGGATCTTCAAAATCCTCTGTACAAACCTTTAATATGTCAACAAAATTAAACAACACTGGAACCTGGCGGGTCCTTATCCAATGTTAAGATTTCTGTTCTGGAAATGTATTAAATTAGCGCATATTTAATTAGATTACGCCTCATTTCCATATTTAAACATTTCAGAAAACATGTAATACAAAAAAGTCTTAATGTACTGATTAATCAGCTAATGTACCACGTTTTTTATATATTCAAGCTTGAAATTAGTGTTTCAGTCATAAATTGTGCTGGCGTCTTATTGCAAACGTTATTTCAAAGCTTTATGGCTCTACTATTCTAAAACATTTACTAGCAGTATCTATATTAAGACAATTCCGTTCTCATTCAAAACGCTGATTCACTTTGAATGAAACAGAAAGCAAGGTTCATACGATTCTAGTGACCAATCAGAGCTTCGCGAGACCTTTGAGTGACGTGCGTGGCAGCCAATCAGAGACGAGCGGTCGCTTGCAGGGGTGGGGACTAATGCTTTGTGTTGTAGGCAGCAAGTATCGGCCTCATAATCGCTAACGAAATTGAATAATTCACTCAGGCTCCCGTTTCAGGTCAGTATATATTTGATTGGCTAACATGCATCTCATTACTAGACTTTCTGAGACAGATATGTTGAATACCGAACACCTCTTTTGTAGCTCATTATGTCAATACTGTGTTTTTGCGTCATTTCCAGCAGAATGAAGACCTTAGTGGTGTTCGACTTTGATCACACTATAGTGGATGACAACAGCGACACATGGGTGATCCGCTCCACTCCCGAGCAGACGTTACCGGACTGGCTGAAGAAGTCATACCAGAAAGGCCTCTGGACCGAGTATATGGGGCGAGTCTTGACCTACATCGGAGAGCAGTCCGTCCAGCCGGAGCACATGCGCGCGGTCATGGAGAGCATCCCGATCACCGACGGCATGACCGAGCTCCTGACCTTCATATCTGACAATAAGAAAGACATCGACTGCATCATAATCTCCGATGCCAACAGTATCTTCATAGACTGGATTTTGCATGCATCAGGGTTGAAGTCTGCTATAGATGACGTCTTCACCAACCCTGCCAGCATCGATGCGCGCGGCTACATGAGCGTGCGCTGCTTTCACGCGCATGACTGTCAGCAATGTCCCGTGAACCTGTGCAAGAGCAGGGTGCTGCAGGATTTCAGAGAGACGCAAGCTAAGGCTGATGTGCATTATGAGAGGATTTGCTATATAGGAGATGGAGGAAATGACTTTTGCCCCGTTCTAGAATTGAAAGAAGGGGATATTGCAATGCCTAGGAAAGGATTCAGTTTAGAGAAACTGTTATGCAAAGCCATTTCAGAGGGTTCAGAAGCACTGCCTGCCAAAATCGTGCCCTGGACTAGTGGCAATGAAATCCTCAGGGAATTAAGAGCTCTGATTGAGTGATATAGTATTATAGGCAATACTGTGACAAACTACAGACTAATAGATAAAATAATATCACATGTTTATTCTGCACTAAATGTGCATGAATGTGTATCCTATCATAAATCATTTCTCCCTTAATCTACTTGATAAACTAATTTGGGCATGGTGTAATATCTGTCAGAATTAAGTTTATGTTTCGGATTCAGTGCACTGTTTTTTTTAACAGATTTACATATAATAGTTTTGACAGTAATCTCTTTGAGATTTAAAATCATAGTATAAACTCACTGTTTGGATTTATATAACAAATAACTTAACAGTTTGAGGTGCTTAATATTTAATGAACAAATGTAAATGTTTTAACATGCTGACTAAATATTTATTCTAAAATCTACACGATGAAAATCCTATTTATAATATGCCAATGAATGCCATTATTGTTATGTTATAAGAATTAATGCAGCCTGAATGTGACTCTAAACCTTTAACGCTGCAGTTTGGTACTACTGTGAAATGAAAATAGTTTCATATTTCAATGCATAAGATATAATACGAACCATATTATTTTTATTATTAGAAACCCTAATATGCATGTTAGTACCATATTCGCATATATACAGTGGACTCCAAAAGTTTGGGTTATATTATTATATTTTATTTCTATTTTTAAGTTGATTATATATTACAAATAATTAGTATTATTAATATTATTGAAACACTTCAATGTGGTGTCAGAGTTTTGGACCCCGCTGTAAGTTTCAGTGATGTTTCAAAAGGTCACAGTAACTCATGCTGAGTCCTGATAACAGCAGTTTGGAGTCAGACGTGTCGCTCTTGACTTTAGATAAACAGTGTTTGTTCCTGAATGAGCTCGGGTTAGATGTGTACTGTGAATGCAGCCTGATTCTTGATTCAGAGTGTCGTATTCAAAGCAGAGATGAATGGAGAACAGGGACTTATAAATAAACAAAGTTTGCATATCATTAAAGTTTGTTCATATGACCGGAGCATCGCCATATTCTCCTGACACCTTGTTCCTGTTAATATTTAAAACAAATCTTGTGTCCTTTGTACTTGTGACACACAGGCCATGCACATGTTTAGTGTCTGATTATAAAGGAATAAATTACCCAGTCAAAGTTATGACTTGCCTTTTGTTTCTTTGAATAAATGATTGTATCTAAGCCTAGATAGCAGCCATAATTTAATGAAGAGTCCAGCACTTTGTGGACGATGATGTTATTAAAGGAACAGGACCTGGACGCACAAACCTCTCAAGCTAAACCATTAGTAATAATTATAGGCTGTATGATTTCTTGGGAATAAAAAATAATATTCAATATCAGTCATTCTTGAGACATGGGACAAAACGTGTCCAGCAATTGTAAATCAGGTTTAAAAAATACAAATATTTTCAATTCTAAATGTTATGGGGATCAATAGTACACAATTATCCCCTTCAATTTAATTTTATCACTTGTTTCATCAAAAGTAACACTTAATATATCATTTCAAAGCAAGGTTGTTTGCATGTTTCAGAAGGTTTTTCAACACCGTCAGACATTCATTAAAATGTTATAAAATCAGGGAATATCAGGGGCAGCTGTCACTCTAAAGGACCCCTTGCCACAGTCCTCCTCTGCAGAGTACATCAGTGTCAGACGGGCTCTGGTTAGTTTTATAGTATTTTATATATAGAGGAAATATTTAGATCATTTTATTCTCCTGAGGCAGGATCCATTAGCATCTAGCACCAACAAAAGAACAAAACAAAAAGGCTACTACATGAACTCCATTGTTTTGTGATAGAAATGTCAAATTTGTCACCACCGTCAGATTTTGTGTTCCAGTCATATATGAAAATACTTAAATGTGACTCTTGAATAAAAGCTTTATAAACAATAACATACTCACTGTGTGTAGTGTTTGTTTTAATACAGTGATTGATTGATTCAATGACTACAAATTCAGGTTTTCGTCACCACCGTAAGATTTGTCAGCTCCGTCAGTTACATATTTTGATAATATTTCATTATGATGTTTTATATTTCTTGAGGAATTGTTGGTCACGTGAAAGTGTAATCTGTCTGCTAACATGAGAATGTGCTTTGAAATGTTAAAATCATCTTGAATACTGTAATACAATTTTATTACACAGGTAAAAAGCACATTTAAGAGAAAAGTTAAGAGGTTGTATCAAAGCATAGCTCAGTAGTTTAAGATACATAAATGTAGTTTTATTTGTCTGAGTGCAAGAATTTTGCACCCTGTTTTGTCCCACTTCTCAAGAATGACTGATATAACAATATTCCAGTGTTATCTAACTTAAATGACATTTCAAATAAAACGCCTGAATTATATTTGCCAGTGTTTTAGCAAAGTGGTAAAATGGTAATGCTCTTTCAAAGTAATTAAATAATTTCGAATGATTGAAAATAAAATTAATTAAAAAGAGCTGCTCGGTGTCTATGTAAAAAAAAAATAAAAAAATAAAAAAGTCAGGAAATGAGCGGATTCGGTGTTGAACTCAATTTCCCATGATCCTCCACCCGGTCACTACGTCATAACTTCGCGGCGCCGTCCCTCGATTCACGTTCGGATAGCGTTTAGCGTGGCGTTTGGTTGAGATCAGAACACAAGTAAAGTGAGTATGAGGTTTTTGCAAAGTTGCTTTTTTTCTGATGTTTACAATGCCACAATGCTTCAGAACGGACAGAAAAACAGCAATGACAGATTGTACGCCCGATGATTGTTCAGTGTCGTACTGTGACATGTGGCGCATGTGTCGCACATGAGTTATAAATATTTATAACAGCTATTTACTGAGTTTATAGCCTACAGACAGGCTATTTTAATCCTATTTAACACTGGATATGTTCACTACAGCAGTCAGCATTCAATATAAAACAGAATCTGCACGCGAGAGTCCTCGCACGTGGTTTGAGAATCACACACTTGTCTAGTCACTGTATCTGAAGTTCACCTAACGTACATTTTTCATCACAATCTTTTATTTAAATTATGCTGATAATACAGGCTTGTGATGTCACTTTTATAGAAAATGCAGAACAGAAACAGTGTAAATGTTTACAGACTTTTTGCAAAAGAGAAAATAAAATCTGTTTTTGTTCTCGTCCCAGCAGAGATGGCAGACAATCAGGAAATGTCTCCTCTGGAGAAGAAGGTGGCAGAACAGATTGAGGTGAGAGCATCATAATTAGCTTTATTTTCTCCTTCATTCAGATGCATGACATGAATTGATGTTTCTGTGTTCAGTATTATTTTGGTGACCACAATCTCCCTCGAGACAAGTTTCTGAAGGAGCAGCTGCAGTTAGATGATGGCTGGGTCACTCTGGAGACCATGCTGAAATTTAACAGGTAATGCATCGTGTTTCTGGAAATTGGAAAATAGAAACACTAAAATGTCTTAATTTACGTTTCCACAAATTAAGTCCATAAAAAGGTTGTTACACTGAGCAGAAAGTCATAATCTCCTAAAGTAATGGCATTATATTTTGCATGCACTGCAATCCTATCTTTTAAATCAAGATACGTTTGGTTGCAGATGCATTTTTGAAGATAAAAAGTTTGAAATTGAAGCGAAATTAAGTGCTTCAAATAAGAGCTAAAGAAAGAAATGTCTATGGGTATAAACTTGTTTGCTCTTGAGTTAAGTTGGTTGTTTTAATCATAAACTCACTTCATCTGGTCAATTTAGTCATTTTGCTTCTCAAGTAAATGTATATTGACTGTGAAGAACATCACTTTTTTGTAAAAAGTGTAAAATGCAAGTAAAAAGCAATGAAGATCTATTGGACATTGAAGCGCTGCTAATACAATTAATAGTGTGCATTTAGAGAACACATAAGCCTTCCGTTTATTCCTTAAATTTTCTTTACCCTGGTCTTAAAAATTCTTAAATTAACTTTAATAAAAATCTGCAGAACCTCTGAATGTCTTTTTTTCTGTATTCATTGTATTCAGTATTTCGGTATTCACCATTGTTTCATGAAAAGAGAGCTACTGCTTAGACATATTCCTTTTTAAAAATAACACTCCAAGTCAGTCCATGTAGCTTGTAAATCTAATGGCTCGGGGTTTTTGCTGCTGTTGAGTTTGTCTGATATTGTGTTCGTCCTCACAGACTAAAGAGTCTCACATCAGACCCAGCTGTTATTGTTGAGTCTCTGCAAAAATCTAAAGTGGGTTTGCTGGAGATCAGCGAGGACAAAACCAAAATGAGACGAAATCCAAACAAACCTCTTCCAGAGAACAATGAGGAGTACAGGGACGCGCTCAAACACAAATCCATCTACATGGTGAGCGAATGGGAACAATGGCATCAAGTTCCTCTTTGTGTCACTGTTTTTGTGTCATAAAACAGTGTATAATAGGGTTTAACAGGTCATCTTGTGCTGTTTGTATGACTGGATACTGTTGTTTTTCTCTTTTGTCAAGCCACATGTTTCTGTTGTTTGACTGATATTAATGTTTAAATTCAACAGAAAGGTTTTCCTCTTGAAACCACGCTGGATGAAATTAAAGAGTGGTTTGCAGATAAAGGCACCGTTGAGAACATCTACTTGAGGAAAGGAGCCCAGAAGACTTTCAAAGTAAATCTTTATAAGTGACATGAGGAGGAAACCATTTGGACCTATTTTTCTATGCCTTCAGTGGTCAGACCAGTGTTATTATTTATATACTATTGTGGTATTTATTAATATTTTGACTGTTTTAATAAATTTTCTGTTCCGATTTCGTTCTTTAAAGATTTCTATATAGCTTCTTTTTTTTGTTACACTGTAAAAAAAGTCAATTAAACATTTAGAATAGATTTTACAAGAAAATACTTGAATTTCAGTCTTCAAAATTTCTCATTTAGTTTAATGTGTTGCTGTTCCTTTGCTAGTAATTCTCACAATTACAGTTTCTGAGTAAAAATAGTTTGTGCATCCAGTTTTTTTCAGTGTACGTCAAACTTTATTTTATTTTAGTTAGTGGCCAAGGCAACATTTTAAGTTGGCATTTCATCTAATACTTTGAAATAAAGCTGAAAAAATAAATCAAAACAAATGTTTATTTAATTTTTTTTAGTTAACAACGCTGGGACAGACAAGATTACAATACTTGAAAACTGTACTTCATTGTAATTATATTTTACTGAGGAAACCAAGGAATGTTGTGTACCTCAGTTTTTTTGTTTACGTTGCTGTTGTTGTCTGCAGGGATCGATCTTTGCTGTTTTAGAGTCTGAAGAAGCTGCCAAGGCTTTTGTGGAGCGTGCTGATGTCAAAGAGTACAAAGGGAACGAGATGATCGTCTTGATGAAGTAGGTGCTTCTGCAGTTCAGTTCCTCATTTGTCTCCAAGCATTGCATGTTTTCTTAGTACCCTGGTGGGAAAGTTGTTAACCTTTGACCTCTGTCTGTAGAGGGGACTACTTTTCTAAAAAGATGGCCGAGAGGAAGCAGAATCGTGTGGAATCAAAAGCTAAAGCAAAAAGGTAATGCACAACACCTGTTCTACACAAAAGTGCGATAGTTGAAAGTTATAAATGGTAAATGTGCTTTCCAGTGAAAAGGAAGACAAGCAGAAACAAGCCGAAGAAGAAGAGCTGGTGAGTTTTGACGCGGAAACGCAAAAAAGCAAGTTCTCAGATGTGACCGTTAATAATATATGGCTCTTCTGTTTACCCAGAAATCCCTGAATGATCAGAGAGGCTGCCTGCTGAAGTTCTCCGGTGAATTGAGTGACACCTCGAGAGAAGATTTCCACAAGATCTTCTCCGATCATGCTCAGATCAAATGGATTGATTTCACCAGAGGAGCTAAAGAGGTGTGAAACGAACATGTTTCACAAATACTTCTGTCACATTCTGTCTACACAACATTTAAAATTTTTGTTAATTATTTAACATCAGTTTTTAAAATCGCATTTTAGCTGGTGCTGTATGGTTGTAATGTTGTAATTTACATAAATTGTATTTTTTTTTTTTTATAACGTGTGTGTATATATATATATATATATATATATATATATATATATATATATATATATATATATATATATATATATATATATATATAGAGAGAGAGATGATCTTATATCGACGATAGCCAGAGATATTGTTAAAAACATCAATTGTTAGCAATATTGCGATATTTGGCATTTCCAATTAATGTAGGCCTGTTATATTCTTATTTTTATTAGGCCTATTATTATTGAAGTTATGAAGTTACTTTTATTATTAAATTAAAATTACTATTAATTTGCCCTCCAACAATTACCAAATAACTGACGTGCTGCGAGGATAACAAAAGATTAGGCTCCTTAATTAAAATGTTTAAAAAAAAAGTTATTTTAAAACAGGTTTATTATACAATGAATTACAGGCCTACAATTAATATATTAACACTGCAGTCATCAATAAAAATCAATTAAATAAAAAGCACGACTTTCAAAAACAACCTGTTTAACAAAATGTTTCTTATAATTTTTTTTTCACTATGTAATATTAGTAATATTAAGGGAATAAATGAAAACGGTTAGCTATATGCTCTTATCAGCATATGCTGAAGTAGATTCGTCTGTCATAGTCTTTGATAAAATATGTGTTGGATGCCAAAAGCTCCATTAGTACTCCGTCACTCTGTTTATACTTTCACTTTCTGCTTCTAGTGAATTGACTGAGATTAAGACGTTCACCGGCATACCTCTTGCTCAAGGTTTGCACGTTGCTTGTGTGATAAACATTGGCTCGCCTTCATGGTTTAAAACAGAAATAAGTCTCGCCAAAGCTGCATTTGTTTGGGGGAAAAAATACAGTATAAACAGTAATATTGTGTAATGTTAATTTTGAATAATTGTTTTCTGTATGATTGTATTTTAAAATGTAATTTATTCCTGTGATCAAAGCTGTATTTTTTAGCATCATTACGTCAGTCTTCAGTGTCACATGATCCTTCAGAAATCATTCTGATCTACTGATTTGCTGCTCGAGAAACATTTCTTAATTTTATAAAAAGTTGTGCTGCTTAATATTTTTATGGAAACTGACACATTTTTTCAGGATTCTTTGAATATAAAGTTCAAAAGAACATTTATCCATTATGAATGTCTACTGTCTGTCTGTCTTTAAAAAAAATCCAGTCTTTATTTGCAATATGAGTTATACTTTAACGATGTCTTCAAAACAATAAAAAGTTATTGTACAAAAAAAAGTCTTCCTCCATTAATTTCTGTCGATGATATCCTCCTCAGGGCACCATCCTGTTCCACTCAAACGCCCAGGAGGCCCTGCAGAAGGTCCGAGATGCTGAAGCAGGAAAAGATCCAAAGGTTAAAGAGCAGGTTGTTCAGTGGGAGGTACTTGAGGGAGATGTAGAAATGGAGACGCTGAAGAAAATCATCGAAGATCAGCAGGAGTCCTTGAACAAACGTAAAGGAGGCAGAGGTAATTCAGAGGACAAACACACGCAGGTGTCTGAACCCACAGAATCTCACAGTTTAACACAATGCTCTTATGCTACGCCGTATCCCGTGATTGCAGGAGGTTACAGGGGTCGTGGAAGAGGCAGGGGAGGACGCAGAGACCGAGGAGGAAGAGAACAGACTCAGTTCAAGGGAAAGAAGACCAAGTTTGATAGCGATGAAGAGGGAGATGAAGGTAAAAGGGACATTCTGGAGTCCTTTTCTACTCGATGTCACATACAGTATCTCACAGAAGTGAGTACACCCTCACATTTGTTTTATATTTTATTATCTTTTCATGTGACAACACTGAAGAAATGACACTTTGCTACAATGTAAAGTAGTGTGTACAGCTTGTATAACAGTGAAAATTTGCTGCCCCCTCAAAATAACTCGACACACAGCCTTTAATGTCTAAACCTCTGGCCACAAAAGTGAGTACACCCCTAAGTGAAAATGTCCAAACTGGACCCAATTAGCCATTTTCTCTCCCCGGTGTCATGTGACTCGTTAGTGTCACAAGGTCTCAGGTGTGAATGGGGAGCAGGTGTGTTAAATTTGGTGTTATCGCTCTCATTCTCTCATACTGGTCACTGGAAGTTCAACATGGCACCTCATGGCAAAGAACTCTCTGAGGATCTGAAAAAAGAATTGTTGCTCTACATAAAGATGGCGTAGGCTATAAGAAGATTGCCAAGACCCTGAAACTCAGCTGCAGCACGGTGGCCAAGACCATACAGTGGTTTAAAAAGACAGGTCCCACTCAGAACAGGCCTCGCCATGATTGACCAAAGAAGTTGAGTGCACGTGCTCAGGGTCATATCCAGAGGTTGTGTTTGGGAAATAGACGTATGAGTGCTGCAGAGGTTGAAGGGGTGGGGGGGTCAGCTTGTCAGTGATTAGACCATATGCCGCGCACTGCATCAAATTGGTCTGCATGGCTGCATGGCTTCTAAACATGATGCACAAGAAAGCCAGCAAACAGTTTGCTGAAGACAAGCAGACTAAGGACATGGAATACTGGAACCATGTCCTGTGGTCTGATGAGACCAAGATTAACTTATTTGGTTCAGATGGTGTCAAGCGTGTGTGGCGGCAACCAGGTGAGGAGTACAAAGACAAGTGTGTCTTGCCTACAGTCAAGCATGGTGGTGGGAGTGTCATGGTCTGGGGCTGCATGAGTGTTGCCGGCACTGGGGAGCTACAGTTCATTGAGGGAACCATGAATGCCAACATGTACTGTGACACACTGAAGCAGAGACTGGGCCGCAGGGCAGTATTCCAACATGATAACGACCCCAAACAGACCTCCAAGATGACCACTGCCTTGCTAAAGAAGCTGAGGGTAAAGGTGATGGACTGGCCAAGCGTGTCTCCAGACCTAAACCCTATTGAGCATCTGTGGGGCATCCTCAAACGGAAGGTGGAGAAGCACAAGGTCTCTAACATCCACCAGCTCCGTGATGTCGTCATGGAGGAGTGGAAGAAGACTCCAGTGGCAACCTGTGAAGCTCTGGTGAACTCCATGCCCAAGAGGGTTAAAGCAGTGCTGGAAAATAATGGTGGCCACACAAAATATTGATGCTTTGGACCCAGTTTGGACATTTTCACTTAGGGGTGTACTCACTTTTGTGGCCAGCGGTTTAGACATTAATGGCTGTGTGTTGAGTTATTTTGAGGGGACAGGAAATTTACACTGTTATACAAGCTGTACACTCACTACTTTACATTGTAGCAAAGTGTCATTTCTTCAGTGTTGTCACATGAAAAGATATAATAAAATATTTACAAAAATGTGAGGGGTGTACTCACTTCTGTGAGATACTGTACACTGAAAGAAATGGTGTAGTAGAGGTGTTCGATATGACGATTTTTGATCGTGTACTATAAAAATGTCTCCACGATCTGCTTTTGAAGAGAAATCGTAGTATCGTTCCACACGCACATTATGTCAAATACAGTTCTGGCGCCTCCGTCTCTATATACTGTACAACACGACATACAGCAGTAGAGTTACTCTGACAGGACATTGCACTTATTCGAGATCGCAAAAGTACATTATTTGCATACAAGCCTTGATGGTTAAATGTTTAATTCGCACACTAAAAAGCCTGTCTAACAGCGCCTGATTACTCAACTAAGTTATCTTTTGCACTAATACTGTCAAAACACACAAGGTTTACATACAGACTCAGTTGGTTATCTCTAAAATGAAAGTAAATAGTTAAGAGAGAAACAGATGCATGCCTGTATATTAGATGCGTGCCGGTCTTAAAGGGACAGGACACTAAACATGCTGTCGACTGTCATTAAAGGGATAGTTCACCCTAAAATTTAATTCTGTCATTATTTACTCACTCACATGTTGTCCCAAACCTCTATTAATTTCTTGTGCTGAACCCAAAATAAGATATTTTGAAGAATGAGGGTAACCAAACAGTTGCTGGTCCACATTGACTTTGATAGTAGTCTCTGAGGACTACTCTAGGATGTCACTGTGGACCAGCAACTGTTTGGTTTTCCACCTTCTTCAAAATAGCATTTATGTTCAGCAGAAGAAAGAAACTCGTTCAGGTTTAAAACCACTTTTGAGTAAATGATGATATAAAAATAAAACATTATGACAGAATTGACAGACAGATGACAGAATATTTATTTTTGGGAGAACTATTCATTTAACCTTAACAAAACGCAAAGAGAAAAATCACTCGCTATTCTTGACATTCTTGAGTTTTTGGCTTTAGTTGTATGAAATCAGAAATGTATTTTCTCCTTCAACAGAAGAAGCCAGTTCAAAGAAGAGACCTCTGGAGTCTAATGGTCAAGATAACGAAGAGCCGGCTTCCAAACAAGCAAAAAGCGAGAACGGTTCTTAAGTGCAAAGAACTGTGGCCTTATTTTTGTATAGTAGATGTTCCCTGAAACCAAGAAACCTGGAAAATGCATTCTCAGACTACTACTTGTGTCAAAAGCTGCACAAAAGCTTTATGACACACTTTTCCCCTAAACTCACCATGAAAAAGTCTTTTTTTTTTTTCTTTGAACAAACATGGTGCCTGGATGTTGTTTATTTGCCATACACACATTATGATTGCTGGTATGATTTAAGATCTCATCTGCAGTTCTATAAATGTGTCATTTTTAAAAATCTATTCAGCTGAAGCAGTTATCTGGAAGCGCTTATTTAACTATTGACATCTTTAATTGCGTATTTTCATTCCTTGAGCGCTGACAGTCTGCAGAATCTGCACCGATTGTGTTTTGAGCGTAATCAAGGGGCTGATTATCGGTTCTGACAGCATTTGTTAAATGCAATACTGTATTATTATAGAACTGTTAAAACCTTCATAAGTTCACTTATAGGCCTCAAACAGTGTCAGAATTTTTAGTAATAAGCATTGGTCAATGATGTTGTTTTTTTCCATTAGCGAAAACCTGTTTTCCACCTGCTAGATTATTCCATTGCTTTAGTTACTTACACAAACGTAACGTAAGACAAAAAGTGTGTGTTTATCCTTGTTTCTTTTTATACGTTGCTGTAAAGTTGCTTTAAGTGGTTACAGAGGCATGTAGATCTGGAGAGTTTTCCTTAGGAGGAATTAGATTTGACTGAATTTAGTTTTTTTAAAATCATATTTTCTTTATCACAGCAACAGAAACATGTCTCTTAATCTGAAGTGCTGTTTTAGATGCCATGTTTCAAATTTACCCATTCAGGGCTTCTCGTTGTTTTTTCCTTATGTTTTTTTCCTTATGACCGTCTGTCATCTGTTGAGATTAATATTACACAAATTCAATAAAGAGTCTTGAAAATCAAAATAGTAATTCCAAGTGCGCCTATTCATTTGTGGCTCTTTGTTATTTACATTTTAAATGAATATCCTTGCTGAAGCTTTAAACGGTGGGATAATGCTTCTGTTGTTAAAAAAAGGCAAAAATTATGACAGCCACTAACTTTGTACTCGATGCTTTTGACTCAATATAGTTTCAAAACCATAGTGAATCCTTCAAAGATTACACATGAAACTGGCAAAAGAATTGCGTTTAATGTTGTCTAACTGGATTGCTCATTTAAAAATTATATTTTATATTTAGGTTGCAATAGTGGCAGATCGAGAACTGATGCTCAATGGAAATTTGTTGTATCATGTATACAGACTGAATCTAAACCATGGTCTTTTGTAGTATTACTAACATTATGATGTATGATGTCATATTGTGTTGCTCTGTCTTTTAGAGGTTAACTTTTGAGCTGAATTATTATTGTGATATCAGTGCACATCCAGCAGGAGGCGTTATGCCTCCATTTTAGTGGCCAAACATCAAGACGTTTCACTGCAGTTTGTGCTAAATTCAGGCTTGCTTTGCTTAGAGGTGGCCCTTTGATGTTTTCCTTTAGAGTAGAATGCAAATACTTCTATCTTCGGTGCAATGTCACTGTTTGGAAGCAAATAACATTTCCAGTAAACTGGTGTTCATCCTCGGCTCACCGCATCAGCGCATTGCAGTTTTTTGATCTGCTCCCACCGTGGTTTGAGATTTGTTTGTCGAGCTCCATGTTTTTGAAATCTCCACCTATTTTACATGCTAGTGTGAAAATCTTGAATGTCAGTCTTTGGCCAGTGAGCATCGATACCCAAGCAAATACATAATACACTAAAACCACTGCAAATGGTTTTAGAAACAAACTTAAAAAACAGCTTAAGCAAGCCTGTTGGTCTTATCTGGTTTAAGCTGGTCTTCCAGCCTGGCTAAATCAGTTTCTAAACTCCTAAAACAATCAAGCCAGTTTAGGCCTTTTTTTAACCCCAGCATCACTCTAGTAACCTGTTTTGCATGTGCAATGTGCACATATATCAATTTTGTAGTCTCACTCTGTGACAATCTGATTGTTATTCTGATGTTCTTCCTCTATAATGTCCTAGATTTTTACTGTTTTCTATGGGGTTTTTTACCCCGCATTTTTGATGTGATTTGACATGGAGCGGCTCACAGTATCATGCACGCACACAGGTCTTCATGCATCGGTGCGCTGTGTACTGTCATCCTTGTTTTGCATGCACAAGCAGTCGCCAGCATGTCAATGAGTGTCCCTGGTGTCTTTCAATGTCTGCAGCACCTGAAAGTCAAACATTCAACGGTGACACCAGAACTGCTGCTGAAATGAATGCCAATGGCTTTACGATCTTTTACAGAGATATCGCCATACGTGACGTGAATCATTTGTTAACAAATAGGTTGTTGGGTGTCATTTAGTACACAATCCAATATCTACAACGCATCAAATTTCACAGCACTTGTTGAAGTCAAGTAGATATCTGCCTGAATATCAAGTATTATGTGTCAGTGCTTTGTAATTACCTTTTTGCGTCTAAGCAACATGTCATGTCACTCTGTCCCAGCATGCACGCTGCTGATGGACATGCATTGTTACATGACCTTGAAAAGTGCATGTATATAACCAGCCACAGGCATCTACAGCTTGCTCTCATTCGCACAGGGTCAATACCTGAGCAATCAGGGCCTGAATCTGTGGGTGGTGAGGTCTTTCAGAGATGAATGGACAGAGAGATCAGCCTGATAATGGAGGGTTAATTCCAGCCTCAGTGCATTATGTGCAGCAGTATTTTCAGTTGATAAAGTGTTGTAGAGGTTAGAAGCGAAGAATCCTGTGTTTGTGTGTAAGAAATGGGGAATGTCCTCAATTCAAGGTTACAGAAAAATATGCAGTTGATGAACGCTGGATGTGTATATTTTGAATGAGGTATAGTTTGACGTAAGCCGTACAAGGGCGGAGAATCGGATTGGTGGGGTTCTTCTCCCTGAGGCGGTCTTGACACCACAATGACAAGATGATGAATTTCTATTTTTAGTCCTGTTTTTTCCCCCTTTTTTTGCCAAAAGTCATGCTATGATCTTTACTTGATGCAAGTCTTTAGAACATTTTAGGAAAGGGCAGCATTAGAAATGCCACACTGGACTTAATTTAAAAAAGCAGTTATAACATTCTGATTTCCTCGTCTATACATGCATTAATAAGTGGTGTTTGCCATACTCAGATTCCCAGCCCTAGATATAAACATACAGTATATTGTCCAGCACCATTAGTTCTACAGCAGATGTGAAGGCATTGTTCAATTTGTTTTTATGTTTAAGTGATTCGTAAAGGGTAAATCCAGTAAAAGGTCAAACATACAAATAAAATCCCATAGGTTTACATTCACTGTTTAAAGGTTTCAAAAGTGGAAACATTTTTGGTTCCCCAAGGAAGCTTGTTGAACAGTTCTTAAAAGAACAATTTTTCTTAGTGTTAAGAACATTTTAATAACTTAAACTTTCTCAATTTTTTTCCACTTTAAATGTTTAATGCTAATTAAGGTTATTTTCTCAATTTAATTTTTAAATTTAATTTGAACAATTTCAATTGTTGGCAAAACAAAAAGTGCTGCACAACTGAGGTTTAAAAAAAGCATGAAAAATTTTGATAATGTGTGATATTTCTTGTTTTAATAAATGTTGTTGTTGCTAAATTGACAACATTCTTCAGCACAATAATATATTTCTGTCATAATTTCCTAAAGTTAAACCAAATTTTAATTTTGCCGGGTTGTAGTGTTGACTTTTGAGTTTGTTTCCATACTTCAGTATGTAGTAGATATTTAAACAGCCGTCTTTTGCGGTTTAGTCCATATCACAATTTAATTGTGTATGCCTTACTTTTGATTTATTCATAAAAATTTGGCCAAATTCCATGACATTATGCTTGATACAGTAAATTTCGTGGATTTCATCATACGGCCCTACACTGTAAGAAAGAAAAAAAAGTTGAGCCAACTTAATTTTAAGGCAGCCAGCTTCAGCAGATTTTTGAGTTTTCTCAACTTGTTGTTTTAAGTTTATACAACAAAAAGTTAAGAATCTCCTACTAAAATAAGTTGAGAGAACTCAAAAATCTGCTGAAGCTGGTTGCCTTAAAATTTTAAGTTAGCTCAACTTTTATTTTATTTTTATTTTTTTATTTTTTACAGTGTACAAGCAACATTCTGGCATCATTGAAGTGACTTTTGTCTGGGCAAGTAGGCTACCACTCATTATTTTTTTTTTTTTTAGAAAATATTAAATTAGTTAATTCTGTAGAGCCATGACTCTAATGTACTACAGCCATATCACTATGTATCTGTGAACAAGTAATTAGTATCTGGTTGCTTGTCCTGTGTACCGGCCACTAATTAAATAGATGATTAGCTTTAACAAATTAGCCAAACATTGCTTACCTACCTGTCATAGCAGATGGATTGATTGATGGAGTTTCTAATAAGATATGGAAACAAACTAAACACCAGTCCTCTGCCTTTTTTTTTTCTTTTTTTTTTTTAAGGCAGCCTAAACCAGCATAATTTACTGGTTTAAAATGTTTGTCTAGCCTGACCAAGCAGGTGGTTTAGCTGGTTGACAAGCTAGTTCAAACCAGACCTGCTTAGGCTGGTTTAAGCTGTTTTTTATCTTCTAGCAGCATATGGATATTTTTAAAGTTGCGATGAAACTGAAGTATCCATATGAAGGGCCATGGAATATATATATCTCACAATTTAGACTTTGTTTCTCAAATTTCTTATTTTTTTCTGAGTTTACATCAAACAATTCTGATTTTACTTCTTACAATTTTGAATTTAAATTTCCCAATTATTTTTTTCTGCTATGGAATAAAAAATTAAAAGGTAATTGCTACTATTCATCTCACAGTTCTGACCTTATTTCTTGCAATGTTGATTACAGTATCTCAAAAAAAAAAAGTTTTGTTTTCTCGTAATTATATCCGAATTGCGAGATGCTGTCTCTATGAAAAAAAATGGGAAAAAAGTCAGAATTGTGAGAATGTAAATTGCAAAAACCTTTTTTTTTCATTCTGTGGCAGAAACAAGCTTCCATACATCCAACTATAGATTATATAAAAAGCAAAAAATGTAGGGTGGGGATTTGGTTCTTTCCATTGGTTGTTGATTGGATGCAGGCAGATCTGAATTGTGAGTTTGCAGTCAATTTTAAGAAAGGGGCGTAGTTTAAGTGGACAAAATGATTGGAGAAATTTGCCATATTACACCAGAGAGAAGTCTGTCATTTCTCTGGAAGATGGAGATGCACAGTATATAAATAATGAGATCAAAACAAAATTTACAAATGAAACATGCATAGATGAATTGTTCACATTGTCATGCATTTAGAAAATAATCAGCACTTTAAGTGCAAGCAGTATGTGTGGTCACATCTTGTTTCTACCCAGTTCTGCAGTCTCGCAGAGATGCAGTCTCAAGGTCAGCTGAAGATCTCTCTGCATTGGGCTTTCCTCTGCTGTCAGTTTTGCAGCTGTAGTGATATTAATGCTCAGGTCGTGTGTGCATATGATTAGTGAGTTTTTGCTTTGATAAATGGCTGTGGGGTCGCTATCACCCATCCTGACAATATTAATGACCACACGGACGCTAAGCAGAGGGAAGCCAATGAACAGAAATATTGCTGTTATCTGTGCGGCCATAATCATAAAGACAATAGAGAGATGTTTAACGACAGAGCACAAAGGCATTTATCATCTGAAAGAGGCGCGTCTGGGTGGCGAGACTCACGGATGGCCGCAGTCATGTGGGAGAGAGTGTGGAGTGTGTGTGTCACACATTTAACATCCATTTTGTGTAACTAGGACATGGAGGGTTACGTAAAAACACATTTATTTCAGTATAATGTAGCTTTTCACACTTTTTTTGTTAGTGGTCACTATATTTAGGGCTAAGGATCAGAATAGAATTTTAACCAGTTAAGTTTTCAGCATCTCCAGTTTTTTTTGGAAAAAGAACGAAAAGAATCTGCATGATGCATGTATAGCTATATGGAGTAATTCATTTTCAGCATAGTTAAACTACCATTTAAAAGTTTGAAGTCGGTAAGACTTTCTGTTTGAAAGAAGTCTCTTCTGCTCACCAAGGATATATGCATTTGATCAAAATACAGTAAAAACAATAGTATTGTGAAATATTATTTCAATTCAAAATAACTGTTTAGACAGACAGGGTAGAAGACCACCACGACAGAGCAGGAACTCTTAGTAGAGTCACAGAAAACTGAGACACAAGAAACAGAGAGAATATGTACGGACTCAAGGACCGAGGCAGGGAACATAGGATGTCCATCAATATCTTCCCTGAGCGGGCAGACTGTCCATAAGCAAACTCCCTGATCAAAACTGGACAGGCAGACAATTCAAAATTTAACTCATTGACTGGAACTGGACAGGAAGACAGTTCAAAACCTGACTCATTGACTGGAACTGGACAGGAAAGCAATTCAAAATCTTACTCATTGACCGAAACTGGACAGGAAAACAGTTCATAAGCAGATTTGACTGCAGAATTCAAACCAACAGATAGTTCACAATTGGGTGTATTGACGGGTACTGGATTGGCAGCTAGTTCAGGGATTGAAGCTGGATAGACAGACTGTTCAGAATCGGATCCTCTGACAGTAACTGGACTAACAGACAGTTCATAAATAAGTGCTTTGGTAAATCGTTCACAATCAAAGGCACTGACAGAGGTTGAAGCAGACAGTTCAGTGACAGAAACTGGCAAGACAGACAGTTCAAAATCAGACAGTTCATCAATCATTGACAGTTCCTGATCAGATAGACTGATAGAAAGGGGAAAGACAGAGAGTTCAAAATCAGCATCTAGACAGACAGACAGATCACAATCAGCTTCCAAGGCTGATTCAGAACAAGACGAGAGTTTGAAGATGGCCTCATTGGCCGGTTCAGAGCAAGGCAAGAGTTCACTGACAGCCTCCATAGCCGTGACAGGACAGGCAGAGAGTTCACAGGCGGCCTACACAGCAGTGACAGAACAGGACGAGGGTTCATATGCGGCCTCCATAGCCGTGACAGGACAGGACAAGAGTTCACTGACAGCCTCCATAGCCGTGACAGGACAGGCAGAGAGTTCACAGGCGGCCTACACAGCAGTGACAGAACAGGACGAGGGTTCATATGCGGCCTCCATAGCCGTGACAGGACAGGCAGAGAGTTCACAGGCGGCCTACACAGCAGTGACAGAACAGGACGAGGGTTCATATGCGGCCTCCATAGCCGTGACAGGACAGGACAAGGGTTCATAGGCGGCCTCCATAGCTGTGACAGGACAGGCAGAGAGTTCGTGAGTGGATACCACTGACACCTCCGGAGGTTCTACAGCAGTAACAGTCTCTTTGACCGCAACACGACAGGCTGAGTGTACATTGCTGGGCGCCACCACCATACAAGGAGCTAAAGCAAGCACCGCCACTTCGGGAGGTTCTGCAGCATGAGCCACCACCTCTGGAGAAGCTGCAGCGAATGACATCACTTCGGAGAACACAGCAGCGAAAGTCACTACCCCAAGAGTTTCTGTAGCATCAGCCGCCACCTCTGGAGGCATCACAGTTGATGTCGCCACCTCGGGCAGTCATGTGATGGTGTACGCAGCCCAAACGCAACACAAAGCGATCCCCATCATGGGAAAGGCTTCAGAAAGGAGAATTAGTTCAAGAACAGAAGGGCTAGAGTGAGTGGGTTTGCGGATACCAGCTGCGCGTGCAGACACCAGCGGTGCATCCTTCACACTGGAAACCAGACTGGGATATCGAAGGACTGACCTTGAATATCCAGGTGCAACAGACTGTGAGTGATAGGACTCTGGATGAACAGACGAGATGTGATGAGACTCTGGACGTTCAGCTGTGAGGTGACGAGAATCTGGACGATCAGCGGTGACGTTACAAGACTCCGGACGATCAAAGGTGACGTGATGAGACTCTTGAATATCAAATGTGACTTGACTTGATTCATGACGATCAGCTGTGACTTGACTTGATTCATGACGATCAACAGTGACTTGACTCGACTGTTTCTGAACTTTTATTTTGGATGCAGTTAATTGCGATTAATCGTTGCCCAACACCAGAATACACACTTTTATTTTGAATACAATTAATCGTGATAAATCGTTTTGACAGCACTAATCATTTTTTTATTAATGAATAAAATAACTAAAAATCATACTGACCCCAGACTTTAGAACAGTGTTTGTGAAGCAAGATTTATGTACAATTGATTTACAGCAGATGTACAATTTTCACCTGGTGTATCATAAAACTCCCAAAAGGCATTGAAGGAGATATCCGAGTGCATAGAGACTTTGGCTCTTTATGAAATGTGCCAGTAAGCAATCATCTAGCAGCCACTCAGAACACCCTAGCAACCCACCTGTCTGTGGTTAAATGTTAATGCCAGAATAAGGGTTCAGTGGTGATCCAATTTTTCAGTGGGCCAACCTGCAGAAACACCGGAGCAATCGCACACGTACTCCGTCCGGCTCTTTAACCTCAGATGGTGTGTTTCTATGACAACCATCCTCTAGCCTGTGGAGGTGGGAGATGAGGGGCATCGAGCGCTCACTCTTGACCAGTGGGCCGTGGAGGGGCTGTCAATACTGTTCTGCCCCATCACCACCCAGAAAAAGAGAGGTGGGTGACTGAGACGGAGGAAGATAAATGCAGCAAGAGGAGGTGCGAAACAGAGAGATGATTGTCATAATGTTCTATGTCAGAAGGTCACCCATGTTTTCTTCAAATAAAATGGCACAGCTGTCCTAGAGCATGTTTAATGTCAATATTAAATCAGAATTGACCCTGTTTACTGGTTTTAGAGGCAGTTCACAAATTGCTTTTTGAGTTATCAATGATTGTAAACATGCGCTAGATGGACGCATTGCCTTTTAAAATAACACTTTTTTCAGCATTTTTCTGCATTACACTCTTATAAATAAAGTTCCAAAAGGAGATTTTCACAGTGATGCCACAGAAGAACCATTTTAGGTTCCCTAAAGAACCTTTCAGTGAACAGTTCTTAAAATAACCTTTTTTTTAGTTTAAAGAACATTTTGAAATTTGCCCCTATTATGCCCCTTTTTTACAATATGTAATATAAGTCTCAGGTGTCCCCAGAATATGTCTGTGAAGTTTCAGCTCAAAATACCCCATGTATCATTTATTATATCATTTTGAAAATGCCTATTTTGAAACGAAGCAGACACCACGCCGTTTTCATACATGTCTCTTTAAATGCAAATGAGCTGCTGCTCCCCGCCCCCTTTTCCAGAAAAGGGCTGTGTTTTCACAGCTTGCACCTCAGATACTCTGCTAAAGAACATGTTTGATTTTGATTATCATGTCTATCATGCTGAAATCATTTTAAACTTCTGATATACCGTTTTCTGAGCACACACATCCGAAGCACACACACAGAAAGCATCTGTCACACGCAGAGGTTGCGTTAGACTTTAACATTGTCCGACGGACAGGGTCGTAAAATTCTGTCATAATCTATTATTACCCATCATTTTAATTTCATATTTTAATTATAATAACACATTTAATTCCTTTTATTTTTGTTCACGAATTCATTTTTAATAATGAACATAGGGGACCAGCATATAGGCTTATGCGTTTATTTATTTATGAAGAGAACAGATGAAGACTGTGTCACTTTTCATGTTCAACAGCGCAATGACAGTGGATGCCACTAAAAACAACGAAATATGCTAGAAAAAAACAAAAAAAGATTTCTCTATTTTAATAGATTCTTATTTTTATGAACCAATATCGTTTCTTAACTCCCAATCGATGTTGTTTTCATTTGCTGAATGCACAGTAGGCTACATATAGCTAGTGCGCCTCCCATCCAACAAATCACATAAAAAGTTTATCCAATAAAGTTTTGTGCGTTGTTACTTTTGATATGAAATACAGTCTCAGATTTCAAATTCTGTCCATTTTATTAGGAAATTCAAGCAATAAATACCTTTTTGGCACTCTTTAATGTGGCGTGATACACCTCAGATCAAGGGATTCGCTTTACTCGCCTGTGCATAATCAAGGCACAGCAAAAAACTAGTGAGTTTTATTTTTGTTATGGAGCTGATGATCCCGTGCTCTGCTGCCTCACGAGCGCACTCATCACCAACTGGACAGGGGTAGGAATTACAGTTATTAATTACAATAGATCACCATCGGTGCAATCTGTCAAAGTGACAGACGGCCTTCAGATTTTTCTGTCCCTGCTAAAAAAAATTCGGCAGCGGCTATTCACACTAAGTGCAAATAGTATATTTTTTTAGCGATGGATGCCATTTACACTCAGTGAAAATAGCAGTATTTTTTAAAGATATGCTATTTACACTAAGTGCAAATAGCTATAGATTCTATTTACACTGTTAAAATAGTAATATTTTCTGATATTTATACTACTTATTGCAAATAGTGGCAATTATCTGTACCTCAGTATTGTAGAATATTATAAAACAGTACGCAATAGTAACTTATTGAGTGTAAATTATAGTTTTAATTCAAATTATTAATCTGATGCCACCTTATTGGGACAATAAAGCCCTCCCTACACCTACCCTAACCCTACACCTACCCTATTTTTTAACTTTGATTATTTCCTTCATTTTTATTGAAAATAAATGCCTTTCTGATGCAACATGAGATTTGAAAAGGGAGAAAAAAAGTTTGGCAAAAGGCGGGCTCGAACTCGGGTCAATTGCGTCAAAAAGCACATCTGCGCCACTGAAATTGATGCTGAACAATTGTCTTTTTTCAGTGTTTATTAACCCAATCACGCGATAGTGGGCGGAGTTGGTGCAAATAGCCTTTCCCAACAAGGTGGGCCATTTGTACTTGTACTTGTAAATATAGACACTCTGAAAAATTTCATCAATGACGGAGAATTTTCTGTTAACGCAGTCAGTACTAAACTTCTCTTTCATCTCTTATTGCGCTTACACTGTCAAATACACACAAGTTTATGTTAAAAACACACAAGGGTTACAAAAACAGTCGGTTATGTCTGTGAAGGTAAACAGCTGGGAAAGCAATTGAATGTTTATAGTAGATCTGTGTGGCAGCAGTGTAATATACAGTAAATAAATCAATAAATCCACAGCTGTCTTGTCTCCTCTGATGCTGGGACTCTAGTGTTCTGTGCTCATCAGTGCAGCCAAAGAACGGTGAGCATGCTTTGCTCGAACTTTCACCATGGCGTTAGAACTGGTGCACAGTTGTCACTTGCGAAAACATAATGGCGGTGCCATGGATGGAAACGTGCAGATTAGGGAGCGGAAATATTATAAGATGCTCCCCTTTCTACATCATGCTTTTTCACAGGCCTGCAGAAAAAAGCTTACCAAAAAAAATTACTGGGTTAATCTTTCACATTTTCTGGGTTCGTAGAGGCACTGGGGACCCAATTATAGCACTTAAACATGGAAAAAGTCAGATGTTCAGATGTGATATGGCACCTTTAATATTCTAAAGATCCCTTTTCCACTATAAAGAACCTTTTGTGCAATGGAACGATTACATGAATTTTAAAGGTTCCTCATGGAATCATCAATGCCAATAAAGAACCTTTATTTTTAAGAGTATAAATTGTTTCAAGTAAAAAATAGTTTCAATTTTGTCTGTAAACCAATGGATCAGTCAGATGAATCTATGGCCATTATAAGCATATTTACTTGTTATGGACAAGCATATAGAGTGCTACAGGAATGAGTCTTAAAACCCAGAAATCAATTGTCCCAAAGTCAATGGGTTTATTGAATGGATTTTTGGTAAATGCCTGAAATAAGGTCAGTGATTAACACAAGCTCAAGATATTTTCTTTTTTTTATTCAATGACATAAAATACATCAGTAATACCCCACTTTGCATGTCTTTTTAAGGCGGTTGCTAACAAGTGGCTAAGATTGTCGAGGATATTAAACATCATCGCACCGAACAGGAAAACTAATGGCTTTCCCAGCCTCGTTGTGTTTGTATTCGTTGAAATCTATTATGTCTTAAACTTTCTAACTTGTTGATTTTAAATAAAGATTGAAAGAGATGTGGAGGCTTAGTTTTGAAGTTGTGCAAACATGGTGTATAGGCCTAAATTTAGCTTTTTACTTCTGATGATTGTATTTAGGTATTTAGCTGTGCTTCACACATCATTACACTATTAACTACAGATAATTAACATTTTTTGCCCATGAAATTACACTACTCACCACCTGAAATCATCAACAGTTGTTGACTACAGAGCTTATTTTCTGCAATAATCCATAAACCAATGGAAAAATCCTATTGGCATTTTGTCAAGAGAACCAGGGTGTTGTTAATGCATGTGTTGACCTATAAAATACATCATCCCTGCAGAACTCTCTTGTGTGTTTATAGTAGCTACAATGCATGGGAGTTAATATCATTTCACATTATGCTCGTATTGTTCAGTACATTTGCAGTTCAACTCAATGTTTTGCTAAAATGTGTCTGATATGAATGGCCCTGCCCCTTATTATTCATCGGTGCAAACTACCTCTAACCCCTCCCCTCCATCCATAGCCAATCAATTCCAATTTTTCTCTTATTTAATATTTAGTATCCCTCAGAAATATGTCATATTGCACAAATACAATTGGATGCTTTTTGTGTTTCATGTTGACTTGAGACCGGGGATCAGCATTGTTTATTTGTCCTGTATGAGGTTTATACAAACCCATGTATGTATAATCATTGATACAAGCTCAAATGTGTTGTAATCATGCATGTATGCTGATTCCAGCTACGTGTTTGGCAAGATTAACCTGTCCACGTGAGACAAAGTAACACTGAATCCTGAGCTGCACGCGGTACAAGGATATGGCTGACTTTTGACAGGCCATTTCTCTTTTAGACATCATGGGCATCTTTTTTCATTCTTGTGGTTTCCATGGGGATGAATAAGTGGGTTTCCCTGCTGGGCAGAAGAGATCATTTCAGTGTCTTTGTGTGTGTGTGTGAGAGCATGAATCATGGAGTGTGTTTCTGACTCTATAGCTCTGTTCCACAACAGTGAGCCGCTTTGCCATTTGCAGCCTATATAGGCAAACTGATTGAGCTCACAGATAGGGCTTCTTGCATAAAATGCAGGGGGGATTCAACTCACAGTTGATTTGTATTAGAGTTTGATGTTAGCAGTTTAGACCTGGTGATACTCTAAGTCTAAAAATACATGGTACACCAATATTGGGTCCATTTGTATTATATAATATATTTATAACTTGCATTTTTTTTTTTTTTTTGCTTTGTCTGTTATTTTTAATGTAGGGTCCTATAATTTCCGTGATCCGGAAAATGTGGACGGAATCGCAGAATCCAGTCATAAAAACGGAATTTGCTGTATAATGCGGAATGTCACGGAATTTGCCAAACCTTGGATGGATCAATCAAACACACATTTAAGTCAAAACAGTCAATTATATACTACATGAACACATGAACATGATCTCTAGAACTGCTCTGAGAGTCACTTCATGAGCATTTTACCATTTAATTTGAGTAAAACTATCGTCATATATACAAACAGAAACCTAAAGGTTTTTACAGCAACCCATCAAAATAAAAGTTTGGTTAAACTTGAAAAAACCGTAACATAAATATGAATTAATGTTATGATAGTACTACTACTACTACTAATAAAATTATAATTAAAACATTATTTTTAAAGCAATATTTACCAGAAATATTATTTGCTTGAATTTATTTAACAGAAAGATTTAAATACACAACACATTATTTCTGTAAAAATAAAATAATAATACATTTGTATTTTTATATAAATCAATTAATTAGAGATGCTTTTGATTATTAATTTTTAATGGCACCATTCAAATAAAATCCAGAAACTTAATGGAAAACTAGAATTTGGTAAAAAAAAAAAAAAATAGAAAAAAATATATATATATTTCATAGGGCCTTAATTTTATTTTTGTTAAACTTTTAATAAATTGCTGTTTAATATTGTAAGTTTCATGACTTCAATTAATTAGACATGCTTTTTGATGATAAACATTTTAATTTAATCATTAAAACTAGAAAAAGTGGAAAAATCTAGAAAAAATGATAACAGAAAAAAATAAATTTGGAAAATAATAAAAATGGATTTCATAGGGCCATATTAATGGATATTATTCAGTGCATTTGCTTTCTTCATGAAGCATGCATGCATTTCTGCTATAGATTTTGGCCAAAATGAGGTTTATCTTTGAGTCTAAATCTTTTGCATCAGGAAGCACGTCTTTGATGCCCTAAAAATCTGTTTAAGAATATCAAGAAACTTTTATAGCCAAATAGTGTTTTTGTTTGTTTGTTTAGTTAACCGATCAAGTAAGCTCATTTTATATTACTGCAGCGAAGGTCCTTGACCTAAAATGGAACTGTTGCCCTTCTGCACAGTTTGTGCACAAAAAGGCCTCTTGGCCGCCTCTCGGCTGCTGTAATGTGCGATGATAGCTGTCCACAGCGATTAACTAACCCTCACATTAACATCCTCTCCAGCTATTTACAATGGGCTTCATGCTAGCATGCACAATTAGTGTCGGCATGGCAACCGTGAATAGTCACAGCCCACATTTGATCATTGAGTCCTCGTCCCATTCAGTGTTTTTTAATCTCATGATTAATCATTACTATTCATGGTTACAGACAAAAGCACTAGAATATTAGATATTTCTAATACTTTTGCTTTGTAGGTTTGTATATATTCCTTGTGAACATACATCCCATCATTATAATGTCTGTCCTTCTGATGATTTGAATCATCATATTATTATAAAAAATGATCCAATTGACTGAATGCTACTTCCAACCAATAAAATTCCATGCAAATTAAATGTAAATGCAAGCTGTTGTGTTGGTGGGAAGATTGCATGAGTAATTAGCATAAACATGTACATTAGCATATGGCATATGGTGAGTCAGTGGGACATATCATCCAATAGAAGAGTGGCGGTGTATGCTGTAGCCAATCAGAAGACAGGAAACCCTAGAAGCCTGTGACATCAAAGACACGCTCACTTCACACAGGAATGCTCTGAATGTGTGACGCACACGATTAAAATACACACGTGTCCTTCTGGACGTCATCTTCATTCTTGTCACGCGTCACATTTCTTTGCCTCTCCGTTTGCTCTTCTAAAATCCCCTCAGTTCCTCTAAAGATGTATCTTTTATAGTCTTATTTGCGTCTTTCACTATGCTGAAGGGGTTTCAGTCAGGATCCAGTGTGAGTGACAGGCGTCAGAGAGTGGCTGCTCTATTTTATGTTTTATCTACCAAATTTCATGCAACCTGGACTTTTTTTATTTCAACATGCAGGAGCATCAAACACTGTGACCAGAATATTCTTTGAGTGAAGAAACACTGTACAGTAGCCTATAGACACAGAATATTTAGTTAAATTAAATGAAATTATTAATGTGAAAATGTGTATATTAATGTGAAAATGGTTCAGTGGCCCCAAAAAGAGTTTTGACGTTTAAGATGCACTTAAAATATCTGAATGTCACTGTGTTGTTTAACAAAATATCAAAGCAAGTGGCATTTACTTTTAAGCAAAACAGCCCAAGAACACTTTTCAAAGAACAGCGTATTACTGTCCGTGTGTTTTTTAAAATAAAATTTTCTACATTGTCCTATAACATTTCTACATAATTCTATTTCTCATTTTTATTTATTTATTCACATTTATTCATTTTTTGCTTTTTTTAGCTACGTACGGAGTCATAAAAAGCATTTCAATGCACGTCCTGTGCAAAAAACAAAAACAAATGCAAATAAACAAATAAATAAAAATGACTGAAACTCAGAAAATTCTGTTTATTTGTGATTGTGACATTTATTAGCAAGTATCACAGTGAAAGTTTGAAGTAGAAAGACTAAAATAATGTTTTATTGAATAATAATTGTTTTATTTACAACTTCAAAAAATACTTGTAATTCATAGACATTTTATTTATTTAAAACTTGCCAAATATATATATATATATATATATATTCTCATGTGTTTCTCTTGAGAGAAAAGGCCAGGTTATCACCTAGATTTCTCATTAATGTCTCAAACTGTGCTCAGATTTTTTTAAATGCCAAGTCTGCAAAGTCAGATCTATATGAATTCAAACAATTCTCATTAAAATCAAATGATCTGAGCTGCTTTCCATATAAACTTAGTAGTACTGATACTGATAAACTCTCAGAAAACAGGTACAAAAGCTGAAGATACTTTTCAAAAGATACAAATATAGGTAGTAATGTGTACATTTTAGGTATGTACTTTCATGCTCTTTCAGGGATAAATAAGGTACAAAGGTGTACCTAGTGCACCAGTAATTGCTTTTATACCTTTGTTTTTCTGAGTAACCTACTGTATGTCAGCAGTTGTCTCATTTGAGTGTATTTTACTTTTCATTTTAGGAGAAACATCTGAGGCAAAGTTGATTAACCATAATTGCTAACACCATTATATCTCCTGAGCAATGAAAGAGCAACATCTGAGCAGTTTTCTCTGGGCTTTCATCTCTCTCACACCACCGATGTCTAGTGTTAATACGCCATTACCAGAGACCTCTGAACTTTACCCTCTGTCATCTCTGCCTGTGTTCAGTGTCTGTGTGCGAGTCTTATCAGCTCTCCGCAGATGCTCTCCTGTGCCGTTCACATTTCTCTGTAAAATTGGCTTTTCTCAGCAGGATAGCGAGGGATTATCCTCTTCTCCTCCGCTCAGCAGAATTAGCCGCTGGAATAACCAGCGACCCATTTTCAGCTTATTTTAGGAAGTGCTGAAACACACTGTAGTGCACATCATGAAAGGCTCTGATGTGTGCTAGCAAATGTGCAAGGTCATACATTTACAAACAAAACATGAAGAATAGCCTAAAAGAAAGGGTCTAAAATTACCAAATGCTGAAGGGGTTCATCAAAAAAATAAAAATTCTAATTCATTTATATTATATTTTATATTCCTCACACTAAAGACCCCATGAAAACAAAATGAGAGTTTTGTAGCTTTCAATCTGTATTAGCTTTGAGGATAGTCTATGCATAAACAATTTCAAAATTCTTTCCTAGATTAATTTTACGGTCTCTCTCTTGAAGCAGAATCAAGTAAAACATCGATGACTCATGCTGCACTTGGCAGATTTTTATCCAATCAGATGCTCTTTAGAATCAATGTCCCTCCCACAAATAGTAAGCATACGTGTTAATTATTTCCAATATACAATATTGAATATATTTAGCCTTAAGTGCCTTCCAAAATTATTTTTTTTAAAGTAAAATGTTTGAAAAAAAAAACAACAACGAAAAAAAAGCAAGGTGTTTCTAGGCATGAGGCAGTTGTATATTGTTACCACCATTAACACATCAACATAATAGCACCTCATTTAAGCAATTTTTTTGTTTTAATTATATTTAAGTTCCTGAATATTAGCATGAGATGGATTTTTTCAAATGTTATCAGAAAGCGATGAGCAGATGGGGTAAAGGATTTTGCAATGTTCGTTTGTTTCACGTGGAAATTGATCGTTTACTTTTACCTCATCATGAAAAGACAGACAGAAAGCGATGATCAGAAACACGAATATTTTGTAAATATAGCCATAATTTTTTTTTAAAGAATGAGGGCATGTGATTTAGTAAAACAGTGATGATTTCCATAAAGCAGTGTGATTTTAGTATCATTGAGATACAATTATAGTTTTATTTTTATATTTTCCATTTTCATTTTTGTTAAAGTCTGTTTGATTTTTTTAGTTGTTGTTTTTGTTATTTTATTAGTTTTATAAATAAATATATACATATATGTATGTCTAGTTTTTTATTTTAGTTTTAGTTTATTTTTCAATATTTATTTCCGTTCGTTTGTTAAACTAAATGAAAAAGAGACATGGATCCTTCACAACTAGCAGAAATACAATACGTTTATTATTTAATTAATTTATTTGAGTTTTATTTCAGATAACGTTTATTTTATTTCATGTAACAATTTTTTTTTTATTTTTTTTTTTTAGTTAATTATAATAATGTAGTATTAAAAATATGTTAAACAAATGCATCAATCCCTGATTCCTGTTTTATTAAGTCTTGTATGAAATCAAATTAAACTCTAAAAATTTTCAAATATATCTGGAATATTAGTAAAACCTTTACTTTGTTCATGCAATTATTGGGCAAATTGAAATGCAGCAAAAAGGTATTGATATTTTTTTTATAATATCATTATAAACTAACATATACATTTATATTTTTGTTTGGTAATTTATTAATTTAATGTACTTAATTTTATTTTGACAAAAGTAAACAAAAAAATTGTAGACTAATGTCATAGTGTCTAATTTAATTGTATATTATTTTTTATTTATTGTTGAATAAAGTCATTATTTTTGTTTTCTTTGAGCACAAAAGTATTCTCGTAGCTTCTTAAAATTACAGTTGAACTGATGTCACATGGATTATTTTAATGATCTCCTTGCAACGTTTCTGAGCCTTGATCGTGTTAGGATGCTTGCTGTCTATGGGAGGGTCAGAGAGCTCCCGGAATGCATCAAAAATATCTTAATTTATTTTTCCGAAGATGAACGAAAGTCTTATAGGTTTGGAATGACATAAGGGTGAGTAATTAATGACAAAATTTTCATTTTTTGGTGAACTATGCCTTAAATACATTTTGGGATTAGCATTATTTAGAAATAACAATAGGGACCAATTGTCTAGGGCAGGGTTCCTCGAATCTTTCCCTGGAGGTCCAATCTGCTGCAGAGTTTAGCTCCAGCCCTGATCAAACTCAGCTACCTGAGATGTTCTAATGATCCTGAAGACTCTGATTAGCAGCTCAGTTGTGTTTGATTAGGGTTAGAGCTAAACTCTGCCAGAATGGTCCAGATTTGAGGATCCCTGGTCTAGGGTGTCTGTCTATTGGCCAGAAATGGCCTAGTGAAGAAGCATGGCCTATTCAAGTAAAACATATTACGCATAGAAAAGCATGGTGTGTTTTCAGCTGAAATGCTTATGTAATTGTCTCTTGCTATTGTGTCAGTTTATAAAGGTAGTTTCTCCTTAATATACAAGGATTTCCATAACTCATTGAAGAGCTTAGTCTCTCTCTCAGCAGAGCTGTCAGTTTCACTTTAAATCCCCCCTGTGCTTCTCATCTGTGTGTGTGTGTGTGTGTGTGCTGAACTGTCAGTTTAGCTTTGCATCTATTTCATATTTGTTTACGCAGCTCCTCATTTTCACTGTGAGCTCGATGCTGATTGAAGAGCACAGCGGCATCAAGAACGTGACAAACATGTGAGAGTGTTCGTTGCCCACTATTTATGGCTTCATGTAGTGCTTAATTGTGCATAATTTGTCATTTGATCATAAACATGGAAACCTACTGTAGCTTTACAAAAACATACAAATAATCAAAAGTTATATATCTTGACAGATTGAAGCACAACAAGTTGTATGGCGAGAGGAGAATCCTTCATGAAAGACAAATACACAATGGCACATAACGGGGCACTGCGGGGGCGACAGTGGAAATTTCTAAAGCGCCGATGGCGTCACCCGTGATGACGATGTTGAAAAGCGTCATAGCATTAGTTGGTAAGGAAAGCCTGTTATAAAATCTCCCTCACCCTCACACAACCCTACAGATGCTCAATGTGTACAATGTCAAGCTTTCCGTCTTTAGGTGGCAGCAGAGCTCAGCTGTACACTCACTGGAACAGAACGTACCGGACAGCAGGTGTGTCTGTGGCACATGTTTGGCCCTGGAGTCCTTTTAGAGCTCCTCTAGATGATGAGGTGATGATGTGACACCAGCAGGACAAATACTGCACATGTGTTGAGTATCATATTTGATGCTTCTGGCTTTTATGGCTTGCATATAGTGAGAATATGGAGGAGGAAAAACATTCAGAGGCCCAAATTGAGCAAAAGTATGCAAATTGTTGCAGATGCTGATATTTTTATGGCCAAAAAGAATTAAATTCTGATAGCTTGTAATGTAATGCAATGAGATCTTCACAGTATAACAGACTACTTACGTAAAATGCATATATATATATATATATATATATATCAGTCACCACTCTATATCTCCCATTAATGTCTAGTAAGATGATATTTAGATGCTTAGTCTTATGATCAAAACTGGTAATCATATTTGATACATTTTAACTACAAAATGATGTTTGGATAATCAAGTAAACCTAAGATGCTTCAGTTCAGTAAGTGTTCATTTTGAAATATTACTAACAATGTAAAAGTTATTCTTATGTTAAAAAAAACATTTCACAACAAAAAGACACACGTGAACCACAACCACATTTTTGCAATTATATCAAAAGGCCTTTTACTTGGTAAAAGAAAATGTTTGAGCTATAAATCAAACAACAGAAGGCATGTAGTAGATTTTGCACATTTTTTTAGAGAAATTTGCATATCAAATATGATGCAGTAGGCTCTAAATCTAAGCATGAACAGTCGAAAAGTCTATGACTGGGGTTTAAAATCTAATTTAAACCTGGAAAAAGAGTTCTAAAATTCAAAACAATGTAAACTGAAGGAACATTGTAGCTTTCAAAAAAATCTGCACTATTTCTAGGTAACTAATCTAATAAGTTAATAAGTGCCAGTGATTATGTCACTCAAATCATGCTGGAGAGCAGCTTGGGTGCTGCGGATTATGTTGATAATATGGTTTATAATGATTATTTTTCAATAGAAATATGCACAATAGAAACATTTGTTAGAAGTTTGTTGTTTGTGGTCTGTTCTGCTTAGGTTATTTTAGCCATATACATTATCTACAGCTGTCACATGCTATTTTTTGAGTATCTGTCAATAAATGTTTGCAGAAATGCATTGTTTTTGACAAAATGCTCTATTTTTCTGTAGAGCTTATACATATTTACCCCATTTGGGGTTGGGGTTTACAGTCTTTTCCAATTGCAAAACACAGTTTTCCATCTATATACACCAAACCCAAAAACGTAATGTAATTCACATAATACAATTTAATGTCCCAGATACGCACACAAACAATCTGATACCACAAAAAGAGTTCAAATATATTTACATAGCATTAAAGTTTCCCATAAAGTGACTTATTTAAAGAGCTGCATGCATACATAATGCATTTTAAAATATTTGTTTCACCACTTTGTGAACCAGAATAGATGTAATTTCTGCATTTTATTGTCTACCTCCAACACTTCTCCTCTCTGACCTTTCTTCTCAAAGCTTTTTAATAAAACAGATCATCATTGGGGGTTCTGATATGTAACAGTTTGTTGACCTTTCATTTTCGGTTGAATAGTTTGTGGTTCCTGTAAGTGGGTCATGAACTTACTGTGACATTTAAGTTTACAACATGTGAACAGCCTTCAGCAGCGCAGAAAGATCTGCACGTGTGTGTAAATTGGTTTATGGATGCATTTCACTGTTCTTTCTTATTCAGTTTAGGGCATGAAATCCAATCAGTTTTCTTAAAAAACTAATTACGTTTAGCTTTCCTGTAGCTCAAATGGTAGAGCATGGCACTAGCAACACCAAGATCATGGGTTCGATTCCCAGGGAAAGCAAGAGCTGATAAAATGTAAAAACTGTAACTTGAATGCAATGTAAGTCGCTTTGGATAAAAGCGTCTGCTAAATGCGTAAATGTAAATGTAGCTACAGCGCCTGGGGTTCATTATGAGTTTTTGGGGGTCTCTTTGACTACGTAGAAAAACAGAGGAGATGCAGGCGGTCTTAGGTTACCCCATCCGCTCATCCTTCTGCGAGAAATAGAACACTGTCCTGCGTGGTTGCCATAGAAACAAGTAATTGCTGCACTTGGCAAATTGCAGGGCACTTTAAAGCGGTTAATTCAGCGTGTTTTCTCGGCTCTTCCCGTCCTACAGGCCTGACATGTGACTCTCTGTTCAGATGCAGGAATATCTCCTGAATCCCTGATGTCAGCAGAGCTGAATTTGTTGTGTAATGATAATGTACATATGGTTTCAAGTGTTTAGTGTGGGCTTGTGTTTGTGCATTTGCATGTTTGTGTGTATTTTTACACCCATGGCATTATTTGTGACTAACAATAGAACAGAATTCGGTTGTGTGTCTATGTATATTTGTGTTTGAGCACATTTTAGAATAGAATAGAATAACATAGAATAGAATGGGAGGGTGTGTATGTGTACATTCGTGTTTTTGAGTACAAAAAAATTGAATTCTAATAATATGTTATTATTTTTGATCAAATAAATGCAGTCTTGGTGAGCATAAGAGACTTCTTTCTTACTGACCCCAAACTTTGACCAGTATGTGTATGTTTGTTTTGTGCTGTTTGGTCATCAAGTTGGTTTTGTGCATCAGAAATCCTGAATCGAACACATCCACGTCTTTTAAAAGCTTGAAGGATTAAATGAAGTTGAGACGAATCTCTGTCTGGTTGAGATGAGCATGCTGGAGCAGGAGTTTTCACGTTTCTAATCACAGAGATTTTTGTCCCCAAGATAGCAACGAGATTGAGGGCTTCTCTTCAGCGAGGCAGGCGAGAGAAAAATACTTCCTTTAAACAAGATAACCATCACACGCACACAGCTTTAAATGAATGAGACCCGTCAGCAAGAAATGAATTACTCAAAGGAAGTGAAAGATTTGGGATGGCGTGCAGGCCACTGATTATCTGAATTCATGGAGGAGAGTCGTGACAGTCGGAAAACGCCTCCCTCTGACTCTTTCTGCATTATATCTAGCTCTTTTGCACCCCGTTGCTTCCTCTATCCAGTAGTTAATGAGGGGTTCTCTCATTCACGCTGTCTATGTTATGTAAAAGCTGTCAAGGTCAGGGAAAGAAACTAGTTTATAGTTTTCCGAGCAGTCGAATCGGCTTCACGGTCCCGCACGATGTCAGTGTCTTTAGGGTTTGCTGGAAGCATCATCGCTTTCAGTTAATTTGGACTACAAAACAAAGTTGCTGTAACTAAGCTCCTTATCTTCCACAGAAGCGTGTCTCCATCATTAGAGCCGGTCCCGGCTGAATTTATGCGTGGGGTTTAAACGAGCATGTTAAGTGCTGTAGTCTGCACTGGTATCCATCATCATTAGGTTGTCATGGCATTTACTATGAGGGATGAAAAGAGAGCAGCACGTTAGTTTATCAGAACTCTATTAAAAGAGCATTACGCCCTAAGAGTTAAAAGAGAGTGCGGTGAAAACAAATGAACCAACAGCCACTCAATGACTCAACACATTTCCACATGAGTCTCTGGAACGTGAGCGAGGGTTGTTTTCCTGAACGCCTCCCGCACATGATAATAACTGCACTGCATCACCAGTGTTTGCTGAGTACAATGACAGTGGTACAAAATGTACTTTATTGTTTCTGAAGGGAAATTTATTTTGCACTTTGTGTTGCAGCACACAACCCCGTTTCTTGTCACTCTTATTTGAATTATGATTTTCATAAGAGAAGACAATTATAATACCATGTAAAGCAATTGTTTGGGGTTCGATTTTTCTAAGAAATAATATGTTTATTTAGATAAATTGATCAAAAGTGACAGTAAAGACATTTATAATGTTACAAAAGATTTGCTGCATTTGGAACTTTCTATTCATTGAAGGATGGTTTCAGCAAAAATATTAAACGGTTTTCACCATTGATAATAATAGGAATGTTTCTTGAGCAGAAAATCAGCGTATTATAATGATTTCTGAAGGATGTGTGACACTGAAGACTGATGCGGGAAAATTCATCTTTGCATCACAGGAATAAATTACAGTTTACAATTCATTCAAATACAACACAGGTATTTTAAACTGTAAAAATAGTTCAGAATATTACTGTTTTTACTGTATTACTGTTCAAATAAATTCAGACTAGGTGAGTGAAATCATCACAAAATCATTTCAAATCTGACCGTTGAGTTGTTGTATTACACTAAAAATAAGGAAATTGAAAAAAAAGAGTAAAATAAAAATAACAGTAAAAACAACACTGCATAAATCATCAAATGCTTAATGTAAAAATAATAAAAAACTGTCTATCTACTATTTACTTGCCAATATTTTATAGTACACAAATATTACACATCATGTCTCTTTTGCTCATTGTATTCTCTGAATAAATATTAAAATCTCTCTCTTTTTTTTTTGAAAGTCTTAAAGTTGGTTAAGAAGCAGATGAGTAACTTCTAAAGGAAAAGGTTGTGTGAAATGAGGACGGAAAGAGAGCTGCTAGTGTATCCTCTCTCTGTCAGAATGATTTATGATATATTATTATATGTGATATCTCTGTTACGAATATAAGGGCAACTTTCAGCTCTCACTTGATATCTATATTGAATGAAATAAAATGACGTACTAAAGCATAGATAGATAGCGCCTGAGCGTGTGTGAGAGTGCATGCGTGTGGCATTAAATCACATGTGTCCAGATAAAAGATGTGTTCTCCACGGGAAGAGAAACAGAGAAGGGAATGAAGTGAGAGAGGGATGACAGATATTCAGCCTGAGGAATGATGGGATAGACAGATCCCGCCTGGGGCTCCGAGAGAGAGACGGCTGGAGAAGAGATTTGTCAGCAAGGAAAAAAACTAAACGTGGATACAGGTCTTCAGATTTGTATTCTGGTGAAGAATGAGAGAAAAAGACAAATTTATGGGTGAATGACTGCGAGAGATAAGATGCCCTAATTCATTCATCCTTACATTCACAGATCTGTATTTTTGTCTGTATTCACAGTAGCCTCTTATTTATATACACACACACACACACACACACACACACACACACACACACACACATACAAAGCAGTATATATTAGTAACTTTGTTGTTTTTTTATTTGTATATGTATAGTTTGTATTCATATTTATTTATTCATTTTAATTTTCATTATTATTTTTTTATTATTTTTCTTATATTTTAATTTTTTATATTTATTTTTATTATTTAAATGTTTAATATTTAATGTTTTGTTCCAACTTCCAAGTAATGAAAATGTTTTATATGGGGTTTTAGTTTTAATTAGGGTTAATAACCCTGCTTTAAATAAAATATTAATCTGCAGCTAGTGTTGTATGTCTAGATGGAGTATTACAGACATTGTCAAGTGTTCAGACAATAAAAAAAAACAATTAACTTTTATTTTTCTTGAATATCTCTGTCTCACACACGCAGACACGTGGACACACACACACGCGCGCACACGCACACGCACACACACACACACTCACACACACACACACACACACACACACACACACACACACACTGGTTCAATAGCAGTAAAGCTCATTAACTCATTGATGCAGTGTCCTGGGGGAGAAGTTGCTTTTAATTATAACAACAGTCAAATGTGTGTGAGTGTGTGTTCACTGCATAACACACCCTGTGGTTTCGATCACAAATTTATTATCTGTTAAACACTTCTAAACCACTAAAACACTTTTAGGATCCATCTAAGCCTCGTTGAAAATGATCTTGTAACTTTATCTGCCTTGACCAAATTTGGCTGCTATGAAAGAGTTATTTACTGTAATATTGCACTATTGTGGGGAAGGAAAACCATTTGTCTTTGACATTTTATGACATGTAAACGAATGTGACAGGAAATATGGCTCAGAGAGATGGTGATTTGAGCACACGTTGATAAATCCGTGTATGTTTCAGAGAATAATGGGATGAATATTGGTATTTGCTGCTATCACACAGAGAAAAAGCTAGTTGTTACTTTTTTATGTACAACAATTTGGGGTTGAAGTGATTTTTTGTTGGTTTAAAACACCTTTTTAAGAAATGTATTGAATTATTGTTTTGTGATTTTTAACAAATATTTTTTTATGTGTATAATTGAGTTTATTTATTGCAATAATTTCCCAAAACGATGTTTTAAAATTTTATCTCCATTCTGTTTTACAAGCTAATAATTGTTTTACTGTTTAAATTTGACTGAAAACAATATTATAAGCTGTTTAATATCAGTTTGCTCCATTGTGACAAATAACTCCATATACTGTGACAACATGCCCTGCTGTTGCATGTGCAGTGAACTGAATCCTTTTTTCTTTGCATTAAGGGTGGGAATGTTTAATATGTTCTTTTTTTTATGGTACTTGCGCTAAAATGTGTGACAGTCTCCTCTCTATATTGCATGTATGAATCTATATTTTCAAGCATGTGATGAAAGGAAGCATAAATGAAAGGTAAAGAGGGGTCAGTATTTTTCCACACTGTGTTCTGACCTGTTTACAGTTGGTTACATCACATTTTGCCATCAGCACTTTCTTTTGGCATGTTTTAAAGAAATGCACCAGATTATAAAGATTGTTGAGCGTGGAGGTCACAGAAAGCTCCTGTCTCGTGTGTTTGAGCCTCAGGCTGTTTTCACTGCTGCGTAATGCTATAGACTTACAATGAAATGCACAATTCTATTCATGTAGCTGGTTTTCTGCAATAGTTACCTCAAGGATCTATTTATACTTGATCTTACTCTTTTAATGTTCAAATAATATTTTTCACTTGAATAAAATCAAGTGTCAGCAAATTATTATAATTTTTTTAGATTACCTGAAAAAAACACACACTTTTTTTCACTGTTTTTCAGTGATATTTCAATTATTTTCTAATTTAATGCATTTTACGCTGTAAATTGTTTTATTAGCATAATATTATGCATGAAATTTCACATTTTATTTGAGTTTCTGAATTTCTTAGTATATTCAGTTTGCCCATGTTATGTATAGATTTGGTTTTGTTTCTTCCATTCCTTTCGATCAATCCACATTATCTGGTGATTGTTCAGTATTGAGTTGGTGAAAGACATTTCACAAGCTTTAATCACCTCTTGAAGTACAAATCAATGAGACGGAGACCTGTGCAAATATAACAGCACTGAGCTCTCTAACCTTCCCTATTCGTGAAGGACTGATGTAGTTTCTCTTTGGTTGTTGGACTGAACTTTTAAACTTTTAAACTTTGTAGAGTCAGCACTGGGTCTTCATGTGACAGCTTGAAATTCAGATGGGACTTTGTGTGTCAAGTGCAATGTCTGTAAGTGTAAGATTGTAAGAGTGAATGAGATTGTAAACAAAACAAAGTAGTGTTTAAAGGACCAAAATGCAAATTTGCTCAAAATGTACTCACCCTCACTCCATCTAAGATGTAGATGAGTTTGTTTCTTTGTCAGATTTGGAGAAATGTGGCTTTCCATCACTTGCTTATCAATGGATGCTCTGCAGTGAATGGGTGCCGTCAGAATAAGAGTCCAAACAGCTGATAAAAACATCACAATAATCCACACCACTCCAGTCCATCAGTTAACCTTTTGTGAAATGAAAAGCTGCATGTTTGTAAGAAACAAATCCATCACTAAGGTGTTTTAACATTAAACCATCTCTTCCAGCTAAAACACGAGTCCATAATTATGCTTCCTCCTGTGAAAAACTCTCCTTTTGTCCTCTCAAAATCCATCCACATATTTGTTTAGAGCTGTTTTGGACTGTTTTTCACTTGTAAACAGCGATTGATCTGTCAGGTGAGACAACTTTTTCATGGAGAAAGCAATATTATAGATAGAGGATTTGTTTTTTTAGTGTAAAGCAGTGGATTACATATCGATTATTGTGAGGTTTTTATCAGCTTTTTTGACTCTCATTCTGACGGCACCCATCCACTGCAGAGCATCCATTGGTGAGCAAGTGATGTGATGATAAATATCTCCAAATCTGTTCCCATGAAGAAATAAAGTCATCTACATCTTGGATGGCCTGAAGGGGAGGAAATTGTCAGCAAATGTTTCATATTTGGGTCAACTATTACTTTAATATGCCTTAAATAGTGATATTAAATTGTGGAATAGATGCACAAGTATGAAAAGGAAACTGAATAGCATCATTACTTTGCCTGTAAAGAGCCCTGAAATGTTCTGTTTCAGAGGACACGAGATGCACACTCGAGATGCAGAAACCGCAGGCTGATGGGGGTAAAATAGTTTTGTTTCCATGACAACAAAATGGAGCAGTTGCACAGGCGTCGTAGTGAGGGGTATTTTAGTGTGGGCTTGGAGGGGGACAGACAGTGATTGCTGTAATCATGCTGGGAAAATATTAAGCTAATGAGTGGTGACTGAATAGCATTTCTCTTTTCCGCGGGGCTGTATATCTTTAACCTTCTCTCTCGTCACAGATGCCTTCTTTATGCTCTCTAGGTTTCTCTCTCGCATGCTGACTGAAGCTGCTCTGTGCCAAAATCTGTGTGTGTCCATGTGTGTGATGAGTTCTCACTGTGGCAATACTAGGGCACTGCTAGCTGCATATTGTGCAGTATATATCACTCTCAAAAATAATGGTACAAAAGCTGTCGCTGGGGTGGTACCTTTTACTCATATGGACCAAATGTACTAATATGTGCCATTAATATGCACCCTTTAGGGGTAAAGATGGAACAAAAGTGTTCCTTTTAAAAGGGTACCAGATTTTGTACCTTTTTTCTGTCTATTTAAAAAAAAAAAAGTTGTTAATTTAAGTAAAGTAAAATATAAAATATTAGATAAAAAAACTAAAGTTTTTTTTTTAACCTAAACAAATTAATTAAAATGATAAATTTGAAATAAAGTAATTATTAATGAATCAATTTGAAGTACAAAATGACTCAAACTAAAAATGAAATCTAAACATAAATATTTAAAAATATCATATAAATGATAAAAGCACATAACAAAATTAATACAACTTAAAGTAAAATTCAAATGAAAACTGAACATATAAAAATAAAAGCTAATTCAAAATATGAATAAATGTTAGAATAGCGTATAAATAATACTAAGATAACACTGATATACTGTAACTGCACAATATTTCAAGTAATAGAATTCTACATCCCTGCATTATGACCTCACTTTTTTGACTCATCACATATTTAAACTTATCCGCATAATTTGTGAAATAATACTTTTTTTGCCATTTTTATTCATCCAATATAACGTAAAAATATCTTAACATTTGCAGTAAAAACAAATAATGTGTCATTCGTGTACAGCAGTAAAATATATGTTGTTACTGCAAATTAGTTTACTTGTTTAACTAGTGAATTTTCAATCATTTTTAGATATTTATACTGTAAAATTAGACAAATTTTGTATTTTACTAATACTTGTTTTTGCACTGTATGAGATTTCAAAATTCCACCAATTCACTCAGAACGAATCCATTAGCTGATTTTACTTTACAGTCATATAGTTATATATGGCACTTATTGGTCATCCAGGGATTCCATATATACAGAAAATTCACTTCACTGTATATTGTTCAGTGTATTCACTGTATACTGTTGAATTGTAAGTAGTATGCTATACCGAACATATCCAGATATTGCTGTGTTTAAAGCAGCATTGTTTCTCTGACTGTAAACACCAGTTTTGTTTCCTGCTCTGACGCTCCTCCTGAACAAATAAATCTGAACAATGTTCCTGTTTGCATAATAAGTAGATTGCTGATTGCCTAAATGGCTCTGAGTGGCTTAGGGTGAACTTTAATTTTAGAGTGCGCAGGGAAAATCGAACCCCTGCTGAACAAACTAAATGTCATGATGTTTTATCCTGACAGGACATACAATAGTATTATTACTCTGTCTTCATCATCAGATGCTTTACAGGCCTTTCGGTAATATGCAGAAGATCTGAACTTCCCTTCACAAGTTTATCCTTTTCATCTCTATATTCACAACAGTGCTAGATACTAGATCTGATCTAAAACTGTAAAAATAATCTTTCATGATTTAGGTTACAGTTAGTTTATCTTATATTATGTACCTATGTTTTTTGCTAGAAAAGTTCACCAAGACCAGCTTTAAATGTTGGCTTGACTTTTTGTATTTGAATATTATTCAGAAAGTTATATAGGCTGTACTTATAACATATTATATACTTCACTAGATGACAAATGGACAGACAGATAGATAGACGAATAAAGGGATGGATAGATAGATGGATACATGGAATGACAAATGGACAGATGGATAGGCGAACAGAGATGGATAGATGGATGGACGGACAGACAGATGGACGACAAATAGGCAGATAGATAGACAAATAGAGGGATTATAGACAGATAGATAAATAGACAAATTGGGTGATAGATACAGTCATGGCCAAAAATATTGGCACCCTTGGTAAATATGATCAAAGGCGGCTGTGAAAATTAATCTGCATTGTTAATCCTTTTGATCTTTTATTTAAAAAATTCACACAAATCTAACCTTTCATTGGATAATAAGAATATAATATTGGTGGAAATATCATTATAAAATAAATGTTTTTCTTTAATATACATTTGCCACAATTAACGGCACCCTTTTATTCAATAATTTTTGAAACCTCCATTTGCTAGTTTAACAGCTCTAAATGTTCTCCTATAATGCCTGATGAGGTTAGAGAACACCTGACAAGAGATCAGAGACCATTCCTTCATCCAGAATCACTCCAGATCCTTCAGATTCACAGCTCCATGACGGAGCTTCTTCTCTTCAGTTCATCTCACTCATTTTCTACAGGGTTCAGGTCAGAGGACTGGAATGGCCAGCAGAAGCTTGGTTTTGTGCTCAGTGACCCATTTTTGTGTTGTTTTTGAGGTTTGTGTTTGGATTATTGTCCGGTTGGAAGATCCAAACATGGCCCATTATAAGATTTCTAACAGAGTCAGTCACTTATAAATTTTTTATCTGCTGGTATTTGATAGAATCCATGATGCCATGTGTCTAAACAAGATGTCCAGGACCTCCAGCAGAAATATAGGCCCACAACATCAAAAATACAGCAGTATATTTCATTGTACAGATGGGGTACTTTTATCCCTGTGTTCACCAAACCCATCTTGAGTGTTTGCTGCTAAAAAGCAAATTTTTTGTTTCATCTGACCATAGAAGCCAGTCTCATTTGAAGTTCCAGTCGTGTCTGATAACTGAATATGCTGGAGTTTGTTTTTGGATGAGTGAGGAGAATTTTTCTTGAAACCCTCCCAAACAACATGTGGTGATGTAGGTGCTGTTTGACAATTTTTTTTAAGGTTTTCTGACCCCGAGACTCAACTATTTTCTACAATTTTCCAGCTGTGGTCCTTGGAGAGACTTTAGCCACTCAAACTCTCCTTCTCACCGTGCATTAGGACGATATAGACACACGTCCTCTTCCAGGCCGTTTCGTAACATTTTCTGTTGATTGGAAATTCTTAATTATTGCCCTAGCTCTTTTCTTAAAGCCACTTCACTAATTTGTGAAGCTCAATTATCTTTTGCTGCACATCATAAATATATTCTTTGTTTTTTCTCATTGTGATGGATGATTAAGGGAATTTGGGCTTTGTTTTCCCTCCTATTTATATTTCTGTGAAACAAGAAGCCATGGCTGGATAATTTCATATAATCCCCCTGGAGTGCTCAAAATTGTGAATATGAATGGGAATATACTTCAGAGATATTTTACTCATAACAATTTCTAGGGGTACCAATAATTGTGCCCAACGTGTATTTGAGAAAAACTCATAATTTCATAATGAGATTTTCCCCCATTTTCATTTTCTTTAGTTCAATGAAAGGTTAGATTTTTGTGATTAAAAAAAAAAAAAATATCAAAGGGATTAATAATGCAGGTTTATTTTCAGAGCCTTCTTTGATCATATTTACCAAGGGTGCCAATAATTCTGACCAGGACTGTATATGATAGAGGGATGATAGCTAGACAGGGGGATGATGGATTGATGGATAGACAAACAGAGGAATGGATGGATAGGCTGATGATAGATGGACAACAATTGGACAGGCAGACAGATAGACGAATAGAGGGATGATAGATAGATGATGGATGGATGGATGGATGGATCGATGGACGGATGACAAATGGACAGACAGATGAATAGAAAAGATGCATGGATAGATAGACAGATGGATGGATGATGGATAGATAGATGAATAGAGAAATGGATAGATAGATGGATAGACGAATGGATGGATGGATGGACAACAAATGGACAGACAGATGGATAGATGAATGGACAGATGGATGGATGGATGGATGGATGGATGGATGGACAACAAATGGACAGAGAGATGGATAGATGAATGGACAGATGGATGGATGGACGGACAGATAAACTGGTAGGTGTCAAGCGAAGCAAGCATAGTTAACATTATATAAAACAAGATAAGTTTATTGTATGTCCTTCTTTAGATAGTAAATCTCTGTACAGATGTAAGAGGGATGCTCTTCGTCATTTGGTATTCATCTCTGTACATAATCAAAAGTAGAGGTCAACTCAAGGTTAATAAGTGGGCGTCTCACTCGATGTGCTCACACACACACACACACTGTCCTTTATGCCTCTCCTCTCTCTTGCTCTTTCTCTTCTTGTACAAACAATCACACAGGCTCTATGTTTGGACACTCTTTTATCACACGCTCTCACACACACACACACACACACACACACACATGCATGTGCTATCTAACCTCTACTGACATCACAGGACTCTTTCTCCTTCGGCTGATCACTGCTTCACATACATGCAGGAGAAAGCACTTGGACATGTGACTCAGAGGAAGGAAATGTCTTCTGCACTAACTGATCTCCATTTATATGATAATAGGCAGCCCGAGGAAAGGCAATTAAAGTGACAGCAGCCTGGTTGTTTTAGGCATGCTTTGTCTCGTGGTGAATAATGGAAAATAAGGAATGGTTCTGTTTAACAGTTCTGTGGCCAGAGATAAGACACGCATACACAAACACACACTCATTAGGGTTTCACCACTCTAATTATATTGTCTAGCTGCTCTTAGACGAGCACGTCAAGTGTTGTTTTTATTGCGAGATGCATGTGAATTTCTCTGAGCATGTCCAGTGTGAGTTATGTAAGGGTTATTTGGAGACTCAGCTATGACTGACAGCTCTCATTCAGTGTGGATGCCAAATATCTGGTATTTACCACAAGGTGGCGTGTTGCTCACACACTGAATAATGACTGAAAAAACACCTAACTGTGAGATAAGCAGTCATTTGGTCAATTAAAGTCACCTACATTTATTCTGTGAAGGAAATAAGATTACATTAGAAAGTAATGTTGAGAACACAGGGGAGGGGGGGGGGGGGGAATAAATAAATAATGAAAACTAACTCATAAGTTCATGCAGCATTCACTTAAATCAAATTAGTGAACTCATTTAAAAGTCACCCTTATTTTCATTTAATTCTCTATTGTGATGCCTTAGTATATATTCCTATATCAGACAGATTGGATCGGGACATGAACATGTACTGCACAGTAGAAATGAACCTTCTAACCCGATCTCTGTAAATGCACTGAAGCTGAAACAGAAGTTTATAGCAAACACATAAAGCTCATGGTGTTAATGAAGCCGACCCTTTGTGATGCAGGTTTGTGATGCATTCAGCATGACTTTAGAGGTATAAATGTTTGGCAAGTGCTTAAGGAAATGATCACAGTGCATTTACATAACAGATGGCGCCTGATGGTAATTTTCACGTGCAATTAACTTCATTCATGAAGATGGCAAGCTCAAACACCGCATTACGAGACGGCTTGTGTGTATGTGTTTTATGGTGTTGGCTATAATTGAGAAACAAGAGGTCATAAGACAGATTATGTACGTTTGGTTACACTATTCGACATACTGTTGTTATTTTTATGCTCAAGGTTTTGATTCGGTCTCATCAGTAGTGGACTCTTATGCTCTTTCTCTGCATGTTTTCATATGTGTAGCAGAAAGGCGAGGGGGACGTGGAAATCCTTGTGTATGTGGGTAAGTGTGTGTGGGGGAGCAGCCAAAACAGGCTCTGTCCCAAAACCTAGTGAGCTCACTACATAGGTAGTATTTTAAGGAGTCATATGCACTCTCCCTTTCAAAAGATGGAGGATGTTATCCAATGTAAATTACATTATATTTGAGGCATTCAATTAGTGTGTCTCTGGGATTCAAACCCATGACCTTGATGTTGCAGGTCCACTAGTTAAGCAACAGAAACCACTAAAATTAAACTTTTTTAAACCAGTTTTTATGGTATAACAATCACATAATGTATTGTCACAAGGGTAACACGTTAGAATAGGGAACACTTATTCACTATTAACTACGACTTTTCCCTCAATAAATTCCTAATTTGCTGCTTATTAATAGTTAGTAAGGTACTTGTTAAGTTTAGGTATTGGGTAGGATTAAGGATGTAGAATAAGGCATTAATATGTGCTTAATTACTACTAATAAATGGTTAATTCTTGTAATATGCATGCTAATAAGCAACTAGTTAAGAGACCCTAAAATAAAGTTCTACATTGCATTAAAATTAATTCAGTTTTACATCGTATTTTAAACAATGAATATGTGTTTTTGTATTGTTTTAATCACCCAGCTAGTCAGCTCACTAGGGTTTGGAACAGAACCGGTCTGAGTGTGTGTGTGCGCACACATCTGTGTGTCTGGGAGCGAGTGCAACCAAGCGTGAAATGATTCTGTTAGTGTCATTTCTATCACACACACACTTCCAGCATCCACGCGGCGGCTCTGCATGCTGTGTCTGAGAGGCTGTGACGGCTCCCCGTGGCCTCTCACATCGCAAGGTGTTTGTGTATCATGACATTTTTTTGCAAGGCAAAAAAAAAAAGGTACCACTAGCTTTGACAGGGATTTGGAAGCAGTTGCATTGTCACCTCAAACTGCTTTTTTAAATGAAGTATAATAGCCTTGAACACAGATTTAGTAAAATATCCAAGAATTGCTACTATTACTCATTTTTAGGATTAGTGATTTGTACAAATCTAATAATTAAACATCAGCAAGTAAAACATCCAGCATTGTTTGTGCTGCAGACATCAAATCATGCAGAAATGTGAATCTCGTATTACAGTTTTGAAAGGGCTCTTTGTGTTTCCTTTCTCTTGCGTTAGGTCAGAGGTTGTTGCTCCCAATTTTTTATTTTTGGAGTTAGTCTAAAATTTAATCTGTTTAAAACAACCTCAGACTTTATCACATAACAAACCCTGCGGTTCTGCTGCAGACTCTTCACAGACTGCTGAGCAGCTGAAAAAAGGTTAATTACTCTATACTAAGACCACTTATGGATGATAATTGATGTGTGGGAGCCATTATTATAGCAGATGACACTTCCATAACCCACTCTTATACATAACCTACATCTATGCCAACACGCACACACACACACACACACACACACACACCAGAGGAACTGAACAAGAGATTTGATACAGTCAACTATGACCAAGCAAAACGGTTTATATATATATATATATATATATATTTTTTTTTTAAGACGTCTCTTCTGCTCACCAAAGCTGCATGTGATAAAAAATACAGTAAAATCAGTAATATTGTGAAATATTATTATAGATTTAAATAGCTGTTTTCTATTGTGATATATTGTAAAATATAATTTATTCCTGTGATCAAAACATCATTACTCCAGTCTTCAGAGTCACATGATCCTTCAGAAATCTGCTGCTCAAGAAACATTTCTTATTATTACCAATGTTGAAAATAGTTTCATATTTTTGTGAAAACCATGATACATTTTTATCAGGTTCCTTTAATGAATAGAAAGTTCAAAAGAACAGCATTTATTTGAAATGAAATTTGTCATTATAAATGTCTTTACTGTCACTTTTGGTCAATTGAATCCATCCTTGCTGAATTTATTTTAAAAAAGACCCCAAACTATTGAGCAGTAGTGTATATGCAATATGTTTTTAAAGTACAATGGCATATATGATGCATATGTTGAATGCTTTATTGTAAACTTGTATATTTCTGTAATTTTCCTTCCAGGTTTTGTTCTCATTGGTCTGTCTGGTTGGCATCCGTGGTTTTAATGTGAGCTCTCTCCTGGTGTTACGGAGCTCCTTGACTTCTCCTGTCCCGTTCTCTAATGAGGGGTCAGGTTTATGACTGCGGCCGACAGAGACTAATTCTGACCCCTGTTAACAGCTTCTATCTGTCACCGCCACCGGAGTCCATATCATTTATCACTGCTCACTCTTTAACTTTTCCTCCCTCCAGAGAGTACTCTCTCTCTCGCTCTCTGCCTGTGTGTGTGTGTGTGTGTGTGTGTGTGTGTGTGTGTGTGTGTGTGTGTGTTTGAGAATATTTATTGTTTCCAGGATCATGTTAAAAGACAAGTTCACTCAAAAATGGAAATTCTATCATCATCTGCTTTCAAATCTCATTGGCAGTCATATGCATACGATCTTTCAAAAGGAAATAAAAACAGTTTTCTACATTGATAATAATCAGAAATGTTTCTTGAGCAGTAAATCAGTATATTAGAATGATTTCTGAAGATCATGTGACACTGAAGACTGGAGTAATGATGCTGAAAATACAGCTTTGCATCAGGAATAAATTACTTTTTAAAATATATTACATTAGAAAACATTTTTAATTAGTAATATTTCACAATATTACAGTTTTTACTGTATTTTAATCAAATAAATGAAACTTTGAGAATGACTTGAAAAACATTCAAAAATCTTGTAAAATCTTGAAAGTCATGTATGTTTCAAATTACATGTGGGTGAGTAAACAATGACGGATATTACATTGGACTGATTTCAAGCTAATGAATGTCTAGAACTTTCTGTGCTTTTACTTGTGTGTTTGGAGAACTTTGAGAGCTCTGTCTGTCATGCTTTGCAGGTTTCTTAATGCACATGAACAACCAGTCAAACAAATAATTGCTCAAGGTGTCACTCACCTGCCTGCAAAGTATATATGAAGAGGAGGGAGAGAAATGGTGTGTGTGTAACCTAACAGAGCCTGACAGTTACTTTACATTTCCCAGCAGTCAGATTCACTCATTACGGTGCTTGCAACTCATATTCCTCAAACTGTTTTTCTTCTCCTCCTCCTCATCCTCCAACATTTTATGCAGTTATTTTGCATTTAACAGAGATTCCATTCCTGCTTTTTTGTGTTTGCACATCTGAATGAAGGAATTTAGTATTGAAAATACATTGAAATTGAAAGTATATCATTTTATCTTCATTCAAATTAATCAATTTACCTAAATTAAAAATAGTTGATTTTGCTGAATGAGATCAAACAAGAGTCAGTAAAAAGATACAATCTTCCAATCATCCTTAAAAGGGTTTAACTTTATTTTTTAATGTTTGAATTTAAATTAATTTAAATGATTTGACAATAAACTTTGAATAGAAATTTACTTTTGGATTTAAATTTGAATTTACATTGACATTTTATCTCACAAATCTTGCAATTTTATATCTGAGTTGACATCTTGCAAATTTTCCAGAATTTTGAGGTATAAACTGAACTCATAATTACAAGATTCTGATTTTCCTTCTCGCAGTTCTGAGTTTATATCTCACAATTCAGACTTTTATTTCTTAGAATTAGATATCTTGCATTTTTTTCCACCACATAATATCTCACAAATCTGCCTTTTTTTCTCACAGTTGAGAAATGTATATCTCACAATTCTGAATGTATATCTTGCAATGAGAATTATGTGAATTGTGAGATAAAAAGTCACAATTATCTTTTTTCATATTTTTTATCCTGTGGCAGAAGAAAACTTGCATGCACATCTCATGATTTATTTGTTTTTTTTTTACTAAAACGTGTGTCTTCAGAAAAAGCTATCATTTGGCAGTGAAGAATACTACATAGATTGCTCTATAGTGCTTTGATGTTCTAGTCATTTAAAAAGCAGCTCAGAGGTTCTCCTTTTGGAAGTAAAGTTGTGCTCATACATATCAGTAAAAAGCAACACGCAGATAATCATTCCTGTAAAGACTAGCAGCATGTTGTGATACAGTATGTAGAACATTCTGTTTGCTTTCTTCGTTTCCAGGCTGTGATTGTTATTAGGACTGTAACACACTGAAAGACACAGGGTTGTTATTCCATTATTTATAATGAAAACATCAGACAGGTGAAGCACAAGCGCACAGCACGTCTCCTGTAATTGACTCATTTATTCACGTTAGTCGCTCATTCGTCTGTGGCCTGTGATGAATTAAACACCCGGGCCGCGTCCTGTCCATAACCTGTGTGTTATTATCAGTATGCCACACAACTCTCCACGAATGTGTTTCTTTCCAGTAATCATCAGCGTCTTCAGATTGCCTGTAACCCACCGTCCATCTCTCACTGTGGTAAACGACATCTCAGAGCCAATAAAACACGGTAATAAAGTCTCTGTGATCAAGATTTAAATCACAAACACACCCACAGAAAACAAAATCAATGAAAACTTGTTATTTTGGGGAATTTAGTATCTCAAAAACATCCCTTTATAATTCTGAGATTAATCCTCAGAGGGATATGCTGTAACTGGATTTCATTATTGTTTAGTTTGAAGACTCTGCTATTTATAGTCTACAGGTTTTAATAATAGCAGTAGGCTACTGTTCGATCAAAGCAAATGTGGTCTCATAGACACGGGATACATGTCTGAGATAATCAGACCGACAGACAGACTCTAACCCTCTCTTTGTTTTCCTTATGAACAGCCATTTCCTCCACATCATGCTAAAAATCATGCTTTGAAAATTCAATTAAATATAGTCAAAATCATAAAATACTAAATTATAATTATTAGATAAAAATGTGAAATTATGTGATATGAAGTTGTAATAATAACATTTATGCCGAAATTATGAGATGCTAAGTTATTATGACATTTAATGTTGAAATGATGACAGACAATTGTCGTAATTAGAATCATTTTGACATTTTATGTCATAATTGTCACAATTTATCTCAGTTATGATGTATCTCATAATTTGAGTTTTATCATGATTACTTATTATGATTATGACTTTATAGCTCTTTATTGACTTTAGCTTATAGTTATGACTTGGCATCTCATGATTTCGATTTTTTTATGATATTTCTGACTTAATCTCTCAATTTCGAATTTTGTCATAATTATGTCTTTTATCTCACAATTTTCACAATTATCACATGATTTTTATGATGTCTTTAAATTTTAGACGCCATATTACAGAATGCACACAATATACAGGAGTTCAAATTCAGGAGTTCACCAACATCTCTCTTCTCTGACTCTAGTAAATCGTAAAGTGATTTAAATAATTTTAAGATTTGATACAGTTTTTGTACATTGTCAGACAAAAGCTAAATGTGTTTATGACTGATTATGATGGTATTCAATGTCAGGGTGTTTCTGGTGTTCCCCGAGGCAGGCATGAAGTTATTTTTCCTCCTCTTTTTAACAGTGAAAAAATATTAAAAGTCCCTGAAGATGAAGTTTGGTGACATTTCTCTATTTCAGAAGTTAATGATCCATAGAGAACACGATAAAAAGAAAAAAGTGGATTATTGATCCCATTGTTTCTTCATTATCGCTGGGTGTATATTCAGCCTCTTTTAGAAATGACTTTGACTTTTATCCAAAATGTACTCAGCTTATCTCTGCAGTGATGAGATTTTAAATGATATCCAAATGCTTTAGGGACAAAATACCTAAAATAGACAATAAATTGGCTGCCAATTCAGCAGCAGCACTGTGATTGGCTGGAGGGCAGAAAACAAGCATCTCTCCCGAGAGACGGAAGATGAATAGAGAATCTGATTCCCCAAGAGCCAGCTGCTCCAAGAGGCCCTCGAGAACCTTCCCCTCTCAGTCTCCCGGGACAGTCAGGGTTAATAGATGATGAAGGGTAATCTCATGCTGAATTAGAGAGAGACTGCGCACATGAGAAAGAGAGAGTGCTGAATAATGGAGCTCCTATATATTTTACCAGACTTGATTTGGCAGTTCAGTGTCATAAATATATAAGAATGAAACTTAAAATATTTCCAAGAACAAATCCCTCTTTAATAGGGTTTACTGTGCAACTGCCCTAGAAAACAAAACTATTTGAAACATGAGCTCATTTTTGAGCTAGTTTAGTACATGTTATTTTTGAAAATCTTAATTATTAACTCATTTTTACACATTAAATCAACCTACTGAGCTCATTTAAACAAGTGGAAAATTTCCTATGAGAAAATTTGGCAAATCAATTATGACATAAAAAATTGAAATGATGAGATACTAGGTTATAGCTTCGAGATAAAATTTCAAAATTGTGTAATGTAAATAATAAAAAGTTGAAATTACAAGTCAAGTCAAAATTATAGATAAATCTCAAAATTGTGAGATGTTATACTTTAAAAGTTGAGAGGACAGTTTTCATAATTATGACTTAATTATTATGACTTAGTATATCATAAAGTTGACATTTTCAGTCATAACTATGAGGTAAAATTAATAATTAAAAGTCCATGTTTTATCTTAATTATTCATTTTATTCTATGATTAGGACTTAGTATGTCATAATTTTGCCATTTTATGTCATAATTATTCATTGTTATAGTTATGAGTTACCAAAGCATGATTTTTCCTTATGTAGCAGAAATGACCTTCCATATTCAAGTTTAAATAATACATAAATAAATAAAAACTTAAATATTATGATTATTATGTTATATATTTTGTTTACATTTTGGACCTCGTGTACATTATATACATAATATACATATAAGTATGATAAGAATTAAACTCTAAATTATTTCCAAGGACAAATCCCTCTTTGAAGGTCTCAATATGCATTATTATTGAAGGTCTCAATATGCATTTGCCCTAAAAAACAAATGGGCTAATTTTTTAGCTAGTTTAGTGCATGTTGTGAAACAGAACAAAGATCCAGGGGGTGGGGTTGGATTCACATCTAGGGGTGGAGATGGGTGGGTTTAGGGATCAGGGAGTGGAGATGGGTGGGTTTAGGGATCAGGGAGTGGAGATGGGTGGGTTTAGGGATCAGGGAGTGGAGATGGGTGGGTTTAGGGATCAGGGAGTGGAGATGGGTGGGTTTAGGGATCAGGGTGGAGATGGGTGGGTTTAGGGATCAGGGAGTGGAGATGGGTGGGTTTAGGGATCAGGGTGGAGATGGGTGGGTTTAGGGATCAGGGTGGAGATGGGTGGGTTTAGGGATCGGAGTGGAGATGGGTGGGTTTAGGGATCAGGGTGGAGATGGGTGGGTTTAGGGATCAGGGAGTGGAGATGGGTGGGTTTAGGGATCAGGGTGGAGATGGGTGGGTTTAGGGATCAGGGAGTGGAGATGGGTGGGTTTAGGGATCAGGGTGGAGATGGGTGGGTTTAGGGATCAGGGAGTGGAGATGGGTGGGTTTAGGGATCAGGGTGGAGATGGGTGGGTTTAGGGATCAGGGTGGAGATGGGTGGGTTTAGGGATCAGGGAGTGGAGATGGGTGGGTTTAGGGATCAGGGTGGAGATGGGTGGGTTTAGGGATCAGGGTGGAGATGGGTGGGTTTAGGGATCAGGGAGTGGAGATGGGTGGGTTTAGGGATCAGGGTGGAGATGGGTGGGTTTAGGGATCAGGGTGGAGATGGGTGGGTTTAGGTATCAGGGTGGAGATGGGTGGGTTTAGGGATCAGGGAGTGGAGATGGGTGGGTTTAGGGATCAGGGTGGAGATGGGTGGGTTTAGGGATCAGGGTGGAGATGGGTGGGTTTAGGGATCAGGGAGTGGAGATGGGTGGGTTTAGGGGATCAGGGTGGAGATGGGTGGGTTTAGGGATCAGGGAGTGGAGATGGGTGGGTTTAGGGGTGGGTTTAGGGGTGGAGATGGGTGGGTTTAGGGGTGGAGACAGGTGGGTTTAGGTCTACGTTAGGTGGGAGGAGTTGGATCTGGATCCTACCTCGCCCCCTGGATCTTGTGTTCTGCAGTGAGGACCATCTCCTAAAAGTGGCAATTTTAACAAGCTATAAATATCTATATCTGTTGGGTATTTTGAGCCAAAACTTCACATACACACTCTGGGGATATCAGAAACTTATTTTACGTATTGTAAAAAGGAGCATAATAGGTCCCCTTTAAAACATGAGCTTTATTAAATTAAATTTAGCTTAAATAAACAACACTTAACTAGTTTGGGAGCAAATGTTGGTTGTTAGTAATAAAAAGTTTTTTCAGTTTTTTTTTTTTTACTTTATATTTCCTATAAATGTAAGATTTTTTTGTTATAATTTGGTACACGTTTAAATTTGACAAAGGCAGTCAATTTGTGTGTATTTATTTATTTATTTTGTGTGTGTGTGACTTACACCTATTGTAAAGGGTTCAATTAATTCTTACATTTTAAAGTATGTAACATTTTAGGTAATCGAGTGAAAATCATTTTCTGTCTGTAGCATCAGTTACTAAATGGCACTAACCTGAGTGGCAGATTGAATGATTTGGACAGCAGACAGCAGAAGACAGTCTGTCTTTCTTGTTGAGTTTGCATGAATGTAATTAATCTGTAAAGCTGAAGTCCTGGGTTTTAATGCTAGCTCCCAATCATCCAGCTTTCTACTTGCAATTCAGTCTTTGGACAGCTTTTAGGCTATTTGACCAGAGATGGTGACTAAATATCTAGCTCAGGGAAACAGATCTTAGAGATCAACTTAAAACGACATGAAAGGCTCCTCAGTCTTTGTCATTTTGGGAAATCTTCTTAGCATCACAGAGACGTGTTAACAGGATCCAATGCCCGAGTGCTTATCGTCAAACGCTGTCAGATGTGCTCACAGGTAATCTGCTGCTAATACACACCGTTCCTCTGAATGTTCCTCACCTGTCTGTGAGATAGGAGGGATATTCTCTCTGGTTTTCCTCGGTTCTGTGGCCATAAGCGTCTCTCTTTGACAGGAAGTGCAGATGTTATTCCACAGGTTTTATCAGCGTCTGAATGCAGCAGCTGAAGTAAATCTTCAAGCAAATATTTTTAAACCAGCTGACAAAATTTTATCCAAGATGCCTTAAAAGTTAAAAAGTGACGGATTAGTCCTGCTGTGCACGAATGGACTGATTTCATTTCAAAGAAATGAACTGCAACTTTTAAAGAAAGATTTGGATTCTCATTAATAATTTCTATTAATTTTGGATAACTTTGGATAAGTGCCTGCTAAATGACTCTTTACTGGTCTCGCATCGGAAGATTCTTAAAGTTTGTTCCACTAAGACTACATGCAGTGTTAAAAAATATTCTGAAATCTAAATCTATCGGTGTTCATCAAATCAGGTTCGGACATCATTAGCCGAGCAGCTCCGTCTCCTGTCAATTACTGAACTACCTCATTCACACGCCATCTCTAATGGCAGCCTACAGTCCTTTATCACTCTCTTTATGCTGATTTTTGGAGAGAAGATCCGTTGTTTCATCATTAAACTGGATTTATTGTAGTTCTTCAAGCCAGCGTTGTGGCACTCGTTTAATGCAGTTTTAGAAGCAAGTTTAGACTGTTGTACGTTACTTTTTCCACACAGCAGGAACATTTAAAAACTAACTAGTCAAAGAAAAATACTTGAAATGCTAGAGTCGCAGGACCTAGAATATACATGCAAATATTAACAATCCACAAAAATGCCATGATGTTGGTAAATGTAAAGCACTCAGAGGCAGTACTACAAATATTATAAATACCCCTCATACAGATGAAGCTAGCCAGAACTCTTCTGATTGGTCCGTGTCCGATCTGCTCTAATAATCAATACCACAGGAATAATTACAGACTAGACTCAATGTTATCATTCCTCTCTCTCTCTCTCGTTTCCTCTTTCATGTTCGGTGTCCCTCAAAGGAAAGGTCTGATGAAAACTGGGTCACTCTCACACCCTGGAGTGCATGTTGAAAGCGTTCTGATTCTATTAACAGGCATCTTCCTCCCCAGGCTCTTCTGACCCGATAACATGCTTTTTTAATTGTCATGCGTAGAGAATTTCAACATTTGCAATAAAGACATGTTGTGGAACCCAGCCCTCCAATAACCCGAAGCGTCCATCTGGCCTACATGTGAAATTTAGTTTTAAAGTCTTTATCATGCACGTAAAAACAGGAGGGATCGTTTTATATATTGTGTACACATTCAGATCGAATAAAAATGCAACACATTTGTGTTGAAATTTAGCTCTGATTAGGTTAAAGTTGATTCAGATTTTAGCTCAAACTTAAACAAATGATATGTGAACACCACTTATTTTTTTCTTCCCCTATAAAAGAACAGAAAAAACATGATTACAATTAGCTACTTTAATATTGACAAGCAGTCCTTAAATATTTATTAATTTAATGCATGCATGTTTACATTAAGTTTGTTCTGATTTTAGAGATAGGCACTTCAGTGAAAAAAAAGGTAACTGTATTTTTTGATGTTGTAAATAAAGGTTATTGTAGTACATTTCACAAGAAAATACTTCTAAAATACTAAAATATTTCAATCTTTCTACATAAAATCATGTTTAATTAAGTGTGTTACTTGTTATGTACTTGTGTTAACATTTATTTGTCATTATTTGTTAAATTAAGTAGCTATATAATTGTTTCAAAGTACATTTTCACCATATTGAGCACTTGGAGTCACACTTCACTCATGATTTTGTTTTCTTTCTGCACCGATTAATTAGTTATTTTAATCTATTGACAAACAGCCCTAATATTTATTTATGCATGCATGCATAAAGTATCTGCCAAATAATAGATCAAATGTAAACAAGACTGCAAAAAAAGAGAAGTCTAAGAAGTCTATTTTCAATTACAGTATAATTTCCCAGAGGATATTTTGTATTGCACATTTTGGTTGCTCTTTCAGGAGTCTCAGTGGAGCTTTTATTGAAGCATCTTGTAAAAAGAAGGTCTCAGAGGTTTCTTTTAAAGTTGCTTAGATGAAATAGACCCAAATTTTGTGATCCATTACAAATATACAGCTGTAAAAATAACATGGGTTGCATAGCACAAATCATTTTGTCTTCAAAAGCTTTGATGAGAAATCTGAGGTTAACTGGGTTTAAATAAAGTGACAGAAAAAAGTCTCAGAAAAAAGGTACAAAGGCTGTCACTGGGGCAGCACCTTTTTAAAATACCCATTTAATAACAGTAACTCCTGAGTAATTATATGATGGATGCATTCATCAGCTTATGCGCTCTTAAGCAGGACCGTATACCACACACACACAAACCAGTTCAAACGGCCCACAGTTCATGACCCAGGGCTAAAGTACTCGCCAGAACTCTGGCTTTTAAACACAAAACCAGGCTTCACCTCAAAGGTTCACCAAGGGAAACAGGAGAGAACTATCGCATTACTGGGGGAAACTTTTAAATTAAAGAGACCCAAGTTGGAGGGCCTTCATGTAGGCCTGAGAGAACAATGGCTGCTTTCTGTCTTCATGAGACTTCAAAGCTGCGTGCCGTGAAGGAACAGAGTTCTGCTTTGTTGTGGAAAGCCACAGATGTTGCTCTAGTTCTAGACGCCCTTGTAAGCACTTCAAGAGGTATTCAATAGCCCAGCCTCCCACACGCTGCCTCTTAACCGTGTCCTTCACTCTCACTGCGTCATCGTGAATGGACCAGCGAGTTTCCATGCTGTTCTTTTTAAATTGTTGTAATATTATTCAACTGTAAAATCATTTAAAATGTTAAATTTAAACTTTCACAAAAACGGGTGGTGAAAAAAATGATTAAAAATCTCTTCAAATATATTAAAGTTTTCAAGTTTTGTGTGCAATGTGATTTATCATTATATTTGTGCATATTTCTAATGTGTGTAATTTCTCAAAAATACAGAAACATAACAGTTCTTCATTAATCGTATTGAAATGTGTCGTCAAATATATTATTAAAATAATAAAGGTTTCTTTTTAATCCTAACTTATGCAATATATTCATTTGGAATGTTTATCTGTGATTAATATTATTCAGAAACATGCCTCCATAATGATCTTTTTTTTACAGATGAAATATAGGGCAAATACATATTTAAAACATTGCTAAATTCAATCCAAAAGAGAAATTCAGTCAATTGTAAGTATATTCCTGAATTGTTGCTATGATACATTTCAGAGAGTAAGCTAATGTATATTGTACTGTTGTTGTTTTTTATTTTTTTGGTTAAACTTACATTGTATTGATTTTTAAAATACCTGTTATTACAAAGATTAACTTTTAAACTTACAAACTGGCAATAAAACAGAAATGGTAATAATCAAGTTACATATATTCTGCTGTGAGGGGCGTCCACACAATTTTATAAACTTGCACACATTACTTTGTTTTCTTTCTCTAAAATGGAACTAAAAAAAACTTTCATTGGTAAGCAGTCCTAGTAAGCTATATATATATATATTCTTACATGCGTGTGTGTTTTTTTTTTTTTTCATATGTTTGACAAGTCAAAATCGAGCCTCTGTAAGTACTCCTTTATTTAATTAAAAATGGCAACTTTTCATATTTTGCATTATCCAACTAACATGCATTACCCAAAGAAAATAATTATATCCCGCCTCATAGATACAAGTCACAATTACTGTATGTTTAAATGTATCTCTTCAGTGACATATACTCTATTTGTATTATTTCTTTGATCCATTCAACTAATCCAGATTAATTAATTCATTAATTGCACCTCATTCATCTTTACCCATCTCACCCTCCAAATAATCAATTCTTTTATTATCCAAATCAGCAAACACTCAAAGGATTTGAGCTCTCCCGTTATTCTTTGATGATTGGGCAGCGGTAAACTTCAAAGGCAAAACTCTTCATTCTGACTGGCTGGAGTTCTGATCAAACTCAATGAAATGTTGCCAGTGTGTTCACTTTGCTCCTGGATTCTCCCGTGAGTTGTTTGAGGTGCGCAATTTTGGGAACTATAAGGATTCTGGCTCGACATTGGTGTGGCGTAACTGCAACAGCCATAATGCGCAATGACCCACTGCAAGCTTTCCTTCAGGTGCGTAAAGAGTATTCCCTGAGGTGAACTTATCGTTTTGATGGATTTAAAGCATGCATGTTGATTTAGAGGGGACTCAATATTTTAAGCATTAACTTTCAGTATTCATTTGCACAAAACATGGTGCCAGTGTGATTCAGAGCAGTGGTTCTCACTCTTAACAATTGCCTTAAATAGGGTAAGTGCTAGAATTAGAGAACCAATCAATCAAACAAACACACATTTTAAGTATTGATATTTTATTTCGCAGGATCGGACGCCAAACTCCACCCCAGAATCCATCAAAGGATCCCCCTTGATGTTGCTGGAAGACACCTGTAATCGCATCTGCCATTCCCGTGCATCCAGATCCATGGAGCACCACCAGCACGTCTCATATGAAGGCTCCTCACCAAAGCTCTTCCATCCCTGGAGAAGTGATGCAACTTTCTCACAGCACCTGCAGACCCCATTAAATCCACACCACGAAATGCCACTGACACCCCCGGCGGACCACTATGACTTCTCGCCCCTGAACATGTTGCCTTGTGCGTCAGCATGCGCTACTCTTCCCACGTCTTACGTCCCCACGCACACTGGACTTTTAGACCAATGGTGGACTGCTAATCACTCCTCAGCACATCAGTTTGAGATCCCCCGCGGGTGGGTTCTGGGTCACCCCGAGCTCGGCCAGTACCAGACTCAAATCGCCACCCTGTTGCACTCCAAGTCTCGCAGATGCCGGAGGTGCATGTGCCCCAACTGCCAAAAGAGCAGCGACGCGCCGGGGAAGAGAAAGCAGCACGTGTGCCACCTGCCGGGCTGCGGGAAGGTGTACGGCAAGACGTCGCACCTGAAGGCGCACCTGAGGTGGCACGCAGGTGAGCGGCCGTTCGTCTGCAGCTGGATGTTCTGCGGGAAGAGCTTCACGCGCTCAGACGAGCTCCAAAGGCACCTGCGCACGCACACCGGCGAGAAGCGCTTCACCTGCCCAGACTGCGCCAAACGCTTCACGCGCAGCGACCATCTGGCCAAACACCTGAAAACGCACCTGATGCGCAAGAACAGACCGCTGTTCCCCGTGCAGAAGTCCTAGATCGTATTTTGCGAGCACTTTTTGCGAGCCATCTAAGTAAATATAAAAAGTTGGGGTGTGTTTTTAATTCAAGTTAAATCTTTAATTTGGGGCAAGTTGTCACATTTGTTTGTATGTTATACATGTGGATATACATTTTATTAATTACAATATTTGTTGGACAAAACGATAGTTTCGCATTTGTGTGTGTTTGCTGTTTCATATCAATTGTTTTCATAACTGGTTAAAATATTACAGAAAAACAAGCTGTTTGATATCATTGAGACATCTTAAGCCATATAGTGACAACATGCTCAAACGATGTGAGTTACACTTTCTTTCTTTCTTTCTTTAATTCTTTCTTTCTGAGAAATGTTCAAGAGCATTTTATCATCAGGACTTTAAGATAAGTGTTATATAGAATTTTTTACCCTAAAAAGTATGCAATATGGAAACACTCAATAGGTTAACTTAAGCAAAAACGTTAATTTGCATTTTGCGTTTTCAAAAAGACATTAGGAGACTATATCAAGTGTATATTATTTTTTACTGTTTTTTTTTATTTATCTATTTATTTTTATTAACCACACCAAAAACAAATGCACAATTTTAGTCGTTTTATTATAACTTGAAAATTAAAATACTCATGGACCAAAGAACAACTGTTTATTATTCAGAAGGGTATTGTGTTTACTGTATACTATTATTGTTATTAATAGCCTAATACAGTAATTTTATGCTTTTTTTATGCATTGTGTTTGTATTTTGTTTGGGACTGGGGCCAGTATTGTATGCATCAAGGGTCACGTAAGACATAAGGAGCACGTTGCTCTGGCCTTCACTTGCTTTGGAAACAGGACACTTTTTCGCTACAAGCTTCCGGTGCTCTCAAACTGCGACGAGGCTTAAAGTCGAAAGAAACTTCAGAAAACTGTTACTGTAGGTTTGACATTTTATGGCAGACAGTAAAACAAAAATATTACCCCTTGAGCTCTCAAATACAGTCGATAGATCTTTCTAAAAAATAAAGTTGGCACTTCGCACAGATGAACAGGTAAGAGTTAATAGCCAATGTGTTTTGACTTCATTTATTTTTCACAGTATATATCTGTTTTTCTACTTATCGCAGTAGAATGTGGCTGATATTGATCAACGCTTAATAAATTGAACAGACTCTTGAGTTACAGTATTCTGTACATCGAGACTGATCTGGCTTGAAGGCCCATATTATTTTTACATTAACTCAGCATGAACACACAATTGTATTTTAAACATTTTTATGATTTTTATTAGTAGAAACACACTTTATTTAACTTTATATAATGGCTTTACCATTTCTTTAACATATAAAGAGCTGTTTATTATTGATTATAAGTTTACAGTGTGTTGGAAGGCCCTCAGAAGTCTCATCCAAAGCCAATGAAAAGGTCAGTGGCAGGACAATCTATATTTGGAGATCATTCATGTTCCAGTTCGATACTGATGTTTTCTTTTATATTAGAAACAATTGTATCTGATGTTGATCGTTGTGCTATTTTAGTAGCATATGTATATTTTTTAAAGCATTGTTTTGACTTCACATTTTGTCTTTTTTCTATTTTTGTTAAAGAAGGTTGCACCATTAAAACCAGTGATAGGCAGCTCAGCAGGTAAAATAATTTAGGCGTTCGCCTGCAGGAATTAATATCTATCTATACATAGTTACATGCACGTGACAACGGTCTGTCTTGGTTTCCTTAAGGCTTATTTTTCTTTGTTCTGTAGATCCAGTGGCAAAAGAATCAGTGCAATGGAGAACAAAGTATGTTTAAAAATGTGTTATATACTGTATTGTTTGAATGCTGACCTCTGAACAATGAAGATTTTTATTGGATTTTCAGATCCATCAGGTCTTTTGAATTCAATATGCTTTTCAATACATACAGTACGCTTTACTTGATTTAAAATACATGTCCATGTCAAATGCATTAGGTGCTTTGTTTGATTTTGTGTAGGCAACACAAACCAAAACTCAGTGGAAAAAACTCAGTTGGGGGTGGTGATGGCGCAGTGGATAAGACACATGCCTTTGGTGTGAGAGACCCGGGTTCGAATCCACTGTGAGACACCAATGTGTCCCTGAGCAAGACACTTAACCCCTAGTTGCTCCAGAGGCGTGCGACCTCTGACATATATAGCAATTGTAAGTCGCTTTGGATAAAAGCGTCAGCTAAATGAATAAATGTAAATGTAAAGACAGAAGGACAGGGACCCTCTGTAAACTCTGAGACAACAAATATGAAACTCAAAGCTCCGAGTTCCACAAGGTAAAAGCAGTAGAGACATTTTATAACAGTGATTAATGAACAAAAATTGCATGCAGCTCTCAGTTAACAGGTCGATGTAAAATAACTGGGATATTTGCAATTAAAGAATTGTTGACCCAAAATAAAAATTTGCTGAAAATATACTGACCTCAGGCCATCCTTGATTTAGATGAGTTTGATTCATTGGAACAGATCTGGAGAAATTTAGCATACATCACTTGCTCAGCAATGGATCCTCTGCAGTGAATGGGTGGGTGCCGTCAGAATGAGAGTCCAAACAGCTGATAAAAACATCACAATAATCCACAAGTAATCCACACCACTCCAATCCATCAGTTAATATCTTGTGAAGCCAAAAGCTGCATGTTTGTAAGAAACAGATCCATCAAGATGTTTTTTTATCTTCAAACCATTGTTTCCGTTTAAAATACGAGTCCTCTATCCATAATACTGCTTTCTCCAGTGTAAAAGTTGTTTAATCTGAATCAGGAGAGAAATATGCACAGATTTACAAGCAAAAACAGTTTAAAATACAATGACGGTGAATTTTGATGTGAGAAGACAGCAGGTGATGCACTTTTTCACTGGATGAAATGTTATTGTGGATTATGGACTGCACGTAATTTGATCAGAAGTGATGATTTAAAATCATCTTAATTACGAATGTATTTTTACAAATAAGCATCTTTTCACTTCAGAAGATGCTAACTGATGGACTGGAGCGGTGTGGAATATTGTGATGTTTTTATCAGCTGTTTGGACTCTCATTCTGACGGCACCCATTCACTGCAGAGCATCCATTGTTGAGCAAGTGATGGAATGCTACATTTCTCCAAATCTTGAATGGGCTGAGGGTAAGGAAACTATTTCTTTAAACTTATTTACTTGAAATAAGAATGCTTATTTACAACATTTTTATTGTACTGATCCACTTCCGTCATCATTTAGATGCTTTGGTTTTGATTTTGTATATATAGGCAAATGAAAGCAAAACCTGGTGAAAAGACAGAGGGTCAGGATCCTTCTATAAAGACAGAGGTCAATCCTTCCCTGAACTCTGAAACATCAGATACCACACTCAAAGTGCACACTTCCAAGAGTTAAAAACAAAAGCAACAAGTTTTTTATACTAGAGAATTAGGATAGGTGCACAATACTAAAAGGAATAAAGAAACAATCTTATTTTTAATTTGAGTATATCAGTTGCTTTTTGTATTCCGGTCAGCATGCTCTTTGGGTCATGCATGGGATGTGGTTTATGGGCCGTACATGCATAAAGCAGGGAAGCTGATGGCATTCATTCGCTCCAGTGATCTCTAATAGTTTACCTTTTATCACCCATTTTTTTTTCGGCAGCAGAGGGTTTAATGCCTCTAAAGCTCCGTCCTTCAGAAATGTAACCACGCATGGACATAAACTACCTAAAAAGGTTCCTCCTATTATGACAGGCACTGAATCTGTTTTATCCTTTAGTTCTTTTCAGCACATTTATTGTTCAATCTATTTGTCTCAGAGTATCTGAAGCATTTTGTGATACCCATGATGTCCAAAATGGATTTTCTTTTTCAATTAAAGCATTAGAAAAACAAGGAGAATGTGATGTCCAGTCAGAAAGTGTGCATGAACTACATATCCAGGCCTCTCGAGTAGTGCTGTCTGCAAATGACCAGGATCCTCATGAGGCACAGAGAGAAGAGGATGGAAATGAGAGCGCTGAAGGACACGTGCCGCTAGAATTGTTTGCAGAGGTGATGCATGTAGGACACGTCATGTACCTGATGTGTTTGAAAATGACTGCTGACTAAACAAATGTTCTGTTTTTGTTTCTATGAATCCAGTTTCTAAAGGCCATGATGACAAAGAATTACCAACTTGCAAAGAAACTCTGTCAGATGAGTATGTAGCCATGTGACTTGGTGTTGTTTACAATTGCCACTTCTCATATAAATTATATTGATGTTTTCATCATTCTTTAAATTCTTTATGAGCCTCAGAACTCAGAGGCTAAGAGCTTCCTGACTCTCAGAGAAGAAAAATTACTGATAGGTGAGATTATAATCTATCTATCTATCTATCTATCTATCTATCTATCTATCTATCTATCTAGTTTCACTTTGCTTTGACCCTTAAATTGTTCAATTGTAGAATTTACATTCTTATGACAAAAACATAAGCTTTTTACTATGATTTTCCTCTTTAGTCTTTAAATTAACATAGTGATATGTATTTCTAAATTGCTTTAACCAAACATGTTTTCATAAGCACTGCAGACATTAATGAAAATTAAATACCATTAATTAATTAGAAGCAATGTTCCAAATGGGTAACTTATATAATGTGCGAGCGAAGACTTGAAATGTTAGTGTGGTGAACTCACCTTCTTTATGTGGATGCGATTAATAATTCTAGAAGCGAATGAGGAATCTGATGAGTCTGACACATCTGATGATGATGAGTCGTCAGATGATGAGCTCTCTGACACAGATGAAGAGTCCACTGACAGCACAGATGATACATTATCATCTTCATCATAAACAAGAAGCAAACAGTTTAGTAGATCTAGTGGTCCTAATCACGTACAGTATGGTTTTAGTATTAATACATCGTTTTAATTGGACGTTTGTCTAACATTTATCTAACATTCATAAATGTTGCTACTTGTTTTAGAATTTTCAGAGAACATTCAAAGCGTTCCCATAATATTTACGGAACAATAAGATGGAATATTCCTTCAACGTTCACATAAGTTAAAACATATAAAAACTGGACGTTTTGAACGTTAAGACAACATCCAGAAATAACTTGTCCTTAACTGAGCTGGAACATTAGAAAATGTTCTGAATTTTGTTTAATTAGGTCATTTTTATAATATAGTCTATAGTAGTCCAATTAAACAAATGCTTTTTTTTCTTTAGCAGTGACTGTGTTGAATTCAAACGTTGTCGTGAATTTTATTCTCTATAATCAGTTTAAAGTATAGTATTATTTTTGAAATAGCTGTTGCATGGGTGAACACAAAACCACAATGAGTTAAGAGGAAATAACGATGTTTGCGTTCACTACTTTTTTTTGTTGTTGTTGTTGTAGTTGTCACAGCTTGCGCCTACAGGGTTTGAATATGGAAAAACCCACCCAGAGAAATACTGAAAAATGCGTGACAACTAGCCCCGGTGTCTTCTGGATGCAGGTATGGACCGAGCGGAGCTGTCCAGGTGCTGAAAAGGCTGTAATGATACTGCGCGCTTATAATTAACAGCAACCAATGAAAAGTTGCCGTCAGTTTTGACAAGCGTAATCAGCAGAGGTTCTGAAATAAACCATCCTACAGGCATTTCAAGTGATTTTCCAGGGCGCTGCCCAAAAATCCTTCATTCAAGTACAAGTTGATCTGTTCTCTGTTGCCATCTCGTGGATGTCGGTGTTTGTTTTAGTTCCAGATGTCTCATCAAGGTTATACTGGGGCTGATCCACAAGTCATGCAATTAAAGAAAAACGAATTCTAAAATGTTGTTACATTAGAATACAACAAGTGTTTATGGTTTCCCTTTAAAATAACAAGAAAACACCTGAGCTCGTCCTCGTGATGTCTCTCTCTCTCTCTCTCTCTCTCTCTCTCTCTTTCTCTCACGCACCGGTTTCTCACTCCCACGGTATTTTGACATATATATATTTTACTCGGAGAATTAAACTTCATGTGTCAGATGGCTTGAGTCCATTTAATAATCTCGAGACAAACCCGTGGATATTAACCGGTGGAAAATACAGCAGAAGTGAATTTTGGAGATTCTCCTGCATGTCGCCTTTTGAAGGATAAACACTGAATCAAGAATTGGCGCTGGATGGGTTTTTATTTTCTTGTTTTTTTCAGTTCTGGTTTTCTGATATTAAGCGTCTCACGGCCACATCACGCGGTGTGAAACATCCTCAGTATTTCTGGATTTTATTGTGACACCTGTGACTAAGGTAAGCGCTCACCTTCTGCGTTTTGATCTAAATTCAAGCCCTTTTTTCTTGTCTACAATGTTAAGAGCGTACGAATATTTGAAAGAGGAGCAGAAACTTAATTGTGCTTTTATATTCGAAGATAATAAATGCATGTGCAGATATAAACCAGTTTATGCCATTATTGTGATCTTACAGGAACAGGTCTGGCAAAATAATGATCTAAAAACATGGTATAATTTAACACATGAGCAGCGCAATGATTTTTTGGCCATATTTCACTAACCCCGACAGTGATTGATGCGCGTTATTTGAAGATATTTAAAGATCATCTTAATTGAGAAATCAATAAGTCACTATTTGTTTGGGGGTGAGCATCGTTTAAAAGGACTGAGCATCTGACCTTCTTTAAAATCATCTGACACAAAGAAACATATTTATCATCGTCATCTTCACTAATAATGCATTCAAAATGATCATTTCTGTCCTGACTTCGTCGCCTTTGTTATGCTGCTGCTGAAGTGAGCAGATTCTTCATTTCTGGGTTTTAAATGCTTCGATTTAAAGACCTCGTTACAGAGCCAATTAAGTCAGACTTCACGGTCTGCTGCGCGCTGGAGCTCAGAGGTGCGTCTGGAGAACAAGCACCGGACCGAGTTATATAGGTCGGGGTATTTTCGGAACTTACTTACAATTCTTTTCGTTGTTTCTTAAGTGTGTTGCTTATTTCTCGCGCTTTGGATGTGCTGCTGCTCTATCAGAGCGCATTTCTGAACATGACAGAACACAAATGATCCTTGAGACGGGGAGTGAATTACTGCCATTTCAGAAGGAAATCACAGATGCGTGAAATTATGCTGGAGATTCCTTGAAAACAAAAACGCATGCTTTTATTTTTATAAGCAGTATTTGAGATACAGGACGGTATTATTTAGTATTATTTGTGCCATCACTTTGTTTTGTCCTAATTCCCCATATTTTCCGTTTAGTGTGGGGTTATTTTCTTCTTCAGTCTGAAAGCTGTGAGGTGTTTCTCCTGGACTGATGGCGTCTTCTGCACCTTCTTCCTCGGCTCCTGATATGGACCCAAACACGGCTAATTTACGACAACCTGCCACAAGTAGGTCTCTCTGGATAACGCGTTTTTCATTTGGCTTGTTTACTCCGTGGGGTGGCGATGTTCATCACTGCCTTAAAAAACACAGCACCGTGTGAAATATCTATTAGCTGACAGAGACAGCTAGAGAGACAAATGATCAATTATCTGATAGATAGATAGATAGATAGATAGATAGATAGATAGATAGATAGATAGATAGATAGATAGATAGATAGATAGATAGATAGATAGATAGATAGATAGATAGATAGATAGATAGATAGATAGATAGATAGATAGATAGATAGATGTTAAAACGGAAACTCTTTAATTTAGGCTTTTGTCAAAAAAATGAAAATTCTTAAATTTCAGGATCATGGAGGAATAAACAGACGATGTGTGCAGATGTGTAATGCTACTACTACAACTAATAATAATAATCTTATGTACGATTATTTTATCTCTTGTTCGTTTTTGGTATAATTTTAGTCTGAATGCAGATATGGAGATTGCAAATAAAATTATATTCTTAATTTTACTCTCAAATAAGAGCATCCTACTTCTGCCTACTTACGTGTTGCAGTTAATTATGGTACCGATTTGATAACAATAGTCCTGCTTTTTGCTACGTTTTTATGGCAGCTTAAATAACAGCAATCAGCCATCATCTGCTCTCAACAGTCCCACCTTAATAGCGTAATTACCAAAATTACCCGCCATCACGGTCCAATTCACAGTTTCCTTTGTAAATGTGCTTAAAATGCCCGAGTCAGGATAAAAAAAAAAATGCATAAAAGAAACGGATTTGATCTGATTTGATCGGGTTTAATAAACCTTAGTGTGTCTTTGTGCATATATGTAAAAATAAATAAATAAAATTATTTAAAATGTCATGCACAAAAATAAGCAATGCAATAATATAACGACTTAGTACATATGTTACATATTTTATGTCATATAAATTTAGTTATTAATCCATGTTGTCAAGAGAATGATATGTTTTGTTTTATTGTGCTTGCGTGCGCGCGCGCGTGTGCGTGTGTGTGTGTGTGCATGTTTATGTGGTTTATGAGGACACAAATTTGTATAATGACATGGGTATGACAGAGGTATTACAACATGAAGGTGGTTTATAAGGACACTGCCTATGTCCCCGTAATTCAAAAGGCTTAAAAAACATACTAAATGGTGTTTTTTTGAAAATCTAAAAATGCACAAAGTCTCCTGTGAGGGCTAAGTTTAGGTCTAGGGTTTGTGTAGGGCAATAGCACACACAGTTTGTTCAGTATAAAAACCATTACGCCTATGGAGAGTCCCCATAAACCACAAACACCAACGTGTGTGTGTGTGTGTGTGTGTGTGTGTGTGTGTGTGTGTGTGTGTGTGTGTGTGTGTGTGTGTGTGTGTGTGTAGGCTATACTGCGTGTTTTGCCATTATCTCACTGCCAAGCTCTATCTCACGCTCACTGACCTGAGGGGCGCGCGCTGTCTCTGCCTCGTGCTGAGGGCAGATAAAGCTAGATCAGCCTCCAGACACAACCCACCCGCGAGGATGACATCAATTCATATCAAACTGTTGATAATATGCCTAATAACAAATTTTCTTCGTTTCCTTTTCTATGCACATTTCATGCAAACACACTATATTATTTATATGCAATCTCAAAACGTTATGAATATTGTTGTTCTTGCTATTCAGTAGTAGCCTATATGCGAATGCTTTGTGATTGTGTGTGCTTTTTTGTTTCATTGGCATCTGTCTGGTCACTAATGCTGGAGGTCATCCATGGTACTTTTTCTCTGGTCTCACTGTATGACGGCTGGCAAGTCAAACACAAGCGTCTCACTCAATTAATTCCGAGACCTCATTTCATGCCCGCTTATTTTAAACCGCCTCTTTGCCGGATGTGTGCCACCATCTATTAGCTGCCTGCCTCTCTGATAGCCTCTATTGATTCCTTTCAAAAAACCTGAAATAGACACAGAAGAAGAAAAAAGCCACAGAGCCGGCAAAGACCCAAATCTGTTGCGCACATTCATTGCCTTCTGCGTCAATGCATGTTGACCCTGCCTTATTAAGCGCACACATCCTCACCCATAGCATAAAACATACAATGAAATATGGGATGTTGAACAGCTCTCCAAACGTCTCTTTTTAGCCGGCGACGCGTGGTACGGGGTTGCACACGGATGCACGAGGAAACTGGGCATGAAGATCTGTGGTAAGTTTCAGCCAACATCATTTCAGTCAGTGGGGTCACTCAAGGTGCCAAAACCAAAGGCACCTTTATCCATGCTGTTGTTGCTCTGTTGACCCAGGTGTGAATACATTTGTGCCCTAGATAGGGAGCAAGTGACTGTCATTGCGTGTTTCCATCACACCAAAGGTCAGCGAGCTGATATTTACCCTGTAGGCTACTGTGTGAACAGGGTCTTAGTCTTTTGTTCCCCCATATCACCCCTTGTTCACTCGCATTATTATTTTCCGGACAAAGGAATAGAAATCAGCCCGAAAGGAGAGGTTTACGTCAGCAAAAGAAGAGAAGAGTGCTGTGAATGGTCAGGGTTTGGATGGAAATATTCTCTCACGGTCATTTAGATAGGTGTTCGTAACTGGATTTGCTCTACAGTGAAACTCTATATATCAGGAGAAAAAAAGGGCTGCCGGTGTTGCTCTCTAGTCTATTAGTTTCCTAGTGGGTGGTTCTCTGTCTCTCTCTCTCTCAACTTGTCTTTTTACGCCACGCTGCTTTTTATAGCCTGCTAAAAGATGTGAAGAGGATTGGGTGTTTTTAAGATGATGACGTCTGGGAGGATGTGGCCATTGCTCCTGGTGAACTTTAAATCGTTTCATTCTCGTATAGCAATCCTCTGGATTTAATTTCGCCTTCATTTAAAAAAAATAAAATTGACATGTAATGATAATTATGCACTGATTATTGCAAAAACCATGATAGTAATTAATAATAAAATGCATATGCTACAACCTACAGGAAAGCACACACAAAATGAAAACCTGAATGATCATTCTGTCATTAAAAGTATTTTGTACTACAGGGAACGCACACGAATGCATAAAGTGAAAAAAACCTATAAATAATACAAATATATAAAAAAATTAAATTTCTTTAAAATGTGTTTTCTTTATGCATTCATGCATTTCATCATGTGTTTATTTTAGTATATTTCTTTGGAAAGAGCTCATGCAGAAATACATGTTGATTAAATTTAAAGAAACGAAAAGAAATTAAATGAATGCCTAATCCAGAGTGTGAAGTCATATCTTTTCTAATATTCAGAATATATCAAGCGTAAATGATTTTGTACAGCTATTTAATCAGAATGTGTGTTTTATTTAAATTGCATGCACAAATTGCTTGTGAAAACCAAAAGGCCTTTGGTCTTTAGCTTGAGAAAAAACAGAAAAATCCATTTTGATAGCCGCGATAAAATCGTGTCGCCTATTGATGTTCAGCGCATCGCCAAAGATTTACGGCATCGAATAGTCATTAGCTCTTATCAGAACCGAGCCTGAATGAGAGAGATGGGCTGCACGCGGGGCAGAGGGGGTCTGTTTTCTCTGATAATACTGTGTGATAGTCCTGCTCCAAATGAGAGAGATAACCGGGCCCTGGTGACCGACAGACTCTAAGGAAATATGCTGTTAAATATTGAGAAATATTCTTTATAATCTTACCAACCATCTGTGACCCATGTTTTACAATATTTAGTGGCTCTAAGCAGTCCTGCATAAATAAAACCAGTCAGTTCAAAATGTAGCCTATGAATTATGATTGAAATAAATATACACAGCCTATTTTGTATTGCTAACTATGGCGTTTGGTTTCTTTCACATTTAAAAATAATGAAGGTTCCAAATCGGGTTTTGATGAAACCCTGTGTTTTGAGTTCCCCAAAGAACCTTTCAGTGATCAGTTCTTAAAAGAACCATTGTTGGAATGCAAAGAACATTTTAAAACTCTAAAGAACGTTTTATCCATTATAAAGAACCTTTAATGGATTCTTCATGGAACAAATCGATGCCACTAAAGATCGTTTATTTTTAATTATAATTGGGTCTTTAAGCTTTGTCCATGATAATCACGTAAGATGCTGCAATGAAGCATCCTCGATAGATGGGAGCTTCGGTGTATTGAATGTGCCTGTTGGCAGTTAATGGCATGGATCATCTAGTCAGTCAAGCGGAATCTGTGAAGGATGACAGACCCAGACTCAATCCAAAAAACACACACCCTGCATGTCCTCTGATGTCATGGCTACTACAGTAACACCTCTGAACCTCCACCAATCTATAAACAGGCTTGCGCTGTCCTACTAAAACTCCAACCACTGGAATCAGCCTTAGGTATAAATATCAGAGAGCAAGCTGCTGTTAGTTGCTTATGTTAAAGCAACTGGTTGGAGATACAACTTTTTTCCTCTAGCATCCAGAATCAAGGCTGAGGATATGTTTTGCAATTCTTCCCCGTGTTGTAATGATGCAGGTTTCCTGCAGAAGAACAACAGTCTGGATGAGAAGAGTCGGATGGTGGGCTCCTTCAAGGAGAGCGCGAAGAACCAGATGTCTTGTGACAACAGCGAGCGCTTCACGCGCGCAGAGACAGACTTCTCCAACCTGTTCGCTCGAGGTAACGACTAACCTCATTTTGAATCATGTTTGCATGCGCTGCTGTATAGCACATATATGCCAGAAAGTGTTAAACTTCTGAATCTGATGCCTGGATCAAACACTTGAAGATTGTTCATATATTATTGTAAATTAAAACCATGAACACATATATCAGCAATATAGATAGATAGATAGATAGATAGATAGATAGATAGATAGATAGATAGATAGATAGATAGATAGATAGATAGATAGATAGATAGATAGATAGATAGATAGATAGATAGATAGATAGATAGATAGAATACAAACAAAAAATGTTTTTATTTATTTATTGCTGATATTTTCACTAGTTGTCTAAGGTGGAATAATGAACAAGAGATATATCAGGAAAATATATATTTTAATATTTATAAAATAAAATAAAATCTTTCCAACATGTATTATCAATAAAACTATTTAAAAGTTTATTTTAATTTATTTATTTATTGGTTTTATTTTTTTCAGAATTTTATGCATTTCCATGCAGAAACATGATCATGTCAGTACCTGATTATTGACCTATAAATAATGCAGAATCTTAAAATCTCTTATTTTAAAATCAGAACCAGATATTTTTAAGGATTAGATAAAAAAAAATCCATAATTTTTAGTGTGGGTTTTTAGACTTTTCACCTCCACTATATATTATTATTATTATTATTGCTTCACCTATCAACACATTGCACATAATCCATAGATATGTAAAATATGCTAACTCGCATGCTGGCTCACTCCATTCCAGAACTACTGCCTGCTAAAAATGGCGAGGAACCCACAATTCAGTTTCTTCTCGAGGTGGTGGAGATCCTCACCAATTATGTGCGCAAGACCTTCGACAGATCCACCAAAGTGCTGGATTTCCATCACCCTCACCAGCTCCTAGAGGGGATGGAGGGCTTCAACCTGGAGCTGTCTGACCAGCCAGAGTCGCTGGAGCAGATCCTGGTGGACTGCAGAGACACGCTCAAGTATGGAGTCAGAACAGGTACAGGCCATGGAGCAATTACCACAGCGTCCAATCATCGCGAACACCCGGCATGAGTCAACATGAGTCAAGCTTTAACTTTAATTAATATACTTTACAGATGACAACAGAGATATGAGCTGATTATGATATTAAATGATGATTCATTTATGACAGGTTCTTCCTATTTATTCACATAAGTTATATTTTGGTCATTTGAAAAGAGCAGTTTTGAATATTACTACATTGACAGTTGTTTTTATGTAAAGTACCGTGCAAAAGTTTTTTTTTTTTTTAAGAATATAATACTTTTATTCAGCAGGGATGCATTAAACTGATCAAAAGTGACAGTAAAGACATTTATTACATTTTTATTTCAAATAAATGCTGTTTTTTAAACTTTGTATTCAACAAAGAATCCTATAAAAATATAAATAAAATAATAAAATAATAATAAAAAATATATAAAAATAATAAAATATGTATTTATATATATGAAGAGTTCATTTGCAAAAACAGACAAGTTTTTAACAATTCTCAGAAATCATGTTTTTTCATTGTGCATTCCAGTTAATCTCAATCAAACTGCATTTGGGTTATTTTCACTAAATATATATATATATGTAAAGCACGGCTGTTTTTCCATATCAATAATAATCAGAAATGTTTCTTGAGCATCAAGCATATTAGAATGATTTCTGCAGAATCATGTGACACTGAAGACTGGGGTAATGATGCTAATAATTTAGCTTTGTATCACAGGAATAAATCATGTTTTAAAATATATTGCAAGAGAAAGCAGTTATACAAAGGGTTAAAAAATATTTCACAATATTACTGTATTTTTGGTTCAAATATACGCAGCCTCGGTGAGCATAAGAGTTTTTTTTTTTCAAAAATACTCAAAAAATCCTACTGACCTCAAACTTTTCAACAACAGTCTTCTGGTTGATTCATTTTATGATATTAAAGAGTACGTATTTGCAATTTGTGTTTATAGTTCCTGTAAAATGTCTTCTTCTAGGTCATCCTAGATTCTTCAATCAGCTTTCATCTGGTCTGGACATCATCGGTCTGGCTGGAGAATGGCTCACCTCTACTGCCAACACTAACATGTGAGTTACTCGAACCCACTGACCTCCTGTCCTCTCCCGTCCTCTCGCTGGGGTCATTCAGCAATAATAACACGTTGTCTGTGTTATGTATATAAGTATTTCCGTTGCTCTGAGGTTATGTATAGGGCTTGTTTGAACGCTATGGCTCGTGTCAAGGCTGTATCGAGTGATGTGTCTGAATGGTGAAGCCACCCCGTTGCCCTCCAGGCCTGTGAGATTGCATATTGATCAGCCCATAGAGTTACACATTTCACTGCTGATATCAAGAGCAAATTGAACGGAGCTGTTCTATTGGACATTTCTGTCTGATGAGTTGCTCATGCGATTTGCAAAGAAACGATAGTATAGATTGCACTGGCCCACTGAATATTTTTGTTTCCATTTAAATGGCAGAAAACACATACGCATGGGAAAGACTGAGGCTGCTTGTCACACATTTTCTCCAGGGAATATTTCTATTTTTTGCTTTTTTGAACACAGTAAAACAGTCCAAACTTAATTTAAGCAAATGACATTAACAAAACTGGCTTAATATAACACTTAACAATAACAGTCAGAAATATGACATTATAACATGAAAATGACATCTGACAATTGACCCCCCCCCAATTAAAAACACACACACAAAAAAAAATATATATATATATATAATTAAATAGAATATATACATATTTAGGGTTTAGACACACCACGGCCTCTTAGACTTTACATATATTTCTGCCATATATTTCCAGGGAATATTTCTATTTTTTAATGGCATTTTCTGTATCGACTCAATCCTTCAAATGTACCTAAAAATGTTCATAAAGTTAATGGTAAAATCCTGTTATTTACATTTCAATATACACAGTGAAAACTGCAAACATCCCATCTAATTTTACAGTAAAATTTACAGTTTTTGCACACATTATCTTATGATTTACAGTTGGAAAAACTCTAAATTGAATTCCCTTTGTGATACTTCACAATTTGATGGGTTTTCGTTGTATAATTATGTTTTGCTATCAGTTATGTACATTAGGGTATTATGTTATCTTATGTTGTTAAATGAATGTTGTTTATTGCATTATTTTAGTGTCGCTTGTGTTACCACGATGGTGTTTTGTTTATGACACTGTGCAACTTCTATATTTATCTCAGCTTGTGCCAATGTTACTTTACTATCATTAAAATATTAGTTTTTATTCATATTTAAAATAAGTTTTTATTTGTATATATTCATTTATATTAATTCATATTTAATATGAATTATATATTAATATGTTCTGCTTTCGTTTTAATTTGAGTTCAAATTGTAATAATTTTAAGTGGTTTTATCTTTTTTAGTAGTTCTTAATTAATATTTTATAAATGATTATATAATTTTTTTTCAGTATTAGTTTGAGCTATTTTAGTACATTGAGTTAAAATAAATAAAAATGAGAAATCAGTGAAATAAAGATCAATCGATTTTTATATTTTACAATATTTTATTTTATGGTTTTAATTTTAGTCAACTAAACCCTGGCTTGTGCTGAGATTTGATTCATCATGTGTCTTTATATTTACCACCTATGTTGTTATGTTATTAGTTAATATACTAACCTACTTTAGTGGGTTGGTATATTAACTTTATATAAAACATTTTTTTTACTGTAAATTTAAGTCAAATCCATAAAACCCTAAAACGTTGCTACCATAATTTTTGGTAAAGTTCTGGCCATTTTTTTCTTTACCATAAATTTTACTTAAATTTTTTTTTTAACTGAGTTCCTTATATACAATAAATCACCCAAATTATTACTAGAAAGAACAAGCATTTGTGCAACTGGACATTTGGAATCAAAATCCGGTACTTAATAAGCTATAACCGTTCCCCAGCTGAAAACTAGCCCCTTCTACAACAGAAGCTGATGGGTTTTTTCATGAATCGTATGCTGTTAGTGCAGCACTGAGGAGTCTTACAGCACTAAAGCACAGAATGGACTTGTACCAATCTATTTAACAGCCCATTGATTGCGTGTGACTGTGGGCTGGTAGGAAGTGTGTGCCAGCTGGGACCAGCCAGTCGAAGAGCGTGTCCCTGCGGGCCGAGCAGTCTGGCCATCGCATTTTACCCCCGGAGGCAATTTTGATCTCAGAGGACCGAGCACTTCATTACAGCTGTCTTTCTTAATATAAATAGAGAGCTTTTTATAATAGAAGTCAGTTAAGATGAAAAAAGCCTTATTAAATTGCCATAACTATGAACAATGGGCTTTGGCAAAAGGGAATTACTTTGATTAATATCCTCTTAAGCTAATTCATACCACATATGTAGAGGAAGAGCAGAGCCAAAAACATAAAAGAATCAAAGTTTTTACATCCATACCATATTTACACACTTGCATTTCTGTACTCGTTTCTCAATAGTGTGACATTGAATATTCATAGGATCTGTTCCATTGTGAGCTGCCTACATTTAAGGCATCATAATTGCATTCCAACATGAAATATGTTTGAATAGATCAGCATAAATATGTTGCTCTAGGATACCCTTATTCTGGTGTACATGTGATGCTGCTTTCAAGGTCATGTGTGAACCTCGTACCTCCAAGTCAGGAAAATAAAAAAACAAAATTAGCCTAAACAAAACAAAATAATTATATTATTTAAAAACAAAATCATCTGCATTCAAAATGATGAAAAGTATTCATTTCAACACTGAAAAAAAAAAAATTATACTTTGGACCAACTTGAAAATTACATTCAGACAAAATAAATAGATTTTTTTGTTATAAATTTAAACAATATACTATATAATCAATATACAATACTATTTGGCAACTATTTTTTGGCAATTATTTTTACAACTTAATTAAAAAATGATGCAGTAAATGTGTTAGCTTATACCTAATTACTATAAATAAAGACAGGAATATTCTGTTCAAAAGACTCATCTTTTTTTAAAATATGCATCTTATTTTCTCTTATATACCAAGAAAAGTCAGAAAATCTAGTCAGTGTCTGACCATCAGCATGTGGTGTCAAGCCAAAAAATTGTATTAAAATAAAATGTCTTTTTTTGTGTTAGAATGTTATTTTTCTTTCAGCCAAACTGAACTAACCAGGTTTAACCATGATTTTCTGTTAGACCGATACAAAAAAGGCACTTTAAATAAAGACGTTGTTTCATTTTTTCGGTTATTATACATGGTGTTACAACTAAATGTTTGTGTTACATACAGAAAATCACCAAAACTGAGTAATAAACTTGCTTTCCATTCACTGATCTTTATATATAGTTAATAATATCTATCTTTTAGATCAGTGTTTCTGCCATGTTTCATATCACCTCACTCCTTTAAACGTCACAACTCAACAAGTCGTGTATCATCTACAATTCAGAATTTGACTTTGCTTGGTCATTCATGTCCTTGGAACTCATAATTACAATATTTCCGACACCACTCTGAAGGGTGCATATAAAAAGATATTCCCAGAGAGCAGTGTGATAAGTTCAGTGTAATATTGTGGACAAAGCAAGAGCGTAACCCTAAATATGTATGTTTGCAATGTATTTTCATGCCATTAGTTTAGTATAATCTGTGTTTTTTGCATTTGTTTGATGCACACAGTCACCACAATTTTCATTTTACACATGCAGTGGATACTAAGGTTTCAGAACAGCTTGTAGTGTTTTCTTTTGTGACATTTTCTTTATATGATTTTTACCTCATTATAAATAAAGAACGTCCTCAAGTGCTGCTGACATTTGAGAAGCCAAGAGGTGTTCGATGTGTTGGACGGTTTTTCTGTATTAAACCTTGAATTTTGCCCTTTCTTCATATCTCATTCCTGTAAAGCACCAATATGAGGTTAAAAAGCACTATATTTGTATCTGAAGGCGGATGGAGCCAGGCTGGCTCTTGTGCATGAAGTACTAATGCCAGAGGTGTGTTAGTTCAGCAGATGAGAGTGTAGGAGTCTCTCTGGGAGGAGGATGTTGATTAGTGCTTCACTCTTACGCTGAAGTATTTTCAGAATCTCAGGATAAACGTTTCTCCATCTCTCCCACACGATGCCTTCGTCTTGCTCCAGGGATAAAGCTGTTCTGTCGGCCTCCCACCGCTCTCTGCCCCATTTTGAAGGATTTCACCTGCAATGTTTAAAAACGTTTAATTTCGTCACTGCTGAGAGTGTCGCTTCTGCTGTTGCCACCTTCACACAAACACACACACGTGCTATAGAAAGGGCTTTGTGAGAAGAGAAAGAGGAGTGTCCTCGTGTCTGTGATTCAGTGAATGGACGGGATGCAAATGCTGCTTATTCTGTCATTAATCACCGTGACTAATTTAGACCCATTATTTCTCATTGGCAGTGACACACACTGACAGGCAGCTAATGGACTGACACACACACACACACAACTACCCCAGCACCCTCAAAATAGCTTCACATAAAAGACAAGAAGAGATATTTACATGAAATCTTAGTAATATTTCCAGCTGGTTGCTGCATTGTAATGTGGTTGTGTATGTTTCTATGGTGTTGCTAGGTGGTTGCCAAGGTGTTTTGGGGTGGTTGATAGGGCTCTTTATCTCTTTGACAAATTATTTTCAATGGTTGATGAAGATATTGATAAGGCAATAAAATTCTGAACATTTAATGCATAATACAGTATATAGAATGTAAAATACACAATATTTACTCATAATTGAACTTGAGTAAATATTTGTATTACACTGCAAAAAAAAAAAAAAAATCATACTCAGTATTTTGTATTGTTATACAAATACCTAAACTTCTTAAATCAAGATACATTTACTTGAGAAACAAAAAGACAAGATATCAAGGCTTGTTTTCTGAAAAAAAATAATCTAAAGTGGATTTTTGCTTAAAATAAGAAAGAATATCTGCCAATGCACTTAATTTAAAAAAATAATAATAATAATTTCCCACCTCATATTTTTGTGATGGAAAACAAGATATTGTATATATATATATATATATATGATAAGAAAATTATTTTTGCTGTCTAAAGACAATTTGTAAACAGTCAAAAAAATTAATAAAAAAACAATATGTTCAGTATGGTCTCTTGTTCACTTGACCAACGTGTTGTGTTTATATTGAGCATTTGATTATGATTTTATGTTACGCACATTGCAAACGGTCGCAATATGCATTGTGCATTCAGGCAGATATTACATTTCCTGTTGGTTTCTCCTCCATTGTAGGCTATATGAAAATGTAATTTGTCAAATCCAACACATGTTATATGCCTGCGCAGGAAACATTGTTCTATTTATACGACATCATGACAGCTGGAATCATGTTTTCGCTGCGTGTTATTAATGATTCCCCGTTATTTTACTGTCTCAAATCTTTGTTCATTTTTGTGACGGAGCTGAACAATGAGAATGCCCGGGGCTGTTCCGTGTCCTAGTTGTGTTCCATCACACGTTCATCCACTTTCGTCCATCCTTTCTGTGAATGAGATGGATTTGTGCTGAAGCGTGGTCTTATCTCGCGCGCGCAGCCGTCCCCTCATTTGTGCGCTGCCTGTCCCCCTTCAGGCTGAACTCCTTCAGATAGCCATCAGAGTACTGACTCCCTTCATTAAAACAGCCTGAAATGAGCCCTTATCTAGTCTATCACAGCCATCTTTTAATTAGCGATATTCAAAGCAGCCGAGAGGGACACAATGTGTCTCTGATGGAACAGTATGTGATGTCTGAAGGAACTGGGATTCTCTAAAGCAGTTGTTGCCAGATTTGAACATTAATAGGCTGTTCATTTAATAGCACAAATACAAACCTCATAGCCATGTCCAAATTTGACATTTCCAGCCCAAAATCGAAGTAAAGTTAAATAAATAAATAAAAATACATTAAAAATAAACTTAATGTTGCTAGGTGAAATTAAGCTATTTTTTGGTTAAGGCTAGAAGGGATACATCTGCGGCTACTGCATGCGCTCAATTTTGTCACACAACAAGGCTAACTGTTTTTGCATTATTATAAGGGGTAGGGGTAACACTTTATTTTAAGGTCTCATAATACAGAGTAATTACCTAATTAAGTACTTAGTAGCCATTGTACGTACATGAAACAAAATGTACTTACCATGTAACTAAGTTATGGAGCAGCCTGTACAGTTTGTAATTATATAGATGTAATAGGCAGCTACTGTTACACATATGTAACAGACCGAGTCTGTTACACAGCTGCTTATGTAACCAAAAGATTGTTACATGTGTTGCAGACTTTATACAACGTAATTATAAATGTAAGTACACAGGCATAAGCTACTTAAAGTGTATCAAGATTGTACTTAAATGTACTAGTAGCTGTGTAACAGACTCGGCCTGTTACATATGTGTAACAGTAGCTGCCTATTACATCTATATAATTACAAACTGTACAGGATGCTCTATAACTTAGTTACATGGTAAGTACATTTAGTTTCATGTAAGTACAATGGCTACTAAGTACTTAATTAGGTAATTACTCTGTATTATGAGACCTTAAAATAAAGTGTTACCGGGGTAGGTTAATGTTTGCTGTAGGTGTAGAGTAGACGTTAATAAACCTGCTGAAAATACAACAACAGAAAATTTGTAATGGTTTTACTGGTTAGCCTATAATGGGACTTGTATTGGTTTTAATGGACCCTGTGGGTTTCTACTTGTAATTGGTCGCCTTCTATTGGTGGCTTGTTAAAACCAATAAGTCCTAAAGGAATATGTCCCAAAACACACTACAAAATCTTGATGGGCAATGTTTTTAATGGTATTGTAGTGGAAACCATGGTTTCTACTGGTTTTTTTGTTTGTTTGTTTGTTTTTCAGCAGGGAAAACACAATCTAGATATAACATTTATTGGCCGTAGCTTTATCCCTTATAGCCACAACCCTATTTATCGGTGGATGTGCGACACTTCCGATTCATTAGCTGCAATTAGTAAATATTAATTAAGTAGCCAAACTAAAAGTGCAGTTTCCCTGTTGAAAAACTCAAACCAGCAGCCATGCTTCAAAACATATAGCCTACGCTATCTATAACCAGCATATGCTGGATTTTCCAAAAGGGTTGCGCTAAATCAGTGTGTTAATGAATACGATAATAAATTAAAATAATATGAAAATAGCTACCAATTTACAATATTTAGAAGCGTAAAGTGCACTTTTTGTGCAGTTAAAATAACTAAAAGTCAATAACACCGGAGGTCTCGCATATACAAGTTACAAATGACCCACTGTTAGCCTACTTCAAAAAATAAGGTGGATACAAGAACTAAACATCTAGATATTTTTCTGTACTGGAAAAGATGAGTACATTTTACAAGAAAATACCATTTCAGTCTTTCTGCTTCAAGTCTCTCATTAATCTGGTCTTCCTGTGTGTTGCTCAGGTTCACATATGAAATCGCTCCTGTGTTTGTTCTGATGGAGCAGCTGACGCTCAAGAAGATGAGAGAGATCATTGGATGGCCTAATGGTGATGGCGATGGACTCTTCTCACCAGGTAAACTGGTCCATAACAAACTGAATAATATCACCATTGCAAACGTAACCCAAATACATAGCCTAATAAAAATACCATAGGTTGTTCTTAAAATTAGGGGATGGGGAAATAAATGGCTGCCCGCTGCTCCGGGTGTGTGTTCACGGTGTGTGTGTGTTCACTGCTGTGTGTGTGTGTGCATGTTGGATGGGTTAAATGCAGAGCATGGGTCACCATACTTGGCAGTATGTCACTTCACTTATTATGACATTTTCGTGTTGGCTGAACTATTCCTTTGGCTAACACATTTTATTTTGGTGCTGTAGCCTACTGTGATGAATCTGTTCACAGGTGGTGCCATATCAAACATGTACAGTGTGATGGTTGCGCGGTATAAGTATTTCCCTGAAGTCAAAACCAAAGGCATGTCTGCAGCACCAAGGCTCGTGCTTTTCACTTCTGAACATGTAAGTCCTCACTTTCACTGCAGTTAAGCAGAGGATTTGTCTCCCTCTAGGGATCATATATTACACAGCCCTGCATCTTGAAAATAAAATCGTCTGATTTGCCAAGAACACCTAATAATACCTAATTTGATGCTGGAGCTCAAAAATATCTTTGGTAAATTATATATCACATTTGATAAGTATATATTAGCTTTAATGCACTTACTAAAATAACAAAAGCAGTCAAAAGTTTTGGTTTTAATGCCAAAAGAAATAGTTAGAATGTATCATTTATCTTACAAACTGCAAAGAACTGTAAAAAAAAAAAAAAAATGCATTCAAATATTCAATGTAATATAAAATAACTTTTTTTTTTCACAAAATCTGCAATTTTCTGTCGCTCTCTAAAACACCCACATATGTAGCAGAAAACATCTGTCTCATGTTTGCATTTTCTTCTGTCACTTGCCATGATTATAACCTTAAAAATCACACGTGAAAATCAGCTGAGAATTGTTTTTAATAATTGTAACCTGGCATGTTTTAGTGGCAGTTTTTAAAAGGATATACAAAAATTCACCTTACAAATGATCATAGAAAGCAAATATGATATGAAATGTGTGGCTTACTCATGCAAAACAAGCACTATTATTACAAAAATTAGTATTTATATTTCAATCAGGAAATATGGTAGGCTATTATTTTTGAAGTAGTGTGCAGTTGCATTCATTTTATGCTATTTGGCCATTTGATTAATTGGCAACTCCACTGTTTGTTTTTTGCAGAGTCATTATTCAATCAAAAAGGCAGGAGCAGTGCTGGGATTTGGCAGAGAAAACGTAATTCTCCTGAAGACAGATGAGAGGTATCATCTTCTTTTGAGCTCGTAACCACTACGTTACTTTCTTTCAAAGCTCATGTTTTATTTGCTAGAGTCCCTCCCATTACACCTAATTGGCTGTCTTGTTTCAGGGGGCGTGTCATACCTGCTGACTTAGAGGCCAAGATCATTGATGCCAAACAGAAGGTAAGTAGATGCTCAGACTCACTGCGCTGTTCTGTGTTGCTGAGACAAGTGAGTGAGAGTATTTAACCTCAGTGCCTGGAGAGTTCAGTGGATCAATACTGAAGCAGGTATTCTCAAGCTGATGGATGATTTGACCTTTAAGTACCAATTCTAAGTCTCTCTGTTAATGTTAGGGCACTATCTTTAGGCCATGTACTGTACTATCAGCAGTGGATGTAATTTTGAATGTTTATTTTAGGGTTACGTGCCACTGTTTGTGAACGCAACAGCTGGAACCACAGTATATGGAGCATTCGATCCCATCAACGACATTGCCGACATCTGTGAGAAGTACAACCTGTGGCTACATGTGGATGTAAGTTTGATTCAAATATATACATGCATTTCCAATTAGTGCTTTCAGAATTCGCTGAAATGGTAACTACATAGATGAACATAATAAATGGAGCATTGATTAAATGAATTAATACATCTTAAATCATTCAGTCAATGGTGTTTGTACATGTCTAGGGTGCTTGGGGTGGAGGACTGTTGATGTCCAGGAAACACCGTCACAAGTTAAGCGGCATTGAGAGGTATGTAAAAATGACACGAGATGAGGTGCTAAAATGACTGTATATCAAAATAAAGGTGCAGCGTGACCTGAAAACCCACATGTCTGTTTCAGAGCAAACTCAGTCACATGGAACCCTCATAAGATGATGGGTGTACCACTGCAATGCTCAGCCATCCTGGTTAGAGAAAAGGTGAGACAGTAAACAGTCAAACGACATAAACAGTCAGGATTTATCACAGACTTGGGCCCCATTTATATTTGGAATGAACATTTGCCTCGGAAAAGCCCATCTATATACATTACTGTTTGGGGTCAGTAAGATTTTTTTAAAGAAAGTAGTACTTTTATTCAGCAAGGACACACAAAATTGACCAGAAGTGTCAATTTTCAAAAAAATCAGTAGCACACCTGATTTCTGCATTGATGATAATAAGAAATGTTTCTTGAGCAGCAAATCAGTATATTAGAATGATTTCTGAAGGATCATGTGACACTGAAGACTGGAGTAATGATGCTGAAAATTCAGCTTTGATCACAGGAATAAATGATGACATTGAATATATAATATATGCAAACAGAAAACAGTTTTTTAAATGGTAATATTTCTCAATATTTTTGTTCTTACTGTATTTTCGATCAAATAAATGCAGCCTTAGTGAGCAGAAGACACTTCTTTCAAAAACATTAAAAATCCTTTACAAGTCTAAAAAAGATTAAAAAATCTTGGATATGCAGATGCAGATTTGGATAAATGTGTCTGCTAAATGAATTCAAGTCAATTCAAATGCATTTAAAGTTTAGTTATACAGCTACTGATCACAGGAGATGTGTTTCTGTTGCAGGGCATTCTGCAGGGCTGCAACTCCATGTGCGCTGGATACCTCTTCCAACCAGACAAACAGTACGATGTGAACTACGACACCGGCGACAAGGCCATCCAGTGTGGCAGACATGTAGACATCTTCAAATTCTGGCTCATGTGGAAGGCCAAGGTGGGTCACAACAGCTGCTGTTATGCCATGTCAAATCAGTTAATATACCGTATATAGTGCTTTTCACAATACACATTGCTTCAAAAACAGCTTCACAGAAATGATGATGTATCTTAATATCTTCATGCCTTATGCTGTAGTTGTATTTAGCAGATTAGAGCTGGGCGATAATATAGTTTACATTTTGTGACAAAATAAACAATCAAGCAGGTATTTACAAGTATACTGTATACGTGTGTGACATATACTTATATGTCCAACTTTATATATAGAGCTGGGTTATACATTTTGCAACAAAATAAAACATTTAGGTAGTTGAGATTTGCTATATACTAAATGTTGCTTTATATATGCTGTATATATGCAAACAAAGTTGGATATAATATCTGCAATAATAGTTAAAATTTTTGCAACAAGATAAACAATCACAAAACCAAGATTTGCTATACAGTGTATTTCTTTATATATATATTATATATTATACTGTAATGCAGTATATTCCCACATTTTTAAATAAAAACAATTATGTGGCTATAGCAATGAGTATTGTGCTGAGAAACACACATTATTATTCTGACTGGTGAATTTTATCTGTGCAGGGCACAATTGGGTTTGAGCAGCATATTGACACATGTCTGGAGCTTTCTGAATATCTCTACAATAAAATCAAGAACCGTGAGGGATATGAAATGGTCTTTGAGGGCCAGGTTTGTATCAGGCATATGCATACTTAAGTACAGATTGAAAAAACTGCTTACCTAATACTGAAAGTGATGACTTTTTTATTGCTTGCTTTTGTCCTCTGCAGCCCCAGCACACAAATGTTTGCTTCTGGTATATTCCACCAAGCTTGCGTGGCATGCCACATGGAGACGAACGAAGAGAGAAACTACACAGGGTACTTCATCACATTTCAATTATACAAAATTTCAACAGATGAGGCTATGTTACGTCATACTTTTTTGAACCTTTAAAAAAAATCAAAATGACAAGGATTCCATTTTGGGTTCCCCAGATAAACTTTAAGCTCAGAACAGTCCTTAAAGGAATAGTTCAGTAGAATATTTACTCACCCTCAAGCTATTCTAGATGTATCAGTTTGTCTCTTCATTGGAACAGATTTGGAGAAATGTAACATTACATCACTTGCTCAGCAATGGATGCTCTGCAGTGAATGGGTGCCGTCAGAATGAGAGTCCAAACAGCTGATAAAAACATCACAATAATCCACACCACTCCAGTCCATCAACTAATGTTTTATGAAGTGAAAAGTTGCATGTTTGTAAGAAACAAATCCATAGTTCTGGCTAAAATATGAGTCTATGATCCATAATAACACTTGTGAAAAAGTCATTTCATCTGAATCAGGAGAGAAATGTGCACAGATCAAGACAACAAGACCTTGTGTTTTAAAGTTAAGTTTAAAGTTAAAACAAGACATTAATTAATGGACTGGAGTCATGTGGATTGCTTGTGGATGTTTTGATCAGCTGTTTGGACTCTCATTCTGACGGCACCCATTCACTGCAGAGGATCCACTGGTGAACGAGTGATGGATGATGCTACATTTCTCCAAATCTGTTCAGATGAAGAAACAAGCTCTTTCACATCTTGAATGGCTTGAGGATAAGGAAATTGTCTGCAAATTTTCATTTTTTGGTGAACTGTTACTTTAAAAGGACATATTCTTCTTAGTGTGAAGAAAATTTGTATAATCTAAAGAAGCTTTTTCACTACAAATAAAACTTTTTTGGAAAAGAAAGGTCCCTGGATATTAAAGGATCTTCAAGGAACCATCGATGCCAATAAAGGAATTTTATTTTTAAGAGTATACAGTGAGGGAAAAAATTATTTGATCCCCTGCTGATTTTGTACGTTGGCCCACTGACAAAGAAATGATCAGTCTATAATTTTAATGTTTATTTGAACAGTGAGAGACAGAATAACAACAAAAAAATTCAGAAAAACGCATTTCAAAAAAGTTATAAATTGATTTGCATATTAATGAGTGAAATAAGTATTTGATCCCCTATCAATCAGCAAGATTTCAGGCTCCCAGGTGTCTTTTATGCAGGTAAGGAGCTGAGATTAGGAGCACTCTCTTAAAGGGAGTCTCAGTTTGTTACCTGTATAAAAGACACCTGTCCACAGAAGCAATCAATCAATCAGATTCCAAACTCTCCACCATGGCCAAGACCACAGAGCTGTTCAAGGATGTCAGGGACAAGATTGTAGACCTACACAAGGCTGGAATGGGCTACAAGACCTTCGCCAAGCAGCTTGTTGAGAAGGTGACAACAGTTGGTGTGATTATTGGCAAATGGAAGAAACACAAATGAACTGTCAACCTCCTTCGGTCTGGGGCGCCGTGCAAGATCTCAGCTCGTGGAGTTTCAATGATCATGAGAACGGTGAGGAATCAGTCCAGAACTACACGGGAGGATCTTGTCAATGATCTCAAGGCAGCTGGGACCATAGTCACCAAGAAAACAATTGATAACACACTACGCCGTGAAGGACTGAAATCCTGCAGCGCCCACAAGGTCCCCCTGCTCAAGAAAGCACATGTACAGCCCGTCTGAAGTTTGCCAGTGATTCAGAGGAGAACTGGGTGAAAGTCTTGTTGTCAGATGAGATTATCAACTCAACTCGTCGTGTTTGGAGGAGGAAGAATGCTGCCTATGACCCCAAGAACACCATCCCCACCGTCAAACATGGAGGTGGAAACGTTATGCTTTGGGGGTGTTTTTCTGCTTAGGGGACAGGACAACTGTACCCCATCAAAGGGACGATCATGTTTTGCGAAGGGGTCAAATTTGTCAGTGGACAAACGTGCAAAATCAGCAGGGGATCAAATATTTTTTTCTCCCCACTGTATATGCTGTTGATCTTGTGGACCCATGTTCTTTAATGGTATTTAATTATTCGTAGATTGCATGTAATAACACTTTCATGAAAACATTTGCAATTATAGTTTGTAGAGGATGTCATCATATGTACATATTTGGGTTGCCTTTTCATTCCATTTACACCATTTTGAGTCAGAATGTGCCACCTGTGCTTTGAAACAATGAATCGTTTTACAAAGAAAATTGGTTTAGCTGAGCTTCATTTCTCCCATCACTACAAACTTGTCATAATTACTCTCCGTCTCCCCTGCAGGTGGCGCCGAAGATCAAGGCACTGATGATGGAGTGCGGCACAACCATGGTAGGATACCAACCACAGGGAGACAAGGTCAACTTCTTCCGAATGGTTGTCTCCAATCACGCCGTCACCAAGTCTGACATTGATTTCCTCATCGATGAGATCGAGAGGCTGGGTCACGACCTGTAACTAAGAGCAGAGAACTGCAGCTCTGTGGCTATATTCAAGGCTCAGGCGTCTTGACAGGATGGTTGCCCGGTCTACACATTTAATGGCTATGTTTCAACGTCGTACTGTGGTCCAATATGTTCTGTCCTTCTTCTCAATGTCCTTAGATCTTTAACTTACAGATTACATATAGCTAAACTGTCACATTATAACATAATCCATTGGGATCAAGTGTAACAGTCGGTGCTTGGGTTTGTAAATACAACATAAAGACGCGCCACCCTTTTAATGAAGCTCGTACCCCTTTCTGTGTAGTAGTGGGGTCTGTGTGTAAACCAGTGGTTGATCTGTACTTTAGTGTTGTGTTTCCTAAACTAACCTTGTAGTAGGTCATGTAAAGTGTTTAATCAACACCTTTGTGAGGTGAAACATAAGTATTCAATTTTCAGTTTGAAATGTACTGATATAAATTATTTATATTGTGAGCCAACGGTGCTCAAAGGTATTTCTCTCATTCGTAACAGTTCTTCATTTGTATTTTAACACAAGTTATATATAATCAAACAAGTTTAGGCTAATGTTTTATGGTCCAGTAGTGTACTTGTGAGCCAAAGACAGAACTAGTGCCATGCATTTTACAATATACTCAATAATCTTTGAAATAAGCAAGCGTATAAATTATATCATAAATCTATACACATTTATTTATATATGAATATATTGTATATGTTTGTCGTTGAGGCCCTTAACTCTGTGCAATCAGTGCGTTAGTGTTATAATGTTATCGTGTGTATCTTTGACTGAATGTTATAAGCAATCCTATCAATTATATGAAGGTAGTTAGTTACCAGATGTATATTACTAATTATTGATATTCAACTCAGGCGATTATAGCATCATATTTAAAAAAAGAGAAGAAAGAAAAGAAAACAAAAAGCACAAATTTAGAAGGAAGGCTGGAAATGTCCTCAGGATGCTGGAAGATTGTGTTCATGTTCATACTTATTAAAAGTTTATTGCTATGCGGTATTTAGATTCAGCTGTTGTCTTTGGAATATGTGAAAGATGACTGTTTGTTCAAAGTGTTTTTGACAAATGCACAATAATCGTTTTCCTCTATTGCTGTAAATGGTTGACTGTATATGTTGAATGTGAGGAGGGCGATCTGGTCTCCTCAGTAAGGCTGGCACTTTAAAATGCAATCGCATTATATGTAAACTGTCATTAACACATGTACATGGCACAATAAAAAGCTATTAAAGTATAAGAATGTTCTGTTAGTCGTCTTTTTAAAATGTAGAAATCTTGCACCTTTATTTTAAAGCATTTAATAAACTTGCACTTTACACTGAGTTTGTTTGTGTTTTCTTTTATTTCATTCTTATTTTAAACCAGCTGCTCTCAGGCACATGTCATAATGACAATATTCAAATATTTCAAAATGTACAGAAAAAAAAGTGCATTCGCTCAAATTTATTTCAATTTTTTTTTAAGGAAATATATTTTCTAACAATATATTATTGGCCATTGAAAGTATATATTTAAAAAATCCACTTTTGCATTTAGCCTAAACCCTGGAGCACAAAAGCAGTCATAAGTAGCTTGGTTATATTTGTAGCAGTAGCCAAAAATACACTGTATGGGTCAAAATTATCGATTTTTCTTTTATGCCAAAAATCATTAGGATATTAAGTAAAGATCATGTTCCATGAAGATATTTAGTAAATTTCCTAAATACATTAATTAGTAATATGCATTGCTAAGAACTTCATTTGGACAACTTTAAAGGCGATTTTCTCAATATTTTGATTTTTTTTTTTTTTTTTTTGCGCCTTCAGATTCCAGATTTTCCAGAATAGTTGTATTTCAGCCAAATACTGTCCTATCTTAACAAACCACACATCAAAGCTTATTTATTCAGCTTTCAGATGATTTATAATCTAAACAAATAGATTATTCATTTTAAAATTGGTTTTGTGGTCCACAAATGCAGGCTAAATACATGCTGTAAACGACTGTTTGCAACATATATTTAGCATATATTCATATATTTTGGCAATAGACACTATAAACACTTTTTAATCATTAAAATCTTGTTTATATATGAAAAATAATGTCAAAGTGCCCTAAAAAAAAATATTGTGGCAACAAATACTTATAACAAATAATGGTGTAAGTTGATAATACCTTTGCACTTTGATATATAAAATAACCTTAATACCGAATGATCAGCCTTTGATATTCTTATGCCATGCTACTATTAGAAAAATATAGATATAATGCTATTATAATTGCATGTTGCACACATATGACTTCCTCCAGGGGGCGCTATTTGATCTCTGCTGTTTGTCAGGAACTAAATTACATGGCAATATGCCCCCTAGTGGACAACATAAAATCAAACCCTAATCGATGCATAGTAAAATTTGACTGCTACCTAATCAAGCTAGCAAATACTCCCAGCTTCTATATCTAATGTTTGGAGATTAAAAACGTTATGCATTATTTGTATTGGTAGAGTAAATGCAAATACACACAAACACAGAAAAAGATTGTATTCGTGCACGAATTCGACATCGCTACTGTGCTTTCTATGGTTGCATGTCTTATCGTTCACATGCATTACACTTAGAAATGAGAAATAAACTATGATTTCTTTATTCATAATATGAGAAAAGGCTCGCCGCAGTCTCACCTGTGCGCCACACGAGCACGAGCCCTCCTTGCACTGCCACGTCATTCGCCGCCGTCGAGACCCGTCTGTCCACAAAACCAGCTGGTGATAGAGAAACGACTAAAACGGGTTATATTCTCACCGGTGACACGGAGCGGGGATCATGGGGGGATCACAGAGCGTGGAAATTCCCGGAGGTGGTTCGGAGGGCTATCACGTTCTCAGAGTGAGTGTGTTTTTGGAGGGTGTTTCTCGCGTTCACTCATGCCGTACATCGCGTGTTGCTAGCGGCACAAAGTTCAAATCGAGGCCGGGGATATCAGTGCGGCCTGTTAACCGTGGCTAAATGCTAATGTGGCTAAACGAAAATCTCTGCTGTTAAATGTAAATATAATGCATGGGAGTTTTCATCAGATGACATGCAAAGACCCTTTAAAAAGCACATCTTAATTTATCCTACTGTACAATGTGTGTTTTAATAATTGTTGGATGGACTATTGAAGAATACATGTCATGATGCTTTACTGTTTAAATGTTTAGTTTTGATCTGTCATAACTCGAATTGGCCCAACTTAAAGCAAAGTTTGCTTATGATCCTCGTGAAATATGTAGGAAATGACATGCTGTTCCTACACGCATCGGGGTTTTTTTCTTGCTTTTTTTAATTATTGGGTGCATGACTGATCAATGGTTTGCATCCCAGTCAGGAATCTGATAGAAAGGTTGGTAACTTAAGTGTCTACTTTGGCATTTACTTGTTGCAAAGCTTATTATTTCATGATCTTTGATATATGTGACAAAAACCAGTCTTAAGTCGCTGGGGTGTATTTGTAGCAATAGCCAAAAATGCATTGTATATATAAAATATATAACAAAAATCATTAGGACATTAAGTAAAGATCGTGTTCCATGAATATATTTTGTATATGTCCCACTGTAAATATATCAAAATAAGTAATATGCATTTCTAAGAACTTAATTTTGACAACTTTAAAGGTGATTTTATCAATATTTCGATTTTTTTGCATCCTCTGATTCCAGATTTTCAAATAGTAATGTATCTCGGCCAAATATTATCCAATCCTAACAAACCATACATCAATGGAAAGTTTATTTATTCAGCTTTCAGATTATGTATAAGTCTCAATTTTGTAAAATTGACACTTATGACTGGTTTTGTGGTCACATATGCCAGTTTGGAGTTTTGCTAGACGATTGTAATGTTTGTTTTTGGTTTTAATAGGTTATTAATTGGTTCTATTTGATTGTTAAATGGGGTGTTTTCTGTGTTCTGCAGGTGCAGGAGAATTCTCCCGGTCATAGAGCAGGTCTGGAACCGTTCTTTGACTTCATCGTGTCCATCAACAACACCAGACTGGTAGGTTCGTTGCACGAGGTGAAGGTCATCTATCGGCTATTCATTGAGCCAAGAAGCAAGCTTGACTTACCCTGTTTGAGCAGGTGTTAGGAATTTCAAATGGAAAATTGGTTTATGTATTGAATAACTGTGTAATAATGACAATCATGGGATAATCCAGTGAGTTAAACTCATTATAAATGAAAATCTGACATTATCTAATGCTTTAAAGGCTCTGAACTGTAAAACTGACAGTTCTGACTGTAAAATCTGATTGGATGAACCACATTTGAAGCCATTGTAAAAGCTGATATATGTACACCTGGATCACATGCCGTAGATCATGAGTATAGTGATAGTAGAAATGTGTCAACCGTATATGTTGTTTTTGCTTTATTCCCCCCTAAGAACAAGGATAATGACACGTTGAAAGACGTACTGAAGGCTAGTGTTGAAAAACCTGTGAAAATGCTGGTGTACAGCAGCAAAACCCTGGAGCTGCGGGAAGCTACTGTTACTCCCAGCAACATGTGGGGCGGTCAGGGTCTTCTGGGGGTCAGCATCCGCTTTTGCAGCTTTGAGGGAGCCAATGAGAACGTCTGGCATGTTTTGGTGAGTGCTGAATGCAATCATAGAAAGCTGAAGGCTTGAGTTATTTACATGGCATATTTTGTATGGGTGGGGTGGCGTTTGATGAAAATAGCATGTTTGCTTTGAGCTCATTTTGATTAACAACTTCTGGTCAATTAGTCGTAATTCAGCGAAGTGTTCAAAAAGGGTGTGTTCTTGTAAGACAGACCGGTCGGTTGAGCTGTAAGATGAAATGCAAGCCTCGCATGAGTTTTTTTTTCCATGCATAATTTACCTGTTTTTGTAGGAAGTGGAGCCAAATTCTCCAGCAGCATTAGCAGGTTTAAGACCACACACGGATTACATCATCGGAGCAGACACAGTCATGAACGAAGTATGTTTCTCTCTTCATTTCTTACTCTTTTCAGATGTCTTGATCATTGTGCACAGACATACAGAAATGTACTAAAATTCTAGAGTACATGTGTTTTTTTGGTTTTGGATAAAAAACAAACAAACGCTTGGTTTGCAAACAAACGCTGGTTTTTCAGACTCCACAGAAAAGAGCTGAAATGACCAAAAATTGTTGCGGTCATTATCCATTAATAATATAAAAAGACTAGTTTTAATTTTTAGCAGTGCATTTTTATATTAGAATAATTTGTATTCTTTAATAAATGTTGTTCACTTTACAAATTCCCCTTATAAAAAAAGAAAGAAAGTGAAATAAAATAAGCTGTGAATTACACCGCTAAAATCTAATTTTAAAAATTAATGAGCACAAATTTTCTGGAACACGATGGCGTACAATGCCAAACTAATTGCTTTGTAGTTTAACACAATGCTGGTGTTGAAAACAGCAGTAGTTATTGTTAACTTACACTATTAAAAATGATTTTTGAAAAGTTTTGCTGTGGCAACTAACTGAAATAAGTTTACAATAAAAAAAAAAGTCTAAAATGGTTAACTTAAAATAAAAATACTAAAAAATTACTGAAAGTAAAATTAAATCTGAAAATATAAGAAAATGCTACTTCAAAATATGAATAATTACTATAATAGTATATCAATTATACTAAAATAAGAAGTCATCTGTGTTAGCCAGCTAGATGGCATTATTTAGATGACAAATCAGCAGAATTTGCTACAATGAACATCACAAAGATCACAGAAAAGCGAATGTTGCAAGGTATTAAAAAAATGAATGTTCAAATCATAATGTAAAAATTTTAGTGGCACAGCAGCACTAACCCAAAAAAGGCAAATGACTGCTTCATCAACTGGTTTTTGATTTTTCATTTTGTGTGCTCTTTCTCCAGTCAGAGGACTTATTCTCATTGATAGAAACCCATGAGGGCAAAGGCCTGAAACTCTACGTCTATAACACTGACACGGACAACTGCACAGAAGTGATCATTACACCCAACAGTGCCTGGGGTGGAGAGGGCAGGTGTGTGTGAAACTCTCACTTTCTCTGCTTCCTGCCTCTGTGCGCATGTCTGACATGATTATTTCCTTCCTTCAGTCTTGGCTGTGGTATCGGCTATGGTTACCTGCACAGAATCCCTACTCGGCCCTTCGAAGAGGGCAAGAAAATCAGCTTCCCCGGACACACCCCCAGTGAGCCCGCCAGCCCGCTAAAGGACGGCTTCACAGAGGTTAGCATGTGTTTCACATGGTGTGTTATGATAGATTTGGTCAGACGTTTGACTTCTGTGATGTTTTGTTTAGGTTCAGTTGTCTGCAGTAACTCCGCCCCCTGTGTCACAGCCTGTTCCCACAGGGCTTGAGGACAGTCTGTCTGGCCTGTCGTTCAGCTCTGCCCCGTCCTCAATACCCAGAGAGCTCCACACAGGTGAATTGTTTCTGCTTTTATTTTGTGCTTCATATTTTTCCTACATTGCGCATAATTCATGAAATAATTAAATGTAGTGCAAAATGTAAAATTGGTGTCATTTCTGGCAGGTGTTCCCACAGTCCCTCTGCTGCCCACTCAGGTGACCCCGGGGCTGGGTCCGCTTCCCATTGTCAACCCCTCCACCACCATACCGGGTAAAGAACATACACTCATCTCTGTTTTTTATTAAGTGAATGAAATGCCACAGCAGGTATAATATTCAAATATTCATGTGGCTAAATGATTTTGATTTTGTCTCTTCAGGTTTGATGTCCTTACCGTCTGGACTTCCTCCCCTTCCAAACCTGCCTAACCTCCCAAACCTCAATCTACCGTTATCGTTAGCTGGAATCAGTGGGTTACCTCCCACTACAGCAGGTACACACACCAAAACTGTATTACAGCTTATTCTGACCAAGAGCCGCCCACTTAAACTGGGTTCCTGCAGTTCCTTACATAACACACACCGCTTCACCCAATCTCATGTTAATTTTGAGTACCTATAGAGTAGTACTGCATCCTTCATAGCTTCAAAAAGTCTTTAGTTTTATCATATTTATAAAAGAAAGATACACTTTACGATTCTCTCCGAAAAAAGCCGAGCTCCTGGAGGCGCGCCGTGGGCTTACGGCCTGCAGTTCTGAATCATGAGCGGGATCTTTTATAGCTGGGACCGCTCCATCTTTCCGTATCAAACGATGTGCAAATCCAGTGTCGAACTGGGCCTTGTTTATAAAACCTTCGTCAACAAACACGCTTGAGAAACTCTGTTGCTGCCCCGAAAAACAAACTGCATCCACTGTTTACATAATGCTGGGTTCTTCGGGAAGCTGAACAAGGTTATCTTTCCCTTACAACCAAAAACACACTTCTTTAGGGACATTCTTCCCGAGCGAGTCCTGTGCAGCGCTGCTGAATGAAGCGCGTTGATGGGCGCGCGCTTGCTCTCGCTCCGGTCGATGCGTGCATGGGCGTGTTCTTCCGGGAGAAATGCCCATATAAGGAGTTCCACCCTCGTTTACATCATCAAGAGCCACGATTGAAAAAAAACTTTCCGAAACTTGTACGAACCCAGAAGGAAGATTTTTGGCACATAAATACTTTTTTTTTTTTTTTTACTTTGGCCATGCTTAGCATGAGAATCCAACTCTTTAACAGTGTAAATAACTGGATAGTTCACCCAAAAATTTAAATTCTGTCATTTACTCACCCTCATGTCGTTCCAAACCCGTGAAAGCTTCGTTCATCTTCGGAACAAAAATTAAGGTATTTTTGATGAGATACGAGAGCTTTCTGACCCTCCACAGAAATTCATCAAATTACGGTTGAACTGCTGATGTCACATGAACTATTTTAACTATGTTCTCGGTACCTTTCTGGACCTTGATCGTGTAAGGACCCTTGCTGTCTGGAGGATCAGAAAGCTCTCGGATTTTATCAAAAATGTCTTAATTTGTGTTCCAAAGATGAACGAAGGCCTTACGGGTTTGGAACGAAATGAGGGTGAGTAGACGATGACAGAATTTACATTTTTGGGTGAACTAACCCTTTAAGTCTTAAAATCAGGTTGATCAGATTTAAGATCATAAAAAGTGTTAAATATCTGCAACAGAAGTCCTAATTGTTATTTTAATAGGTCTCAAATTTGGAGACTGAAAAGCAGTAATCCCAGTGTGATATTTATTGAAATTCAAAAGAAAAATATTTAATTACATTAACATTAGGGCTTCAGCGCTGATGCGTGTTCCACAAGCTTGCGGTTTCAGAGCCGTTCACAATCAGTACCGTTCATTTATGCCAAGTAAATGCTTATGATCGACTATTAACGTACTGTATTAAAGCTTAGCAGCAGTAGCATTTACAAATAGCAGAATATATGTAAAATTATGAGACGACAACAAACGAACATACCATTAAGGCAACATTTCTCGTTTATTTTTAAAGTTGAATTACTAAAATAACTAAAACATAAAAAAAAAACGATGTAGATGTAATTAGGGGAAAAACAAACAAAAAAGTAATAAATATGACAAAGCACACTACAAATAAAATGAATAAAACAGTACCATTAAAATGAAAACATAAAACATTGAAAATAATAAATGTATTGATTCAGCATATTATTACTTGGTAAGTTAACATAAACCAGTTTCATCACATATTAAATCAAATTTCTCGAGTAAATGAGTGTTACTTGCAGTTCCCATTTTGCTAATAAGCAGTGTTAAAACCTTGTTGATTGTAGTGGTGGGCAGAGCGAGGCTTCGTGAAACACTGAAGTGTCGAGGCTTCGAAACATTTCGACACCCGTCTCTATGGTGACACCTAGTTGTCATTTTCAAGTATTGCTCTGAAATAATTGCTCTGTTTAATCAAGTAAAGGAATCTGAGATGTGTGATTTATTTTGAGATCTGTTCTGAATTGACACACTGTATTAATTTTGTGCAGGTCCTTAATAAGGTCTTAAAAAGCCTTAAATTAGATTTTTATAAATCCTGCAGAAACCCTGTGTAAAGTAACCACTAACCAGCCATAATGAAAAAACCTGTTTTAATTTCTGTGACTTTATTAATTAAGACTGCTGAATATTGATCCGATCTCTCTCTGCAGGTTTGCCTCCTCTCCCTCCTCTGAACCTGCCCGGCATCTCTCCTCTGCCCATGCACACTGTTCTCCCTTCCACACTTCCCAGCATGCCCGGGGTCACGCTGCCATCTTCCCTGGCAACATCTGACCACATGCCGGCCATCTCTTTAGCTGCCGAGCAAACTCCAGCGCTCATACTGGATGCCACGCTCACCCCTGCGGTCAAAGACAGGCCTTCAGAGAAGCCTGCTGCGACGGAGACGACGGATGCGCAGGCGGCCCCAGAGTCCTCGTAACGGCCGGACCGGGGCCGGAGGGCGTCTCTCCGTACGTCTCTATTGTATTTATTCAGTACAAAAAGATTCCAGTGTGTGAACACACACAGAGATAAACACGGTTCTGTTGAGAGACGCCAGTGTCTGAGAGTAATGAGCGTGTGGATGGACGGCTAATATAGAAAAATACATTTAAAAAAAAACAGAGATGGTTTGCGCTCTCCTCAGAATCGGTGCCATCTCGTGCTTTTTCTTTCTGTACATCCTGTAATCAACTTTCAAATGTTAGTATAGCATTCCCTGTACAATTGCTATGTGATTTTACAATGTAATGTCTGACTTCTTTCTTCCTTTGCACCGTTTGTTTCGAATGCTTTGATTTCCTCAGAAACAACTATATTCATGGTCAGACTGGGCTCTGGGCCTGTCTCTCTCTCGCGTGTGCTCTCACACACTCTCTGTATGATAGCTCTGCCATCATGATGAACGGGAACACAGTTACAAATGCCCTGCAGGGCTGAATGTGCGCTTGTGCAGTTTGAAGCTTGAAGGAATCTCTTATTCAAACATACACAAGCAATAAACTACCCAGTTTTACACTAGGGCTGTCTCGTCTCTTTAATTTGGTCATTTGTGAGTTGAGTATAAATTACATGAGTTTAAGTATAGTTTGCATGAAATCACATTGCAATTCCTTGCTTTTACCATAGTCAAGCAATAAAGGTTTTCAGTGTTCATTTTTAGACAGCAGGTTGGATAAGGATGTATGTGGGCGTACAGTTAGAAGGTCATCACAAAATAAACCCATCGATGATCAGGGCCCTGATATAAAGCAGAAATCTTTAACCACTGACATATCAGAATCAAGTATTCTAGAAAGCAGTGTAATAAATAGATAAAATGTAGAAATTGCTGAATTAACACTTGTTTTACACATTTCACTTAATGCTTATAAAATGAACATTATGAACAAGGATAATCTGAAGATGAAACCTGGTAGAATGTTTAACCAGGCAAGCAGTTAGTAGTTATAGACAACTATTGGCCAGTAAATCGTGTGGGTCAGTGTCATGTAGTTCTGGGATTCTCAGCCATTGGGACTCGGTAGCTAAGATTTTTCTATGCATGCTATGTCTTTATACAACTTAATTTATAGCAACTGTAAGAGTTGCAATATAGAATCATCAAAAACTGAATGTTCAGACTTTTTATTAATATTTTCCAGTTGTTCAAGATTGTATTTTTAAAATTCCCTCATTTACACTCTCAAGGTTCTTGATTCTTAAATAAAAAACAGTTGTTGAGGGAACACATTAAAATAAGAAGTATATATGCATCTTTATTTGTAGCTGTTTTAGTTTGTTTGCTCATCTTACATCATGTTAAGTCATCTTGTGGCCCCCTGGTTGAGAACCACTTGTGTACTTTAAGAATTTCTGGTAATAGACACACAAATAAAACAAGCATTTAAAGGCTGTTAGGAATTGCCATTTAACATATAGGGCTCCCACAGCCCTGAAAAAACAGTAATTATCTATTTCCAGATCTGGAAAACTCATGGAAATCATTTTTGCACCATCATACATTTAAAAAGATAAATATACAGTTAAATGAAACCAGACATTTCTATAGTGAATATTTGCCTACCTATGCTCAGCTTTAAAATATTTCATCAAAGGATTTTTTTCTCCATACTATGGCTTTAAAATATAATTATCACTCGGCTGTGAAATACAGGTTGACTTTTGATTCTGTCCAGCAAGACCCTGAGAGCAAACATATAACAACAGCTCTGCTATTACAAGAAACTGTCCAAGAAATTAGGGAAAGAAAGCACATGTATCCAAATATTTTCAAAAATGTTTATTTCTCTTTTGGCTACATTCTCTACAATTGCAGCAGCACTTGGAGACAGATCACAATATGTTGAGCTGAAAACTGCTTCTGGGTTTGAAAGAGTATTTAGAGAGAGGGGACAACAAAAGCTGAGATTAGTCCCCTGAAAACAGACTCTGGAAGCTTCGAGCGTGGTCCGGTCCACGTCGTTCGGAGATGCTGGCCTTACTCAGGCTCCGGGATCAGCGAGGGTTGCTAAGCAACATGACAGCACTGGGTCTGGGCATAAAGGGGTTGATGAACAAGGGTGGGGTCCGGCCCACCTTCCGTCTGTTCTGTCAATCATCGCTCGCGTCACACACACACACACACACCTCTCATTCACAACCACAATGGAGGTTTATTCATGCTGTTTCCTGGTAAATCAAATTCATATTTGGTCTGAATCATAATCTGAGTAAATCGTGAAACTAAAAGCAACATCAGGGTGCAGCGAGGTGTTGATGCCGCATCAGACAACAAAAGTCACCAACAAACTGAGAAAATATGAAACCCTGCACAGGCTCGATTCATTAATGTACTCGTATGTGATGTTTGAGATCTGCTATAGGAGGTCTATTCTACTGAGATGATTTCACGGTTTCTCCTCCTACATGCAGGACAAACAGCTGAATCTCATGAAACTGGTCAACAACATGTCCAGGTCATTTTCCACTCCAAAATCTAAAGAAATAAAGAACCCGATTTTATTTGGCTGAAAATTACTCACTGTAATACGAAAGACACATATCGTATATACACAGTATTTATTATATTGCCTTTAATTCATGCTGATGTAAATGAAAAGTACTTTAAAAAGCACACTCACACACTTTTTCCATTCCCCTCACAGAACTGTCTGTCTGTGTGTGTGTGTGTGTCTGTCTGTCTGTCTGTCTGTGTGTGTGTGTGTGTGTGTGTCTGTCTGTGTGTGTGTGTGTGTGTGTGTGTGTGTGTGTGTCTGTCTGTCTGTCTGTCTGTGTGTGTCTGTCTGTCTGTGTGTGTGTGTGTGTGTGTGTGTCTGTCTGTCTGTGTGTGTGCGTGTGTCTTGTCTGTCTGTGTCTAAGACAATTTTCATGACAGTTGAACTTTTACAGGGAACAAATTTCTACAACATGTATATATACAAATATATTTATACACATTATATAAAATTAAAAAATATATTTACATCAGCATATATAGTGTGTATTTGTATGCATGTATGTGTGTATATATAAATACACGTGTGTGTGTGTGCATGTGTGTGTATATATCAATACACGTGTGTGTGTGTGTATGCATGTATGTGTGTATATATAAATACACGTGTGTGTGTGTGTATGTGTATGCATGTATGTGTGTATATATAAATACACGTGTGTGTGTGTGTGCGTGCATACTGATGTAAAATAAACATACATGTGTTCATTCACACACACATTCAAATACATAATTTTTATAAAACAATATAAAAATACTACATATATTTTTTTTATTGTTTAACTGTCATGAAAACTGAAAATATGCATTAAAAAAAAACTTCATTTCTTTCACGTAAATTAAGCAACCTTTTCCCCTTGATTTTGGGGTGAAATGTGACCTGGACATTTTTGGTGAGATTCACCCATCCACATTTTATAAATATTAAGCCCATTTAAACAAACTGACATGTAAATATACATGTTACTTTGAAGTGAAATAGACAGCATTTTTGTAACACACACACACCTTGCAATCTGTGCCTAACACATGTATGTTATGAACAGCCAACATATAACGCTGTGGTGTAAAACATCCATTTACAGGCGCTCACACACAAATTCTCTTACAGACACTATTGTGCCACATTAAAACACTCATTCTTCTATTTCCAATCACACTACAATTAATTGTCTCTAAATTTCACACTTACACAAAACGAAACACCCCGTTACAGAGGCGTAGCTCAGGGAGGATATCAACAAGAAGCTAAAACTTTAGCGCGACCCTCCCAAATCTACTCCACAAAATGCCTCGTGTAAAAAACAAATATCCATTTTCAAATGGTTCTAGCTCTGACTGACATCTGGATCCACACAGGAAATGACATCAGTCATTCCTGCCCCAATATCAATGGCAGTCACTGTGTCCGCTGTGGGCGTGTCCTACAGCAGACATACATAGCTCCTCCCCCTTCCTGTCCACCCCGAGGTGATGAAGGGAGGGAACTCGCCATGAGAACCGTCAATCAAGATCGATCAGCCAATCAGTAGGAGATGATTCCTGAAGAGGCGGGGCCTGCGGGCATGGCCTGCAAATTCCCAGACGAATTGGATCGTCTCATGTGAGGAAGAAGGTACGAGTCGCTGCCCAGCTGATGGACGTCAAAGCGATCCTCCTTCCTGTAAGCCAGACAGCGGCGGATAAACGCCTGCGGAGGACAAGAAAGAAACTCAGACCGTGGTTCCCACTAGTGGTCGAACAATATATTGTCAAGGCCGATATATCGGCCGATATTTGGCATTTTTCAAATATACGTTTTTCTGTTTGACCGATGTGTGAGACGGGACTTTTATTTTGACGGCGCTGAACAGTGCTCACATTCTCTCCCTTGTTTGCGGTCGTCGTTTAACAGTTCTGTCTAATACTGATAGAAGTCTAATAAACAGATAGAACTGTTAAAGAAAGGAATTCAAATGTATACAAAAAAATATTATAATGATTGCATTTATATTATTAGTAATAGAAAAAAAAATAGAGCAAGCTAGTGTTAGAGGCTTTTTTTTGCTTTTGTTAGTTGTATAATGAATAAAAAGAAAACAAATAGTATACAAAAAGAATAGAGAAGCTAGTTTTTTTTTTTTTTTTAACAAGCAGTTAGTAAATGAAAGAGTGCAAGTCTAAAAGGGACAAGTTTTTTTTTTTTTAAGAATAGAATTAGAATAGAGAGTGCTAGAGTTAGATGGTCACGTAAAGATGGAAGAGATGTGTTTTTAGCCGATTCTTGAAGATGGGTAAGGATTCAGCTGCTGGGATTGAGTTGGGCAGGTCATTCCACCAGATGGGAACAGTTAATGTAAAAGTCCGTGAATGTGATTTTGTGCCTCTTTGGGATGGCACGATAATGCGCCGTTCACTTGCAAAAATTAATGCCTTGAATTTTATGCAAGTAGCTATTGGTAGCCAGTGCAAACTGATGAACAGAGGTGTGACGTGCGTTCTTTTCGGCTCATTAATAACTAATCTTGCTGCCACGTTCTGGATTAATTGTAAAGGTTTGATAGAACTGGCTGGAAGACCTGCCAAGAGAGCATTGCAATAGTCCAGCCTGGACAGAACAAGAGCTTGAACAAGGAGTTGTGAAGCATGTTCCGAAAGAAATCTTGATGTTGAATAAAGCAAATCTGCAGGACCGGGCAGTTTTAGCAATGTGGTCTGAGAAAGTCAGCGGATCAATCATAACTTCAAGTTTTTTGGCTGTTTTTGAAAGAGTTATGGTTGATGTGCCTGGTGAAATTGTGATGAAACGATGGGTTTGATGGAACTGGGATGCGAGCAACTTATGCGTATAAATGATATAAAAGCGTATTTATGTCTCAAACTGACCTTGGCCTCGTTGCTTGCCACAGGTTTGGCAGGAAACTGCACCTCGGTGGCTTTCAGGATGGTGTTCTCTTGAAGGATGTCTTGCTGGGATTGATTGTGACCAAACGGCTACAGAACAACAAAAGATTCAATGCGGCGTCATCCTAAAATGCTTTTTACGTCAGTAGCTGTGTGTGGCTGTAGCTAGTAGAGAGTGGTTTCTTAATTTGCCTCACCTTTCGTCCATACAGGCACTGGAAGAAAATGACGCCCACAGACCACACGTCTACTTTATTAGAGATCTTTGGAGGTTCTTTACCAACGACAAAACACTCTGGTGGCAAATACCTGAAACATCAGAACATTTCATTTCCATTAGAACATTTAACTAGAGATGCACCGATTGCAATATTCTTGGCCGATTCTGATTTTTTTTTGGAAGTGTGACCTGCCGATACCGATTTTTGCCGATTCGGATTTTCTAAGAACTATAATTGACAGCATAAAGAAACAAAAATCTATGCAAATTTCAATGCAAAAATTATTTACATCATAAAAGAAATGATTAAACATTACAATTCCCCCAATCTGGACTAAGTTACAGATTTTCTCTCACTTAACTCTCAAAATAAAGTGCTCTGTGACTGGAAAGAGGAAGAAATAGTTAACTTAAAATGAGTTGCTGTATGTAACAAAACAGATGTAATTTCCCACTATGTTTATAAAAGGTAATTTTTTTCCCCTAACCTTATTAAGTCATCTTTCACATTTCAATTAATTCAGTTAGCATAATAAGAAACTGTAGAGTTGTTACCATTCAAATGAAATTAGTATTAACAAACTATCTTTCCACTGCTGAGGAAACAGAAGCTGCATCTGAAGTGGTATTAGATGCATTTACAGACAGTTTGATGAAGCTGAGGTGCCATAAACGCATTTACACTGCAACATTTCAAATGCATAAATAATTTTATAAGATTAATTTTTTACATATTCTTTTTAAACATACAAATACATGTTGAAAAATGCAATGATACTTTTAAATATGACTAAACCACCGGCGGCAAGTGTCTGTTTTCATGAGTGAGTCTTTTATTCATTCATTCATTCAACCGATTCATTCAAACGGCTGCTTCATTCAGAAACGAGGCAAGTGACTGGCCGTTTCTCAATATGCGTACTTGTCTGTACTTGTGTTCTTGTGGACTTGTGAAACGTCATCAGTCGCTGCCCAAGTACTGTTCCAATTCAAAGTTCACATCTAGCCAAGTCCAGTTCAAATCCCCGGATGTGTTCTTGATCCGCCCCTTTTACCGAGGATGCATCGAGAGGTGACTTGTGCGGACTTGATACGGGCCATAACCCAGAATTCAGTTCGTCCTCCCGTCCTCGAGAGTTCGTTCTTCTGAGTCGAACTTGGAAAGTCCAAACTCGAAAGGACGGAAGTCCAGACTCTGCGAACTTGGTATTGAGAAACGGCCACTGTCTTTATGAATGGGCCACTGAATCACTGACTCACTCGATTCATTCAAAAACGTGGATGCATTCAGTAACAAAACACTGCCGTGTGTTGCTCGTAGACACTCCGTTCTGCTGTGGCTTTGATCGGAACTATTTTCGTCAGCGAAATTGAGCAAAAACGTTCAATATTTTGTCTAAAATCTAAGTCACTTAATTTTAATTTCTTGTTTATTGAAATACTATTGTATAAAATCAGAGTCACATTGCAATCGTGTTGATATTGATATTTGGGGAAACATCATGGCCATATAATGTTGCTTATCTAAATCATATTTTGTAAATGTTTTTTTTTTTTACCGCAGTATGCCTCTATACCAGGGTTCCTGTAGCTCAAATAGTAGAGCATGGCGCTAGCAACGCCAAGGTCATGGGTTCGATTCCCAGGGAAAGCAAGAGCTGATAAAATGTAAAAACTGTAACTTGAATGCAATGTAAGTTGCTTTGGATAAAAGCGTCTGCTAAATGCATAAATGTAAATGTAAATACCAGGGTTCCTCAAATCTTTCCCTGAACCCCATTCACACCTGTATTTAGAATTATCCACTTGTGATCATTTAAACAAAAATGCATCTTATTACAAGGTGTATACAGGGCCATAAGTTTTTAAAAGTTTCTGGACTAAAGTGTGTAAGTCATATGTCAAGTCAAGTCAAGTCAAGTCACCTTTACTTATATAGCGCTTTTTACAATGCAAATTGTGTCAAAGCACTGCACAATATCAAAAAAAAAGGAAAATAAAGTGTCATATGGACAAATGTACGCTTCTATTTTGTCCTTTTTGGAGCTTTAGAGCAGGGGTGTCAAACTCAATTCCTGGAAGGCCCTGCAGAGTTTAGATTCAACCCTAATTAAACACACCTGATGCAACTAATCAAGTCCTTCAGGCTTATTTGAAAACGACATGGTATGTCTGTTGGAGCAGGGTTGGAACAAAACTCTGCAGGGCTCCGGCCCTCCAAGAATTGAGTTTGACACCCCTGCTTTAGAGCATATAAATCAGGGGTATCCAAACTCGGTCCTGGAGGGCCGGTGTCCTACAGAGTTTAGCTCCAACCCTAATTAAACACACCTGAAGCAGCTGATCAAGCTCTTACTAGGCATACTAGAAGCTTCAATGCAGGTGTGTTGAGGCAAGTTGGAGCTAAACTCTACAGGACACCGGCCCTCCAGGACTGAGTTTGGACAGCCCCGTTATAAATATCTACAATTAAAATGTGTTTGTAAAGATATGAGTTTGAGTTTAACACTGAAGTAATGTTCTGTAGTGCATTGAACTGACCAGTAGGTTCCAGCTCCCTGCGATGTCAGGTCCATCCCGTCCACACCATAGCTGTCGTCATCCATGATTTTAGACAGGCCAAAGTCTGTGATCTTTATCTCCCCACATGCCGTTCCATCCACCAACAGGATATTTCCTGAGCAACCAAAAATAAAGTCTGTGACAAATAACCGCCAACCATCCTTAAAAAAAAAAAAGCATTGCTGCACCAATTCAATGTGCTACATGAATTGCACTAGTGAATGATCCAGCAGTTAAAACAATAGTTCAGCCAAAAAAGAAAATCTGCTGAAAATTTTGCACAAGATGTAGATGAGTTTGTCTCTTCATGGGAACAGATAGGACTACATCACTTGCTCACCAATGGATCCTCTGCAGTGAATGGGTGCCATCAGAATGAGTCCAAACAGCTGATAAAAGGCAGTGGTTTAAAGTTAGGGTTAACTATTCGTTTATCATGTGTGTTGCATTCACCTGGTTTCAGGTCGTAGTGGATGATGGGTGGTTTGATCTCATTGAGGTATCGGAGGGCGTTGACTATCTGCATGACGATGGAGCGAGCCTCTTTCTCAGACATCAGCTTGTGTTGCTTCAGATAGAAATCGAGATCATTCCCCTCACAGAACTCGAGAACAGTGCAGAATCTAGAACAGAAACACATTAAGTCAATATCTGTATGGTTGCAAAAACTAGCACTGGTTTATCAGAACAAGTAACAGAGACTTACGTGTCAGTGTCCAGGGAAAAGTAGTCATAGAGTTTGACTATTCTGGGATGGTCCAGTTGCTTGTGGATTCTATATTCTCTACAGGCATGTCTGGAGTGGACAAAATAACAAATGAGCATGTCCATAAAAGAAAGTGAGAGAGACAGAAACTGGAAAAAAGATGCCCAACATACTTGTGGTAATTCTCCTTCTTTTCTTCTCTCCAGTTCTTGTTGAGCTGGTGGATCTTCACAGCTGCATATCGCTGCTCAAACAGGTCAAATGCCTTCACGCAACAACATAAACAGGTTAAACAAGCCACACTCTCTCACAAAATAAACCCTGAAATATAAGCTAAGGTTAATAGTTGATCTCTATGGCTGTCTGTATACATTTTGTAAGATGTCCTTTTTTTACTACTATCAAACAGGTTTTGTATTATAATATAGAAATGCGTGTCTTTTACGATATGGCATTTGCTGTTTGATAAGAGCATTAAGTCATGTACAGTTGGGCAAAAAAGTATTTAATCAGCCACCAATTGTGCAAGTTCTCCCACTTAAAAAGATGAGAGAGGCCTGTAATCTTCATCATAGGTACACTTCAACTATGAGAGACAGAATGGGGGGAAAGAATCCAGGAAATCACTGTCTGTTTTTTAAAGAATTTATTTGCAAATTATGGTGGAAAATAAGTATTTGGTCAATAACAAAAGTTCATCTCAATATTTTGTTATATACCCTTTGTTGGCAATGACAGAGGTCAAACGTTTTCTGTAAGTCTTCACAAGGTTTACACACACTGTTGCTGGTATTTTGGCCCATTCCTCCATGCAGATCTCCTCTAGAGCAGTGATGTTTTGGGGCTGTCGCTGGACAACACAGACTTTCAACTCCCTCCAAAGATTTTCTATGGTGTTGAGATCTGGAGACTGGCTAGGCCACTCCAGGACCTTGAAATGCTTCTTACGAAGCCACTCCTTCGTTGCCCGGGCGGTGTGTTTGGGATCATTGTCATGCTGAAAGACCCAGCCACGTTTCATCTTCAATGCCCTTGCTGATGGAAGGAGGTTTTCACTCAAAATCTCACGATACATGGCCCCATTCATTCTTTCCTTTACACGGATCAGTCGTCCTGGTCCCTTTGCAGAAAATCAGCCCCAAAGCATGATGTTTCCTCCCCATGCTTCACAGTAGGTATGGTGTTCTTTGGATGCAACTCAGCATTCTTTCTCCTCCAAACACGACGAGTTGAGTTTTTACCAAAGAGTTCTATTTTGGTTTCATCTGACCATATGACATTCCCCCAATCCTCTTCTGGATCATCCAAATGCTCTCTAGCAAACTTCAGACGGGCCAGACATGTACTGGCTTAAGCTGGGGGACACGTCTGGCACTGCAGGATTTGAGTCCCTGGTGGCGTAGTGTGTTACTGATGGTAGCCTTTGTTACTTTGGTCCCAGCTCTCTGCAGGTCATTCACTAGGTCCCCCCGTGTGGTTCTGGGATTTTTGCTCACCGTTCTTGTGATCATTTTGACCCCACGGGGTGAGATCTTGCGTGGAGCCCCAGATCGAGGGAGATCATCAGTGGTCTTGTATGTCTTCCATTTTTTAATAATTGCTCCCACAGTTGATTTCTTCACACCAAGCTGCTTGCCTATTGCCGATTCAGTCTTCCCAGCCTGGTGCAGGGCTACAATTGTGTTTCTGGTGTCCTTCGACAGCTCTTTGGTCTTGGCCATTTATATACTGATAACGAGTTCAAACAGGTGCCATTAATACAGGTAACGAGTGGAGGACAGAGGAGCCTCTTAAAGAAGTAGTTACAGGTCTGTGAGAGCCAGAAATCTTGCTTGTTTGTAGGTGACCAAATACTTATTTTACAGAGGAATTTACCAATTAATTCATTAAAAATCCTACAATGTGATTTCCTGGATTCTTTCCCCCCATTCTGTCTCTCATAGTTGAAGTGTACCTATGATGAAAATTACAGGCTTCTCTCATCTTTTTAAGTGGGAGAACTTGCACAATCGGTGGCTGACTAAATACTTTTTTGCCCAACTGTAAGCCTGTGTGTTATTTTACCATGGTTAAAGATGTTTTCCCCCGTTAAACACATTTCTTACATGTCTTATGGGGAATGATCCAAAATAATATATACTTTGTTATAAAGAAAAAAAAAGTCTTGGTAATGTTTTATCAAAATATTATAACTTGATCCACCTTTGAAACAACTATGTAATAGTTTCCTCATCCAATACAGTTCTGATAAAAGTTCTGTTCTACACGTTTCTCATTAAATTTCACTCGCAAGTATGTCACTTTACAGATACAGAAGTAAAATGGGTTGTGAAAATGATTTTAACATGCACTAATGTAAAAAAGTTTGGGGTCTTTCTATGACTCTCACCTCCCAAAATTATATTTATTGTTTTTGAAAAGTCTCCTACACTCACCAAGGCTGTAAAAACAGTAATAAAATAGTGTAACTACATTGTGTATATTATATAAAATACTGTGTAAGCAACCTTCCTGGTAGCATTTCTGGTTTTGAAGCCACCTGGGAACCCTTTTTTAATCATCTATCGAAAGTCAAGGATAACAGTTTAAAGGTTTGACCCTCTTATTTTCTTTGCATGATCAACATATTGCCTGTGCCCACTGGCCTAGAAATATACGTGTAACATTGTTATAATATGTATAAAACTCCAGGAACAGATGCAATTCAACAGTTGTAAAATCCCTTTTTTGTACTGTTCTGTGTTGCTTTAATGTAAAACACAAAAAATTCACGGTTCGGTTCGATACAACAGTGGGGTTTTCGATAAGGGGGGCGGGGCAATTGGTTACGTCGCAAGACTCGCAATGTTGGAAATAAACCACGTTTTAAACCATGAAGGTAAGCCAATGCATATCACACAAACTTTGCGCAATATTTATACCGGTGAACGTCTAATCTCAGTCAATTCACTATAAGAAGAAAGTGAAAGTAAAAACAGAAGGACGGAGTAACGATGGAGGTTTCAGCATCTGACGCCGCTTATTCTCTCAGAGACAAAGACAGACGATTCTACTTCAACATATGCTGATAACGATATAGGTTAAGCTGTTTTCATTTATTCCATTAATATTTCTCTTGTGGCCCGCACATAGTGAAAAAAAAAGAAAGAGAAGAAACGTAGGCTATTTCGTGTTAAACAGGTTGTTTTTGAAAGTCGGTGCTTGAAATAAAAGCTTTTTATTTCATTGATTTTTATTGATGACTGCAGTGTTAATATTTTAATTATATGACTATAATTTATTGTATAACCTAATAGACCTGTTTTAATTGAGGAGTAAATAGACTAATCTTATCCTTGTCAGTTATGTGGTAATTATTGCGGGGCAAATTAATAGTAATTTTAATTTAATAATAAAACTTCTTAATAATAGGGCTAATAAAAATAAGAATGTAACAGGCCTACATTAATTGGAAATGCCAAATACTCTTAATATTGTCAATAATTGATGTTTTTGACAATATCTCTGGCTATCGTTGATACAGGATCATCGTCTTTCGACGCACCCCAGGAATCGGTGCAATGCGTACCGAACCGAAAGCCTTGTACCGAACGGTTCGATATGAATACGCGTATCGTTACATCCCTAATATATATTGGAAGATTGTAAAATATTATTACAATTGTTTTCTGTGTGACTATATTTTAAAATGCAGTTTATTTCTGTGATGTAAAGCACCAGTCTTCAGTGTCAAACGCACCTTCAGAAATCATTGTAACATGCTGATTTGCTGCTCAAGAAACATTTCTTATTATAAATGATGAAAACAGCTGTCCCGCTTTATATTTTTGTGGAAACAGCATTTATTTGAAAAAGACATCTTTTGTATCACAAATGTCTTTACTGTCACTTTCAATAAATTTAACGCATCCTTGCTGAATGAAAGCATAAATGTCTTTGAAGAAAAACCCCAAACTTATGAAGAGTAGTGTATACATGTTGATCAAGCAAAAACTGTATCAAAAGTGTGCAAGTGCATCTAATGACAAAAAATAACATACCTTATAAACTTCACTGAAACCACCTCTTCCCAGCAAGTGTAAGAGAAGATACCTTTCGTTTAGGGTTGGATGGTCTTTAAATCTATAAACACAAATAGAGTGCGATTATTCCATTTCAAAAGAAACATAATGGAGCAAACAGCAAACAAAACTAAAGGAAGAAAGAAATAGCACTATATTTACAATACTCAATGTCTGCCAATTACAGTTTATTGCTGAATGCCTTTTAAGAATTTCACAAGACCTCCACAAGCCATATTTAAGATTTTAATATTTAAATATAATCTGGGCGGGACTTACTGAGAACTGTCTTCATTGTTGATTCTTTTAAGTTCTCGAATGTGCAGATTCCTCACACGCTCCAACCGCTCCAGCTCCGCCTGGATCTCTGCCTCCTCCTGAACACACACACACACACACACACACGTGAGCACATACTAACATACTCATGTATGAATGGCAGATACCACGAAAAGGACAAAGAGACTATCTGAAACAGCATTTCTGCATGACTGCTTATGCATGAAGCATTACCCTAATGCACATGAGAGTGTGTGTATTGTGTGTTTATACAGAGACTAACCTTTTTGAGATGACCCAGTCTCAGTTTGAAGATTTCTTCCTGCTCGTGATACTCTGCTACAGTCAGCCTGCACATTCAATACAGAAGCATTTCAATAACAGCGTGTGTTTCTGGACCATTTTTGAAGAGAATATTGCAGAAAATACTTTGAACTTATTTAAATCGCAGCCTTTGGTTTTCTATAGATCACACATTCTTACACAATGATCTTAAAATGATGAATTGTGCAGCCCTGTTCTATATTAATCCTAATTGTCTCATTCTAATGCCATTAGAAGTCAACGGGAAGTCTCCATTTGGAAAGGAAGTAAATGAGTGTATGTGTTAATGTCTTACAGTGTAGGCAGGCTGGGTTTGAGGAAGGGGTCGTTGTCGGCTCCATTGACGGCTTTGGTCTTTCTCTGTTTGGACTCATTGGGGGTCGGGCTATGGGAGGAGGGTGTGCTGGGAGGTTTGCGCTTTGCTAGAAGTTTCCGCTGCCTCTCGATCTCTTCCCTCTGCTGGTTTATCCACTCCTGCTGCCTATTAACACAGTAAAAATTAAAAAACACCTATAAAAACAACACATGCAAATGCAGAATAGAAAGCACTTGCCCTATTATTATTTACAATGGAAGTGATCTACAGTGCATTCAAAGTTCCCCACACTTTTCTTACATAACAGTTTTTGCTGCCATGCCTGATCAAGGTTATTATAGTTAAAAAAAATAAAAAATGTGTTACTAAGACATAAAAAAAACTTTAAACGCATTTTATTTTAGTATATCAAGTTGAAACATTTTAATTTAGTTTATCTTGATATACTAAAATAACTCAATTTACATTAAAAGAAACTAAAATTATTCTAAATATTAATAACAAAAAGGGGTCATGATGCGATTTCAAGTTTTCCTTTCTCTTTGGGAGTGTTTCAAGCTGATTGTGCATAGATAAGATCCCTGAAGTTGCAAAGACTAGTCTCAAAACCAAAGAGATATTCTCTATCAAAAGTTAAGACTCATCCACACCCCCTAAATACGCCCCCACATGTCTACGTCACGGTGTGGGAAGATTTGCATAACACCGCCCAAATGTTTACGCAATGAAAGGGGGCGTGATTTTTATTCTCGCTGTAGTATTGTTGCTGTGTTACGTTGTTAAAGTGAAAGTATTTTGTTTGGGCTTCCAAAAGAGGACACAACTAGAAATCAGTGGTTAAGTTGTATTTACAACACTGTAAAATGCGCTGCACACACTCTAATATTTGGGTTGAACTGTTCTGGAACAGAGGATTATTTCCTGGACCTGGTAGAGTAGCCTACAATGCTGGCTGCACAAAGGCTGTTTCTATGAAGTGGGGCAATTCCAAATTTGCAAGGACAGTTTGGCGCTTCGGACTCACAGCCTGTAAGTATGTTTTATTATTTAAAGAATTTGCCACCGATTATTCAAACGCGAGTTGAGCAGTGTAGAGTAGCACTTGTTTGTCGTTTCTCCAATCACAATTGCAGACATGGTAATGTTGCATCACACCGCCTAAAAGACAGTATAAGTCATTATAATCAGTAATTATGTCTCCACTGGATGCAACAAATGCCTCGTTTATAATGGGTTTTATTGTTTTTGTGTCGTTGCGCCGGGACACGGCATCACAATACGGTAAGGGGCGTAACATTTCCATCTCACGCTTGAGGTATTCGGCCAATCACAACGCACTGGATAGCTGGCCAATCAGAGCACGCCTCGCTTCTCAGAATGATTAGCTTTGAGAAAAGGCGGGGCATAGAGGAACTACAATAAATACATAAATTTTATTTATGATAGCAGCCCCAGGGTTAAATAAACTAAAACCATAAAAAACACATTTAAGTTACGTGAAATAAAATAAACTAACTGGAAAAAAACAAAAACAAAATAATTATTTTATTTATTAATTTAGTAATTATTTCAAGACAATATTTCTCATTTTCATTTAGTTAATATACTACAATAAAATTGAATTTTTTTTTATAAAATAAATAAACAAAACTAAATTTACTAAAACTTTTAAAGGAAATGAAAATGAAAACAGAAAATATAAAAATAAAAACTAATTCAAAATAATGAAAATTATAATAGTATCTCAGCGATGCTAAAATGACACAGAGCAGAACATTGGCATCCTGGTCAAGTACTGAATATCGCAAAATGATGATTTTGGACAACGGTAGATTTTTGCACCTTTTCCAGTACTGTAGAAAACCAGCTTTAGTGTGTGTCTGCATGAGACTCTTACTTGACCAGGTTCTGGAAGGCATATCCATCTGTCCACTGCTCCGTGTAGGACGCTCCGTGCCGGACTGTGGTGAAATGCCCCAGACGCAGCCGGTCCTGCATGCTCTTCTCACGGCAGGACTGCTTCTCTTGAGTGCTCTAGCGAGTCGATAACACACTCGAGAGTCACTCAACCACCCCTGACACATGAGAAATAAGCAGCTGCCAGCATATCAAACACAGCTCACCTTCTCAATGAGCAGTTTTTTACTCATCGTAGTGCATTTGTTCAGACGCTCCTTGACACGTTCCAGCAGCTTCTGCTGCTCATCTATCTGTCTGCGGAGGTCACAGTTCGCCTGGGGAGAAAACATTAAAACCGCTCAATGTCTGAATTCAAATGCCACAAAGAAAAAAAAAACTCAAGGACAGGTGACACTCACCCTGAGTAGATCATCTATTCTGCCCTCCTTCTTCTCAAGGTCAAGATTCTTATTGCTCTCAAGTGCAGCCAGTTTCAACCGTGTCAAATCCGTCTGAAAGCAGAGAAGGAAAGAGAGTTAAACGTGGAGAGAACATCCATGACGGCATGTGTGATCAACAGATATACAGTAAACAATGCATCATATACAGTACCACTGGGCTTGTTTAACAGCGGCAGAGCATGAAGTACATATTTAAGGGTCAGTTTGTGCAGTGCATGTTTAATAATGTAAATGTGTGCATGCAGTGCATATATAGAAGTTGTTCCAACACAGTGTCAGAATAGTGTGCACGTGTGAGAGAGTATATTAAACAGCGGCAGAGCATGCAGTGCATATATGTAATAGCAGCAGTGAATGTTTTACAGTGTCAGGGTGCAAGGCACTTTTTGCAGTGTCAGAGCATGCAATACACACACTCAGTGTCAGAGCATGCAATACACACACTCAGTGTCAGAGTGTGGATGTTTAACGGAGTCAGTGTGCAATGCAAATAAAGCATACACTGCACGTCAGACTGAAACATTTAACAGAATCAGAGAGAAGAGCATGTGATGCAAGTATTACCTGGACACTTCTGCTGCTCAGCTGTTTTGGATTCATCGTATGATCCATGAAACACAGGCTGGTGGGTGAGGAGCTGTTCTGTCTGACCTGAAGAGTGAAAAATAGCAACATAAATTTTTTTTTTAAAAACATCACTGGCTCCTTACATGATATTCAAATCTCAAAGATCAGCGCTTACGATAGAGCCGGGTGCAGAGTGAGAGTTCTGTGGTGAGCGCAGGACCGGAGGAAGCCCCCTGACTGGACTTGATCCGTTTCCTCCCTGGAACTTCAGGAAGGAGATATGCTGAGTTTGTTTGGTTTTTTTAACAGCACCATACAACATACTAACAGGATGTGACATCATCACAACGTTACTAACGACGCTCAAGCAATTTCACAACTCTACAAGTCAAAACATCTACTGAAGCAAGCAGCCATTAGATGATGAAAAAAGCAGCATTACTCGGACTAAAAGCTCTCTGACACATGACTGACATTTAATACAGAGCTGACTAAACACAGTCATCCACACAAAGCTTTACTTACATCAAAATAATCGCTGATCTTGGGCCCTCGGCCGGAAGACTTTCCTGAGAGGTTAAATAAAAAACACGGTCATTGGTAACAATCACTTTTCTGTCAGTGTACTGCATCATTTCTGCGCTACACATTAAACGCTCTATTTCCTAATAAACATGAAGCGCGTGATTCTCAGCTCCAAAATGCTAGGTTTGTTAACAATTTATTGAAAAACTTACTCTATTATGTCTCATTAAGATGTACTTCATTCATACACACAGGAAGTTACAGGAACACTCCACTTTTTTTTGGAAATAGGCTCATTTTCCAACTCCCCTAGCGTTAAACAGTTGAGTTTTACCGTTTTTAATGCATTCAGCCGATCTCCGGGTCTAGCACTTTTAGTTTAGTTTAGCATAGATCATGGGATTAGACCGTTACCATCTCGATGTAACTACAGTAGAGTCAAGTTTTAAATAGGAAAAATATCAAAACTCTTTGGTCATTTTTGAGCAAGATGCTGAGCTACGCTAAAGTGCTACCGCCAGACCCGGAGATCGGCTGAATGGGTTCGAAAACGGTAAAACTCAACTGTTTAACTCTTGGGGAGTTGGAAAATTAGCCTATTTTCAAAAAAAGTGGAGCGGGCCTTTAACATTACCTTGACTGCTCTCTGATTGGTTGTCAACCTTCCTCTTTCTTCCTCTGGACGACTCGGAGTGCTTCTTCTCTGGAGTCTTGGGAAAACAGGAAAAAGCGTTACTTTTCTATTCAATCAATACTTTTGTTTGCTAAACAATGCAATCAATAGTAAATGGTTTAGGCAAGCTCCAAGCTGAATTTAGCTCAAAGCAGCTTTAAAAGGTTCACCGGTGAGGCTGCCACACTGCATTTGTACAAAACATCATTTACCATGTCATTCCAGCGTTGTTTGACTTTTATTAGTGCTCTTTACAGTGTAATGAAAGTGAATATGGACAAGTGCTCACAAGCTCCAAAATGACAAAAATGATTCATAAGAGTTTTGCCCTTAGAAGACAGCGAATACAGCATTGTGGAAGGAAGAGACTGAAATATAAGTTATATAAGTAATAAATATAAGCTTTCTAATTATGGAATGTCACATTTGACATCAACAACATTATCACATAACTGTACCTTCATAACTCAAATGCACCAGTTTAATGATTCTTATTCATCATTTCCATTAATTTTCATCAAGATATTCAAAAATGCACCTTTTGCATCCCATGAAAGAAAACGTATGGTCTTATGGATTTGGAACATTATTATATATGTTTTTAAGACTCAATCCTATTCAAATAAGATCAAGTCAAACTCACTGAATATGCAGGCGATCCTCCTTTCTTTATGTCAGAGTTCTTTACAGGGAAAAAAAACATTTCAGACACAGACAGCACATAAACAAATTGTTGAAACAGATCTGTTCAGTAAATACAAAGCTTCAATGAGCATGCATGCGTGTAATGTTCACCTCGGACTCCTTGTCACTAGATGACCCCAGGCTGCCAAAACTGTGACTGGAACATTCGTTATTGTTCAAACCCTAAATAGAAAGATCAAAGCAGGTTTGGTTCAGGTTATGACCATATATATATAAAATATTCATACTGATATCACTATGATATAAACATTAACATGAGTGTGTTGGGAAATACGGTTATAGCAGTGCCTCTGATTTAAAGAGTTGGTTCATTTCTGTAAATCATTTCAAACTGACTGAATTAATTCACTACTCTCATTCAATGACTTATTTTTAGTCATCACTCCAAATGAAATAGGTTCACAAAGTCCATGAATGGAATTTTTCTTTATTTTTTTACTAAAGTAAATTTGGCTTTTCAATAAATTTTTTTAAATTGATGCATAAGAAAATGAGCAAATCTTTAGTGAAAAACGTAAACATTTACTGTGGAAAAATAATGATATACTATATTCTACAACTTACATTAAACCTTTTGTTTAATTACCCAGATGATGCTTTTTCGGTTTTAAAAACAAGAAATCCAATTTACATTTCCAAGTAAATAAATAAATTGCTGCTGATTGAATAGCGCCAGTAAATGAAATGTCACACTTTTGCACTGTGCTTTGAAAATGGCAGTGGGTAGACTAGATTTATGCTTTCAGTTTGAATAGAAATCCTATACAGTACAGTTTGTTGATCTAAAATATTAATTGTGCATTAACAGGTGTCACTCATGCACACCACCCCTGTACATAAGACACATTTAAATCAAAAATAAAATTAATTAAAATCATATAATCCAAAACATCATCCAGCCCAAATGTACTCAAACTAAGCATATGAGCATGCGTGTGCATTACTTTAGGTCCTCCACTCGCGCTCCCGGTGCTTCCTCCTGTATTTCCACTAACTGCTCCGATGAAACGTGCCTCCAAAAGCTCCTGCCGGCGTGGATCCAGAGAATGCAGTTCATCCATACCTACAGACACACACACAATCACATGTCAATCTCAACATGTTCTCACACAGGTACACAGGGTTGAGTTTCGGGAGGGGTGTGATCCCGGTGACACATCCTTCTGGAATCTTACGAGACCATCCAGTCATTGTTTTCTGATCCTGTGCCACCCTAACGGAGCCAGAAGATCATACACCTACTCCTATCACTGATTTAAAGGCAAAGTACTTCTAAAAGGTTTACAGCTACACTCACATCAGGCTTACATATACTCATTTGTTTCAAAATGTCCAGACAACGATGTGTGAACAATAAGATGTGCTTCATATCTGACCGTCCACAAGCTCATCCATATTTTTCATCCGCTCTTTTACCCATTTTCATTTTTCACAGCAAACTTCAACAGAGCTTCTTCCTGCTGGAGTGAGGATTACAAACAGGAAGTACTTTGAGAAGTTTCCTGCTCATTATCAGCTGATGCCACTGACAGCATAGCTCCATCGCCTTATTTTAGTCTCAGTAAACATTGATGACACAATCTACCATAATACATAACATTTTTATGTTGTACGTAAATATAATGCGTTTCCACATATCACTGTGAGCTCAATATTACAGATAATATAGACTCCATACATACGCCGCTGTTCAAAATGTATTTTAACTTTCATTCATCAAGAATGCATTAAATTGATCAAAAGTGATTTCCATTTCAAATGAATGCTGTTCTTTTGAACTTTCTAACAATATATCATGTTTTTACACAAATATGAACATATATTCAACTTTGACAATAATCAGAAATGTTTCTTGAGCAGCAAATCAGTATATTATTATGATTTCTGAAGGATCATGTGACTCTGAAGACTGGACTAATGATGCTGAAAATCCAGCTTTGATCACAGGAATACATTACATTTTATGATACATTCACATAAAAAAAAAGTTATTTTAAAATGTAATAATGTTTCATAATATTATAGTTTTTCTTGCATTTCTGACCAAATAAATGCAGCCTTTGAGCAAAACAGACTTTATTAAAAAAAAAAAAAAAACGATTTTAAATCCTACCGACCCCAAACTTTTGAATGTTACTGTAAATTGTATGCAAACCACATTTTTTCCTGCTAAGAATTCTGATTAAATATTCTTTAAGGATTACATTTTTGGTTAAACTATTCCTTCCATGTTTGACATGATCTGGCAGCAGATGCCTGGAGACAGAATTCATCATCATCATCATCATCGATGCAGCAGCCAAATGGCCCCGTTTCTTCAGCACATGAGACTAATACAGTACCAGCAGCCGATAAGAACAACCAACTAATAACGGCATGAATCATCATTATAAAACCTGCCTAAAGAAATCATCTGGTCTTCAAACTCTACAGTGAGTAGACAAAACAGCTCATCTTCACTAGTGTTCTCCAGCCATAAACACCGGCGCAGCGGATGTGTCCGACACCACTGCCATGATAAGACTCGTGCCAGAGAGAGCTCCAAGCCAAAGAGATCCCAAGATGGTGGATGGGTGGAAAATTATGAAGGTCAACAGGGCAGGAAGAGCACAGCTGCCCAGATAAAGGACACGGATGATAAATCAAAACACTGGGAATGAATAAACATAAACCTAAGGCCACGTCTGCTTTAGCAAATAACCCGAGTAGCAAAGAAAACAGCGCTGGGCTAAATAAGACACCTCCCAAACACGCGAAAGGTGGAGTGGAAATGAATGAGAGGTCCGGAAAAGACCAGGAAACACATAAGCCACATCCTCGTTTGTGCACTGATGCACAGGTGATTATAAAACAATAATGATCCAACTTCTTATAGAAGATGAAGACATTGAATAGCCTACTTTTATATTATGCACCATGGCAATCTTGTGCATTTTTACAGCTGTTTTTATATCTGATGTTGATTTAATTTTAATAAATAAAAGCCATAATTGTTTAAATTGAAAATTTCAGTTACTCGGACAAAAAAAAAAAATGGATGACACACAAACATGTGTTTTACATGCTAAAAACGCCTGAAAATCAATTCCTGGGGTATATATTAATGCCACTTAACTTTTTAAAAACTCTTGAAATGGTAAATTATTATTTAAAATGTCTGAAATATTTTAAGAATAAAAAATATTTTTTTATTTTAATATATTTAAAAATGTAATTTATTCCTGTGATGAAATGCTGAATTTCCAGCATCATTACTCCAGTCTTCAGTGTCAGGTGATCCTTCGGAAGTAATTCTTATATGCTGATTTGCTACTTTTTTATTATTATCATCATCAATGCTGAAAACAGTGGTTCTGCTTCATATTTTTGTGGAAATCAATGCATTTTTGGGAGGATTCTTGGATAATTACAAATTAGAAGAACAGCATTTATTTTAAATAAACACTTTTATGCAAAAGAGCACAAAAAAAAAACCTCTTTGATAAAAAATTAAAGGTAGAGCCTGCCATAACATGGCTGAGAACTTATTCTTGGACATGAGAATCTGAGTAATGCATTAACACACATATGATGTTACACTCATCAGTGCACATAGGCATGTTTGCAGCACATATTAACACACACCAGTCTGAGTCTCTGGTGGATATGACAGATATCACAGCAAACAACCGGTTCAATAAAAAAGGAAACCGTATGACCTAAATAATGCATTTCAATCAGATGGGGATCAGATCTTTTGCTTCAACGTTCAAAGCCATTTGGATGATTCCAGGGAAAAAAAAAATACATAAGCTGCAACAACACACACACACACAAAATTCAAATATCCATAAAGATGCAACACCTCTCCAACAAATGCCTATTTTTTTGTGAAATAAACCACACCAATTCATGTGTATCCAAAATTTGACATGGCTTCCCAGAAACCATTTCATACTCTCTCACACATAAACACCAACTACTGGGTATCAAGTACTAGTTTTGTCTCAAAACCTAGACTGCTGCCTACCTAGACTGCATTTTGAGCGACTGCATAACATGCACTGAGTGCTAGATAAATAATTCAATACTTTCAAGCACAAAAACATAAATTCCTGTTTATCAGGTACTTGGCATCTTATTCAAATCCAGTGAGATGTCCACCTACACATCATCCTACATGCACTGCTGACTGGATTCTCAAACGTAAACATCAGCTTAGATACAGACCTGCCAAACTATACAACATTTTAGAATCACTGCATCAACTTGTTTCATATGTATCATATAGCTGGCTGTCTCTCAAAGTCATGCAAGCGTGCATGAGAAAATATATCTAAATATATACTGTCAACCTTAAAATATCACTTAATCTGCCTACCTAGACAGCCATTGCATGACATGCATAGAGTGCTAGGTAAATAAATACCAATAAAAGCAGCAAATTGTGTTTATCAGATACTGCCAATGTCCTAAACCCTAGTTAGGTTCTACCTAGCTAGCATTTCAGGCCGTTGCATTGCATGCATGGGTGATAAACACTCTCAAGCACACAGACAGCAGCTCATGTTTATCAGGTACAGTCTCTGTCTCATTGTAAGCATTGCCCACAAGTGATAAATACATACTCTTAAACCTCAACAACATCAATTTATCAGACTGGCCACATGTCAAAACTCAAGGAAATGTCTAACTTACCTAGACACAAAGACAGCATTCTGGGGCATCATAAAAATGCACAAAAAATACGCACCTATGATGCCCACAAATGCAGTCTAGGTAGACATCTCGCAAGGTTTTGAGACACAGCCCCTAATAGGTGACCATGGGCATCCTCGCGTCAAATTAAGCGTGCGATCAACACAAAAAGCGACAGAATTCCCTCGCAAACAGTTTAAAACACAGCAGCTCGTGTCTCGGACTCGATGCTTGTTATAAAAACACAGAGAGTCACAGTCAGCAGACGAGAGATCAGCGGCCTCCGACACGACCGCTTCGATTAAAGCCCAGATTTGCTCAAAATCACACGTCAATCTAACACAATCCCGACCGATTTCACATGAACAAACTTCAGATTTACATTCACGCCGGTTTTACCTTCCTTACGCGTCCGCGGAGCGCAGATATCGAGCGAAGAAACTGAGCCCGGGGTCGGAGATCCAGTCGAGAACTGAGAGCAAGATGGCGCTCCGTCCAAACTTCCACTGCTGTTGCTGTTACTTTGGACACTCATGAAGACGCTTTCCACGCGAAGAGACGCTCGAGCGCATCGCACGCAGGATCTCGGTCAAATCACACCTGTGTGTGGCTAATGCATCATGCACAAACCCTGATCATCAATGCAACACTGCTCATGTTTTCAGCTCCGCACTGCGCACTGAGATCCTCGCTCACTCTCATCAGTGTGTGTGTGTGTGTGTGACGCCAGTTGCAAAGGTTACACACATGTACACGCTCACACACATCAGTGCAAAACTTCAGATCACACCTCAGATGCTTCAATCCTTCTAGCAAATTCTATTATGGATAAAATTACTCTTTGCCTCTATAAAGTAAAGGCTATGCACGATCAGTCAGCTGATCATTAGTGCAAAATAAACAGGTTTGACATTAAGTGGTCATAAGCAGCTTTTAACTTTTATATAAGGCCATAGTAGCCTGAAGTATATTTAAAAGTGTCAAAAAAAAATGATCAACTGCCTGCATTACTGCATTGGTATTAAATGGCTACTTATCAAATCAATAGCTATACATGATCATATTGATGTAGATATGATGGGAGTTGAAATTAAATTATTTTCTGAGACCACAGAGAGGTGTCAGTCAGGGACTGCTCAGTCATTACTCGGAAATATTTGATGATATTAATGTTCTATATATAATATAATATTGTAATCATTAATAAAAATGCATACAGTGCCCTCCATAAGTACTGGAACAATAAAGACAAAATTGCTCTGTTGGCTGTGGAGTCTAAACATTTACAAATATGATTAAAAGATGAATATGAGACAAAACTACAGAATGTCACATTTTATTATTAGCTGTTTCAACACATATATGTTTTACCAAATAAAAAGAACAGCACTTTTAGAGTTCATCCCACTCATTGATGCGAGCATAAGTATTGGGACAGTTGAACATAAGGCAGATATAAAAGATTAAAAGCTATTATTTAGTTGCAGATCTCTTGCACACAATCACAGCAGTGAGTCTGTGACCCATAGACATCACCAGACTCTTGCTCTCATCCTTTGAAATACTTTTCCCAGCCTTTAATGCAGCCAATTCCAATTGTTGCTTGTTTGGGGGAGTTTCTGCCTTTACTCTCCTCTTCAGCTGGTGAAATTCATGTTCAATCAGATTTAAATCTGGAGATTTACTTGGGCAGTCTAAGACTATCCATTTCTTTGCCCTTATACATTCCTTGACTGAACTGGCAGGGTGTTTTGGGTCATTGTCCTGATGCAATATGAAGCACTTCCCAATGAATCTGGTGGCATTTTCTTGAATATTGGTAGGCAAGATGGTTTTGTACCCTTCCAAATTCATTCTGCTACTGTCATCATACATTAAGTCATCAGTAAAGTTGAGAGGGCCTGTTCCAGAGACAGCATGCACGCCCATGCCATGACACCACCTCCACCATGCTTTACAGATGAGGCCGTATGTTTGGGATCATTGCAGTTCCCTTTCTTTCTCCACATTTTTGCTTTCCCATCACTTAGATAAAGGTTCATCTTTGTCTCATCGGTCCATAAACACAGTTTCAAAATTCTTCTGGCTCACCTTTGTGCTTTTTTGCAAACTCTAATCTTGCCTTTCTGTTTGTGGTGCTGGTCAGAGGTTTGCATCTTGCTGTGTAGCATCTGTAATTCTGTGTCAAAGTCTCCTGAGGACAGTAGATTGTCAGAGCACCACCCCAGCTTTCTGGAAGTTGTTGGTGATTTTACAGACACGTCTTTTAGGGTTCATTTTCACAGCTTTTATGATTTGTCTGTCATCAACTACTGTTGTTTTCTCAGCCGATCAGGTCGTTGTTGGTTGCTGGTGGTTTCCAAACTCTTGATTTCTCCATGCCCTTTGTTTTTGCTAGAGCTCTAACTGACTTCCTCTTTTCTTTTAGCATCCAAATTGCTTGCTTTTCTCTCAAAGTCAGCTCCCTCATCTTCATCCTGGTTTGTGTGCGTCATCATCGAATGCGAGATTCAGAATACAGAAGTAATGGATATAACTGATGTGACACATTCCCTGGTTTTAATATCTGAAGAATTAATGCAACAGGAGACAGCTGATCACTGAGAAAGACCTGTGAGGCAACTGCTCCAATACTTATGCTCACATCAGATAGAGGGATGAACTCTAAAAGTGCTGAACTTCTTAGCTGGTAAAACATATATGTGCTGAATCACCCAATAATAAAATGTGACATTCTGTATTTTTGTCTCATATTCATCTTTTAATCATATTTGTAAATGTCTTGACTCCACAGCCAACAGAGCAATTTTCTCTATATAGTAATAATACTATGTAAATAATAATAATAATAATGTTTATTTACAAACATCTTCGCAAAAATAAGTGCATTATTAAGTACATTAAGGTCATATATATTCATTAGAACTAAAATAATTATTAAAATATCAATAATTAATGTCCTAGGCAGCTGATATCATGTATTATAATTAATAAATATAATGTAATAATTATGTATTTACAATAATATATTACAAGTGTATTTACAAGCTTCTTCACAAATTATGTACACATTTTTATTCAAGTTTGTGCATATTCATTAGAACATTAGAACTATAGCCTATAGTAACAGCACTGTAATATAAAGTGAGATTGTATTAGTTTATTGGATGAAACTTCCTTGTGTGTGTGTGTGTGTGTAAATGGTTGTATATGCATATTTATCTGCACCACAGACGTCTTCATCTGTGATTTGCTGACTCAGAGATCTGCCCAGAGCTGAGCTTTACCCTCTGAACAGCTCCAGACATATTTCACAACATCACACTACAGTGAACTCACCACAGAGGAATTCACAGATTTCACTGGAATAAGAACACTCATTATATATTCTGCTGAAATGAAGATTGTTTTAAAATGCAAATATATGTTCTGCCTTTTCAGATGACAGCTGTATCGGCTTACAGGGTTTATGAGTTTATGAATAGATGCTGCTGAATCACACCAGCCTCTGAGGAACTGCTTTTTGCCATCTGACCGGAAATGTGTCAGGTTCCTCCTTCACAATCCGAAGGTGTTCGTGGCTCAGTCTACAATTTCCACAGACATCATTTCTCTTCCATAGTCATAAAGTTATAAAAGGAAAATACATCAACTCTACAGTTATAGGCATATTTGCAATTTCACTGACACTTATCCTGCCTGCAGTAATCTGAATGAAGTGTCTTGCTCAAGGATAAATGGTGATTGGTCACCATTTATAAGGTTTCTTTATCTTTCCAACTTGTGCTTATTAGGTACCAGCTAATGGCTGTTTTGAGGAAGAAAAAGTTATTTTTTTTGGTGCAATCTTTTGTTTAAAGCACTTATCAAACTTTGTGAGCTGATTCTGTAAGATCATAATAACATGTTTGTCCTCTGATTAGAACTGTCACATGATCATGTGCAGGTAACATGAACATTCACATCAGTTAAGAGGAGATAAGAGATTTCCTTTTTATGATTCTCTAGGAAAGGAAGAAGCATCCAGTTGATCCCTGACATGTCTTATCTTTCAGCCCAGAGAGAGCAAACAGAGGATTAAGGAGCCTTTTCCTTAATTAATTTTTTTATAGACTTAGTTTACATGTCAGGACTTGATGGTCTATAAAATGAAAGAACAACATTTTAACAAATTTGCTTAAAGGAACAGTTTACCCAAAATGAAAATTTGCTGAAAATGTATACACCTCAGCTCATCCAAGATGTAGATCAGTTTCTTCATCAGAGCAGATTTGGAGAAATTTAGCATTACATCAATTGCTCACCAATGGATCCTTTGCGGTGAATGCTTTTTAGCTGAATTTCTTGTCTCAAAGTTGATGAACTTCAAACTGTTATTGATCTGAACTGAACCAACACTGAACTGACTTTGCAGCACAATCTGAATAGTCTCCATAGTTGAGTTTCCATATTGATTCTGTTATGTTCCTGTTTATGACTGTGAAGCTGCTTTGCTTTTTCTGTATAAAGCACTATAGAAATTAACATGGCTTTACTGGGTGCCATCAGAATGAGAGTTCAAACAGCTGAAAAAAATTGATGCATGTTTATAAGAAACAAATCTTTAATCAAGACAATTACATTTCTAACCTTTGCTTTTGGCTAAAATATGAGTCCATAATATTGCTTTCTCCAGTGAAAAAGTAATCTGAATCAGGAGAGAAATATTCACAGATCAAGCACCAAGTGAAAACAGTCCAAAACAGCTCTAAACAAATATGTGTGTGGATTCCGATGTGAGAGACAACAGGAGATGGAGTTTTTCACTGGAGGAAGCGTTATTGTGGATTATGGAATCATGTATTTTGGCCAGAAGTGAAGGTTTAAAGATAAAACATCTTTTTGATGGATTTGTTTCTTACACCACACAGCTTTTCACTTCACAAGATGTTAACTGGTGGACTGGAGTGATGTGGATTATTGTGTGATGTTTTATCAGCTGTTTGGACTCTCATTCTGACGGCACCCATTCACTACAGAGCATCCACTGATGAGCAAGTGATGGAATGCTACATTTCTCCAAATCTGTTCCCCTGAACAAACAAACTCATCTTCATCTTGGATGGCCTGAGGGTGAGAAAATGTTCACCTAATTTTTGGATACACTATTTCTGTAATAAAATAATGTTTAATTTATGCCGTTTTTTTTCAAGATATATCTCTGCTTTTTCTGCCCTTCAATATCAGACCATAGTTAAACTAATGTGGTCGTGGTTACAGGTGACTTTTATGCCTGTTGCAGATATATTTCCTCAGATGCTGAGGGAGTGTGATTGATGTGGGGTGATAAAATACACAAAACATCTGCAGATATAGAAACATGCATGTTCATGCACCTGCTAACCCATAACCTGATTTTTAGTCACAGACATGTTGCCATGGAAACTACAACGGCCTTTTACAGCCATTGTCATATGGCAAAAGACAAAGGAGATGTGGGTTACCTTTGCTCATCTCTTCCACACACACACAGAAATTACTTCACCATAAAATAAGTCTCTGAATCACACACACAAGCACCAGCATTCACACGCACACACTATTCAGGTTGTCATATTTCTCCCCATATATACAAATTCACAACACTTCATGAATGAAATCACCAAATGCATTGGCAAACAGGGTGTGGTGGGAAAAGAAAAGCAGTTTTATTTTTCACTTGCATTGTTTTTAGCCAGCTTTGGTGTCATTTACCATTGGTTCACACATATGTTATTACACAGTGCACTATTTTGTATATGCAGAATGGAGAATGTGCATTTTTTTGTGATTTCTTTTTAAATCTGTTTGAACCCATACAATCGAATTGTGTTGGTATAAATTAATGCATTTAGGTTGCATCAATAATGTTAAATTAAATTTTTGACTTTTTTTCAGTGCATTTCTCACAAATGTATATGTATACAGTATGTATATAAATGACTAAAGAGAAGTAACGTGCTGTGCAGACTAATTAGGATGTTTTTGTTGTTGTTTGATATTCTTAGTCACTATGAATTATCATCCCATATTGTCATATGGAAAAAGAGATGCAAATAAATTGCTGAATTGCTCATTTTTGGGTGAACTATTGCTCTAGCTCTTTTTATTACTGATGGCAGTATCCAGGAGAGAAAGTAAGTGAATCATCAAGACATTCATTTATATTTCAGAACTGATTATGCAAAAATGTTTGCACTTTCTGCTAACTGAAAATACACTACATTCAGACTGACATTTATTCAACTATAAGACACTTAAACAAGGACAATAACACCTGACGAAGCATGAACCAGTGCCATAAATAGAGCTCTGCATCTACCGCCTACACATGTTCATCTTTCCTTTTATAACAGAAAAGTGCCAGTCTGGAGTGGCTGAACACAAAAGAACAAAAATCCTTTACTCACTGCTTAAATGTCATGCTCATACATCAGGTATGTGAACCCATTCCTCTGACGGAACAACTGCAAAGAGACATCTGTATTAAATATCACAGAAACTTTATATTCATATATGCCGCAAACAAAGATTTTTTTCTGCCCAAATTATATACAGCGGGTAAAATAAGTATTGAACACGTCACCATTTTTTTTCTTCACGTCACCAATGGACCGGGGGGGGGGGGGGGGGGGGGGTTCCCCCTCGGCTAGGGGCATCATGATTCACGATTTTATTATGATTCTTTGTCATGTTGGTTCTTCTATTTTGCAACATTTTACAGCCAAACTAATTTCCCTATTATAAAGACAAAGCCTTTCAAGGTAACAAAATATAAAAAAAGTATGGCAGATATTTAGGCCAAAGTGGGTGAAGATAAAAATCTGTCATTATTTTATCTTTGTTATTAAAAAATGAGAGCAAAGATACACACAATATACAAATAAAATGAACCGTGTTTTATTTTCAGGTACAATAGGTGTATTTAGCAGGAGCATTCACGAAACTGAATGAACAAATATAAAAATGAAACACTATATAGATTGATTCCTATTAAAGCAACTGTATTCAAGTTTTTCAGTCAAGAGTAGTGAGTGATTTTTCTCTTTGTGTTTGATGTTTTATTAACATTAAAGGAATAATTCACCCAAGAATTAAAATAGGCTAGTTTTTTATTTTTATACCATCATTTACTCAAAAGTTGTATTAAACCTGAATGAGTTTCTTTCTTCTGCTGAACATAAATGCTTTGTGAAGAAGGTGGAAAACCAAACAGTTGCAGGTCCACAGTGACTTCCATAAGATTTTTTCCTCTACTGTCAAAGTCAAGTGGACCATCAACTGTTTGGTTACCTGCATTCTTCAAAATATTGTGCCTGTATGTGGCACTGTACAGTATATTGAACTGCAGCTGATAGAATGTGTGCTGTAGCAAGATACAACGCCCCCTGCCTTAAATATCATGGAAGTAACAAAAAAAACACCTACCATTGGGGTCAAAATAGAACTTTAATAAAATATAAAAGTAAATAAATTGTATTATTTACAAATGACAATTGTAGCTCTAGTCTAGACAGTTCCCTATGGCAGTAATACATTTGTCTGATTGATGTTATGGTCTCAAGCATTCAGAAATCAATGTTTTTTGTTGAAGAAATTATAGAGGCTGTGTCATCTATAGCAAAAAGGTGGCCAAAAATGAAAGATTAAGTGGATATTTGAATTAAATGTTTGGTCAATAGCCTATTAAACAAGGACTTGATCGTCCTGTAAGTCTAACAGCAGCAATTACCAGGCCTTCGGCTCCCTTTGCAGGCATTTTTAATAACATGTAATGTTGAAAAAAACAATAGACACCATCACAAAATGTGTAATGGCTTTACTGGTTATAATGGGACTTGTATTGGTTTTAATGGAAACTGTAATGGACCCTCTATTGGTAGTTAGTCACCTTTTATTGGTGGCTTGTTAAAACCAATAAATCCTAATGGAATATGTCCCAAAACACACTACACAAAACCATTTTTTATGGTTTTAATGGTTAAAAGTTGATGGTTTTAATGGCATTTGTGATTCATTTGTGATGGTGTTAGAATGGTTTTTTGTTTTTTTCAGCAGGGTTGCCTCATTGTTTTTATATAATGCAATTTTGACGTTTTAAAGGCTGTTGTTGGCTTAGGTTTGCATTTATAACCAAACAGCATGCATAAGAAAGCGATTGCACGCTTTAGCAGCACACACACACACCTGAGCAATGCATGCGACTAGTTTCTCCTACAGGAGGCGTCTTGAAGCTGTCATTACAGCAAAGGCTTTTGTAGGAAGTATTAAAGGGGTCATATAATGCTACATGCACTTTTACAAGTTGTTTGAACTGAAATGTGTTGGCAGTGTGTGTACACAACCACCCTATAATGATAAAAATCCACCCAGTGTTTTTTTTCTATCTACTAAAATCTTTACTCCTTTCTCAAATCAAGCCGATCTCAGATACCTGTCTGTGTGACGTCACAAGGACGAAGGCCCTCCCACGATAGTTTGACTGACAGTAGGTTTAAGCACAGACTGCACTGGTGTCTTATCTCAGACCTGCCCTGAGTGAGCTGTCATCAGTTGTTTCACCGCTGGAGCAGATGTAGACAAGAATGACTCCTAAGCGACTGATGTGTTTTGTTGTTGGATGTAATAATGAACATAGCAGTAGTCATTTACCCCCGACATCTGAGCAGCTGAAGAGGATTACGTTTGTTTTTGAAGGGAATGCGCCCTCGATCTACCTAAAAAGTGTTTTTTACACTACCAATGAGATATTTTAAACTTATTTATTCAAACTATGTTACAGACTTTTCATTAAGACCCTAAAGAATAATTTCAACTTGTGGAAAATAGGCCTCATGTGACCCCTTTAAATAAATTTCATTAGTAATACTTTTTCCCTGTGTCATTCCATTTTATTACACATAACTTAATTTCTGAATTTATTTGTTTTGTTTTATTTGTATGTATGGATTCGTTTGGTTGTTACAGACATCTGGTGAAAATTTCATATCAACAGCACTTTTAGAAACTTATTTACTGGGAAAAATGGTGACGTGTTCAATACTTATTTTACCCGCTGTATATAAATATATGCTAAATATATGTTGTTAACAGTGAAGCTCAATATGAATTTAATCTTGAAATCAAAAATATCATACCTAAACAGACTTTAAAATGTATTTTGGGGGCAAGAAAATACATTTCCAAACTTACTGTAGCCTACATAAAGGCTAATGCAAAGGTGAATGCAAATTTTAGATTTTTCTTTTACACTGTAAAGTATGGTCCTTGCTGATTTTTACTCAGATGTGTTACAGACAAATAACGTTTTTCAGAAATTTGACATGTGAATGTATTTTCTTGGCTTAAAAAAATATTAATTTAAATATATTTTTAAATGCTTTGAATGTATTTTCAAAAATACCCACACACAAAAAAAGGAAATAATATATAGGTAGAAAATATATTTACATAAATACATTTCGAAATGTATTTAGCAAATATATATTTTCTGATATATATATATATATATATACTTCTAAATCTTTAATTTTTACTTTTATTTATTAAAACTTCTTAATGTATATCCTTTATTTTTAGCATTTTCATTTATTCCTTTTACTTTAATTTTTTCTTTACTATCTCTGGTTCTTATTGTTAGAATGAAAGCAAAAATCTTGTTCAAAACTTTTAATAATTTTGTAAATTTGAATTTTTCTAAATGTTATTATTTAGACTTATTTTTGTTTCTAAATGTAACTTTTTTATTAAGTGTCAGTGAGTGTCAGCGTTTGTGTTTCGTTCAAAAGGCAGTAATCGATAAAGTGAAAGAGCGCCATCTAGCGGGCACTTTACGAAACGCCTCTCCGCTGTGTTTGAGAAAAAGCACTTGACGGCACCCGTAGCCGCATCAGATTCAGCGCCGCTGTCACAATAACAGAAGGAGGATAAGAAGTTATTAGTCCGCTGACTGAACAATAATCGACTCCGAGCCGCTAACAGTTTATTTCAAGTAAGAATACTGTTTTTCTTTATTAATCAATAGGGTTTCCAGCGTTAGACTGCATTATTGTGTTTTTAATTGCGATGGTTCACGAGAGGCCGTCGGACGTGTCATTTATATTATTATAACATATGAAATTAATTTAAAATAACACACAAAATGAATTCCTCATGCGTTGTGTTCTTAAACCATCAATTTAAATTGTTTAGAGAAAAAAAGAAACATAAATTAACAGCTGATGCAACTAGACAACTGAAGATTTAAACATTTAAACAGTTTTGAGCGCGCGCAGTTAAAACAGTCTAATTAAATGTCATTAATGAGTCATTATGATTACAAACTGATGGTTTTATGTCAGTTTGCGAGTTTTCACCGGGTTTCTTCACTATGCAGCCATATTGACTGACCATCCGGGACTTTTACAGGAGTGTCCTGTGTGTGTGTGTGTGTGTGTGTGTGTGTGTGTGTGTGTGTGTGTGTGTGTGTGTATGTGTGTGTCATTGAACAAACTCTTCTCAGTCTACATGGGCATGGAGCTGTCTTTTAGTAAGCATCAATAATAAATAAGTTTATATTATGTAAGATTATTATGCATAAAGTTTTCTTGAAAATAACTTTTTTTTTCAAGTGTACTAAAGGGATGTGTCCCATTCAGAATTGAACTTAAAGTGGCACAGATGTGCACAGAACACAGTTATAATTCAAATTTGAGTTTAAGCTAGTAGAATTAAAATGCAATTGGATTAAAGAAATTAATATAACTATTGCAAGTAATAATGTTTCATGTTTCAAAATGAATTACCTATAAACATTTTACAAACGAGCATTTCCAGAAACAGTAGACCCAATCCTAATGTATGTGAGAGGGGATACTCAAAATGATGTGAAAGCTGCAAATCCACGGACAACTGAGAAATTGACATCTGACATTAATTTTTTATTGAATTTGTTTTTGAACCTTTATTAAACCTCTTCAAACAAACAGGCATTATCATTGTTCAACAATATAGATAGAGATGGCTAGACGGCTCGATAGATAGATAATATCAATTCAAATCTTGTGGTTTGTGTCTATGCTCATGAATCAACAGGAGCCAGTCCTCAAATTCTGCCTTTTGTCAAACACTGAAACAATAAAGTATGCAAAAAGAATCCTCTTCATCAGAAAGCAGAGTTTAAGCTGCTATAGCAGTGCTGAATGAGCTCATGGGTGTGGTGTGGACCAGAATGACCTCAGCACCATTCTCTGAATGACCACTAGAGACTGCTCATGTAATATAAAACTGCATATGAAACATGAGGATAATACCTTATAATCAGGGTTATGTGAAACTAAAATTAAAACCATTAAACATTGTTACTTGAAATCCAGTTGTCTAATTAACCTTCCATTGTGTTGTGAATATTGTTGGCTCTCTTACAAATTGCTTTGTTCAAAATAAAATAAAATTTAGTTTATTTTAGAAATATTGGCACGGTAATATTTCAAATTTTTGTTTAGTTGAGCTTGAAGCAATAATATAACAAAAATTAATAAACTAAAATGTATAAAAAAAAATTGTCATAAAAAAAGCGGATAAAAAAAAGAAATCAACAAATTTGTAATACATTTCATACTAAAATATCACTGCTTATAATTATTTATAATTTTAATAATTTGTGTTATAAGATTGAATCATAGCTCATAACATTATCAAAACCACAGAAATATAAGCAGCGGCAAGAAAATACAATTTCTTATGATTTGTGTTTTAAAGTGCTTCATTTTTGTCGCTACATTTTAAATTTTTGTGCCTAAGGATTTATTGACAAACATCTAAAAAGCATCCAAAGGCTTTTTCTGCAAATACACCCTCGAGACTTGATTTGATTTAAATCTGTCTGCAGAATGTCTGACAAAAGTGAGCTAAAAGCAGAGTTAGAGAGAAAGAAACAGCGACTGGCTCAGATCAGAGAGGAGAAGAAGAGGAAAGAGGAAGAGCGCAAGAAGAAAGAGGTGAGCTGGGGTCTAAACTGCAGTGATTTGATCTCTTTGTGTTTGTTATACAGAAATAACCCCTCTCTCTCTCTCTCTCTCTCTCTCTCTCTCTCTCTCGCTCTCTCTCTCTCTCTCTCTCTCTCTCCTGCTGCTGTAGCTGGATGGACAGAAGGAGGGAGCGTCTCCTCCGCTGGATGACTCTGATCTGGAGAGGAAGAGGAGGGAGGCAGAGGCTCTGCTGCAGAGCATGGGGATAGTGGACGCCTCCATGGGTACGAAACAACAAAGCAGCATGGGAAATTAGGCTTTTGTCACTAGTGTTAGCAACAAGCATGCTTTTTTTCTTACTGACAAAAAGGGGTCATATCGGAAGAATGATTTTTTTTTCTTTAGTAAAAGCTTTAAACACTTTGAAAACATTGTCACTTTCAGATCTAAAACCCTCCTTTCCAGTGAGAAAAGACTATTTATCGAAACTAAACTGCAAAAATGGCCCCTTTTCACACACTGATGCATTTCCACCGTTCTTAACCTCGTAAATCTAGTAGTAACGTTTATGTTTCATTTAAAAAAAAAAAATCAATGTACATTTATGACACTATACTTTGTGTTATTTATTACATTGGCATTACATTACAGGAAACTAGTTAACGCTGCTGCGTGATTTTTGAGTGTTCATATTTTTTCCTCTTTTGGAAAGTCATAGAAATGCAGTTTGGGGAAATTGGAAATAAATTGGAAATGCTATTGGAAATGTGAAAATGGTCCATGACCTGTTCTGAACTTCTTCAACATTTTTCTGTCCATCAGACAGATTAACGTATGTTACATGTTTACATGTTAAAAGGACATTTCACCCCAAAAATGAAAATTCAGACATCATTTACTCACTATCCACTTGTTTCATACCTGTATGAGTGTCTTTTTTCTGCTGAACACTAAAGAAGATTTTTTTTTAAAGAATGTTGGTTAATAAACAGCTGACGGTAGCCATTGACTTCCATTGTATTTTTTCCCATAATATGGAAGTCAATGGCTACCGTCAACAGTTTGGTTACCAACATTCAGTAAATGATGATGGAATTTTTATTTTTGGGTGAACTATCCCTTTAATCATGTTTGAACAACAACAACAAAAAAACTAAATTAGTCGCTATGAGATAATAAGAAGAACACTGGATACCGGTTATAATTTCTTTAGAGGTGCCTTAGAATGCATTTATACAATATTTTTATTGTTCTCTGATATCTACATAGAAGGTATGTGGCTTAAGTTATATCGTCGGGTATTATACTGTATATAAAATGTGGGCATCAGGGAGCCACTATTAATATGCGGGGCACTGAAACTGCTTTCAAATGCACGATCGCTTTTTACGTTCACTTTCGCTTTCGAGATAAGCCATCGCATGTACTCTGTTTACACTATGGAGCGGCAGCACTTACCACACATTTCACAAGATCAGATGCTTGTCAGTGGTGCTCAGGATCTGTAAATCATTCCCCATCATCCTCATCTCTCCTTACTCTGTTTATGTGGAAAGTGAAATCTTATGTACTGTAATGTAACAGGCTACAGCTGGCAAGGAGCTAACCATGTCCCTTTAGTGGCTCGAGTTATTTTATTAGAACGCGTTATTTGTTTTCCGTGCCTCTCTGAATACAGACACCAACCCATCCCTGCACTTCACACCCCCTGCAAAGCCTGGAATATAACATTTATTTCCATGATCTGCCATTTTCGCTGTTGTCCTCGCTTGTTTCTTCACAATACCTGCAGAACTTCTGATGGTTTATATGTTGGGGGGGCGTAACTATTAGTGATCCCGACTGTTACGTAACAGTCCGTGTTTTGTTCTGATTCGCCTATTTTTCAGTCTTTTTTATTCACGAGATTTACATGAGGAGGAGGAAACAATGGTGTTCGAGGCTCACTGTATGTCATTTCTTATTATTCAACTATGCCAAAGTAAAGACAGTTTTCCATTCTATGGCACCTTTAAAAATATATGATAGGATCTGTTTAAACCTGCCTAAGCTGGTTTAGCTGCTCACCTAGCTTGACCAGCTGATAAAAAATAAAGCTAATTTGTTTAGTAATGTTATCCATTTCCTCATTATTTCTTCTTTCTTCATGAAATAATTTGGCTTGGTTTGGAATGAGCACTGATGTCTTTTTAATGCATGTGGATCCTGCATGAATATTAACCACTGTCCTTTTTGTCTTCTGTTTTTTTTGGCTCAATCCTGTGGTTTTACTGCTTCATCGTGATTATTACACCACCCTGCTCACGCTTCATGTTGCTTACCTACTTTTTATATGTAAATATATGTTTTTTTATTTTCAAACGCCCCCTTCGCTTCGCATGCGCTTGTGGATGTGTGTGTATGTAGTGCAACCTCTGCGTGTGGTAACAGAGGATACGTGTCTGTTTCACCATTTAGTCCCCCCTCCCATGTCCCCCTCTGCCAAATCAGTGGGCACACCCAGCGAAACGGGCAGCCAGGACTCAGGAGACGGCGGCACGGGGCCGAGGTGAGACGCACGTGTGCACTGACATCAGAGATCTCATATCACAGTATAAGTACTTTTATATCAGCCTAGCAGTACCATTCAATAATTTGGGGTCAGTAAGAAACTTTTATTCAACAAAGATGCATTAAATGCACCATACCACAGACGCAGCACACATGTTTTCAGCTAATAATAATCAGAAATGTTTCTTGAGCAGAAAATCAACATATTATAATGATTTCTGAAGATCATGTGACACTGAAGACTGGAGGAATGATGCTGAAAATACAGCTTTGCTCACAGGAATAAATTCACATACAAAACAGTTCTTTTAAATTGTAATAATTTTTCACGATATTACAGTTTCTACTGTATTCTTGATCAAATAAATGCAGGTTTGGTGATTATAAGAGACTTCTTTCAAAAACATTAGAAAATCTTAATGACCCCAAATGCATGAACGGTGATGTAGTTCATTTTTCTTGAAATTTAATTAAAATATTGATTATACTTTAAAATACCATGTGATAATGCCTGTTTTTGGATAATTAAGTGACTTACTAATTAATAATTACAAATGAAAGATTCTGCATCCTAGTGATAAATGCTAAAAACAGCTTCACAATGTAAAACATAGCTCATTATTTTAACATGTTGCCTGGCAAGCAAGCATAAGCAACTAAAATTTGCTTCACGGTCTGTATTTCACATTCCTTCATGTTTTCATCATTGTGCTTTAACATCTTTTCATCTTTTTTCTCCATTCTTATAATTTGTCACAACATTTTCTGTCATTTTTATGAAATGTTTCGAGTTTTTCTTCATCGGTAATTTCTTTCGAAGTGTTGGAAAAAGTGCAATAAACTTGTCACTGCAGGTTGGCACTGTTCTCACCATTTTGATTTTACTAAAAAATGTGAGACAACAATTAAACGGATGTTTCAGTTTTAGTGAGTTTAATAAAAATTATTCACATTTTCCAAATTTTGAATGACTAAATTATAAATTATAATTATATTGCAATGGTGAGTTTCTCTGTTTCGCATTGTGTAGTATGTGAAGCTCATCTGAAGTGTGTGTGTGCATGCACATGTATATTAGTGTATAACAGCGACTCTTATAACTGCTCTCCTGTGTAACTGTCTGCATGCGTGTCTGCCTGTGCCTCTGTGTGTGTGTGTGTGTGTGTGTGTGTGTGCGCGCGTGCGTGCGTGTGTGTGTGTGTGTGTGTGTGTGCCTAACAGGACTCTTCATTGGGACTCTGACCCCTCTACTCTACTGCTCCATTCAGACTCTCAGCTCGGGTACTGCTGTCTCTCTCTCTCTCTCTCATTAACCATCACTCCTGCTGCACTTCACCTGCATTCTCTCCTTCATTTATCCTTCTGTCTCACATTTGTCCCCTCATGCTTGTTGTCTTTTTTTCTTGGATAGTCATGATGAACCAAACAGTGCATCGTGTGAATACGATGTGAATTATATTTCCTTCAACACCCCTAGCATACTAGCTAAATGCTCTCTCTAACTATATTAAAGATAAGCTCCTCCGAATTTAAAAATAGTTTTCAAACATGTTCAAATAGTAGAGCATGGCGCTAGCAACGCCAAGGTCATGGGTTCGATTCCCAGGGAAAGCAAGAGCTGACAAAATGTAAAAACTGTAACATGAATGCAACGTAAGTCGCTTTGGATAAAAGCATCTGCTAAATGCATAAATGTAAATGTAATGTTTCTACCACTTGTCATTAAGCAGAGAGTCCAGGTAGAGTGACCCATGATTTGTAAATGTACTGTACAATCATATTTCCCGTTGGAAAGGATTTAGACATCCTGCTGTTGCTATATTTACCTTTTCTGACCAACATCAATTGTTCCTTATGTAGACCTGGTTTCACAGACAGGGCTTAGATTAAGCCAGGATTAGGCCACATAGTTCAATTAGGACATTTAAATAATTTTTTATAAATGTGCTTTAGGAAAAAAACCATTGCTGGTGTGGATCTTGTGGTAAAACAATGGCACGGATATATTTTAAGATCAGTAAGTGCCAGTTTCCTTTAGTTGAAACGGCTCAGATTTACATTTTAGTCTGGGATTAGTCTTAACCCTTGTCTGTGAGACTGGGGAATAGAATTAAACTGTATTTAGTTTATCGTTTCCTTCATAAGACTCCCTAAACCTTTTGTTTGGACATCCTTGCACAGGCTCAAGCCGCCCATAAACCTGTTATTCACAGAATGACTTTGTGGACATAATATCACCCTTCAGCAGATGAAATTTTATGAATTTCTGGTTTTCCTGTGTGCTGTTTGTTTATTTATTTATTTGTTTTAAATGTAGTTATTTATTATATTAAAGGTAATTATTTATTTTTTATTTTAACTCATTTTTATTAAATAACGAATGAATGTTAATTGATGTACATTTTATTTATTTATTCATTTATTTGTAATTTATGTATCTTTTAATCATTTTAAATGATTTATTTAGTTATTGTCTTACTATTTTTCATTTTTGTAATTTATTGTTTATCATTTATTTAAATTAATGAATTATCTTTTTTTTTTTTTGATTTATTTAACTATTTATCATCTATCATTTAATTATGCTATTTTTATTTAATTTTATTATTCATTGCTCATCTGTATTTTCTGCAGACGTGGCCCGTTGAAACTGGGCATGTCAAAGGTCACGCAGGTGGACTTCCCGCCCAAAGAGCTGGTGTCGTACTCAAAAGAGACACAGACGCCCACACAGACTCATCACAAAGACGGTAAATCACACACATTGCATTTCTTTAGTGCATCAGTGTGTGTATGTAACTAAACTCCTTCAGTGCTGTGTGTAGATGAGGAGGAGGAGGAGGAGGAAGACGCAGTGATGCAGCCTGCTCTGGAGAATCAAGAGGAGAAAGACTCTCAGAAAGAGGAAGAGGAAGGTAGTGCTCGCAAACATAGTTAAACATGAAATATAGCTGAGCTTTTCAACCGATGAAGGGACGTGTTTCTGTGTGTAGCACCCCCTCATGAGCTGACGGAGGAAGAGAAACAGCAGATTCTTCACTCGGAGGAGTTTGTGACTTTCTTTGACCACAGCTCTCGTATCGTGGAGCGCGCTCTCTCCGAGCAGGTGGACGTGTTTTTCGACTACAGCGGACGGGACCTTCAGGATAAAGAGGGGTGAGTGTGTTTATCTGTTAGCAGATGTGGTTAGTCTCTGGTGTGTGATGTGTCGTTTGTGATTGTTGTGCTGCGTTTGTTTCAGAGAGTCTCAGGCTGGAGCCAAACTCTCCCTGAACAGACAGTTTGCGGACGAGCGCTGGTCCAAACACAGAGTCGTCACCTGTCTCGACTGGTCACCGCAGGTACGCGATCACGCTGGAAGTGTGTAACACTGCTTTTAAGACTCTTTCAGTGAAGTTGTCCTGTTTTCTGTCGTTCCCATCAGTACCCTGAGCTGCTGGTGGCGTCATACAGCAGTAATGAAGAGGCTCCACATGAGCCCGACGGTGTGGCTCTCGTCTGGAACATGAAATATAAGAAAACCACACCGGAATATGTCTTCCACTGCCAGGTGATGAGCTATATGCATATCTCTGTGGAAGATATGTATTAAATAATATATATTTTTGTCTTGTATTATTCTGATCTTGTCCTCAAGATCACAACTTATTTATATTATATTTATGTCATGAAAATTACTTATTTTTTTAATAGAAGTAGAAACATGATGATAATAATAATAATAATAATAAAATAGAGGACAAGTGTTTTAGAGCGTGGGTGGATGGATGATGAATGAATTAAAATAAAATAAATAAATAAATCCATTAAAATTAATAAACAATTAAATACAATATAAATCCATTAAAATGGAGAAGAAGTGGTTTGGTGCATGGATGGATTAATTAATACAAATAAATGAGTAAATAAAGAAAGATCACAAGTGGTTTGGAGAATGGATGGATGACTCATTAAAATTAGTTAAAATAAATGCATGAATAAACAAACAAATTATTAAAGATATTAAAATAAATAAATAAAGGTCAAGTGGTTAGAAGAATGGATGGATGACTCATTAAAATTAGTTAAAATAAATGCATGAATAAACAAACTAACAAACATATTAAAGTTATTAAAATCGATCAATAAATCAGTTAAATAAGATGAGTGGTTTGAAGAATAGATGGAGGACTAATGAAATCTAATGAATCAAAATAAATACATACCAAACTAAATGTCTTAATAGTTTTAATATTAGTGATTTAGTCAGTTTATTTGACAAAATATATATTTATATATTTTTATTTGATGTAATAATATGTAGAGGGTTTTATGGAATATGTGTGCTTGTTCAGTCTGCAGTGATGTCAGCAGCGTTTGCACAGTTTCATCCTAATCTGGTGGTTGGAGGCACGTACTCGGGGCAGATCGTCCTGTGGGACGACCGCAGTAACAAACGCACCCCTGTGCAGAGGACGCCTCTCTCCGCCTCGGCTCACACGGTACACACGGGCAAACACCGACTCGTCTGCTTCATCTGCATCCACACTGTTCTCAGTCATCTGTCTGTGTGTGTCTGCAGCACCCGGTGTATTGTGTGAATATGGTGGGGACGCAGAACGCTCACAATCTCATCAGCATCTCCACTGATGGCAAGATGTGCTCCTGGAGTCTGGACATGCTGTCCACACCGCAGGTACAAACACACAACCACGGGAAGTACATTTCCCTTCGACACCCATAGCACAGCTAGCTATATTAAAGGTCATTTAAGCATTTGAACATGTTTCCATCTCATTCCCCCTGCTTCTTTAAACAAAGTGTTTAATGTATGTCCTGTCAGAAAGCATTCAGAAACTCTACTGTTGCTATTCTCTCCACTCAGCAGATGGATTTTTATGAATTTTTATGTTTACGGTATGTTATTTGTATATTTAAACATTTGTTGTTTTAATTTAATGTATTTTTTACATTTTACTTTATTACTTAATTATTTCAATTTATTTATTTGTTTTTAATTCATTCATTTATTTATAATTAATTGGCTTATTTTTAATTCATTTATTTATAATTTAATAATTTTTACCTATTTATTTTTAATTAATTTCATTAGGTAACACACACACACACACACAAGGCCAATAATACACTACTGTTCAAACGTTTGGGTTTAGTAAGTTCTTCAGTAAGTAAATTTTTTTTAAGAAATTACTTCTACAATGGCGCATTAAACGGATCAAAAGAGACACAAAAAATTAAAATAAATGCTGTTATTTTGCATTTTCTATAACATATGTTCATGGTTTCCACAAAATTTTTTCTTGAGCAGCAAATCAGTATATTAGATATATATATTATATATTAGAATGATTTCTGAAGAATAAATTGACACTGAATTCAGCTTTGATCACAGGAATAAATGGCATTTTACAATATATGCACTCCAATACAATATATAAAAATTCCTAAAAAATGTCAACAAAAAAGTCACTTTGAAACAGAGTGATTGCCTCTCATTCATCAGGTCAAACTCACACATCTGTGTGTGTGTGTGTGTGTAGGACAGTCTGGAGCTCATGTTCAAACAGTCCAAGTCAGTGGCCGTCACCTCCATGTCATTTCCTCTGGGTGACGTCAATAACTTTGTGGTTGGCAGCGAGGATGGGTCCGTCTACACCGCCTGCAGACACGGCAGGTGAGTGTGTGAGCGTCGAGCTGTTTGTGTCTGTTTCACATCTGCTCAACGGTTTCATTGCTGCATGTGTGTGTGTGTGTGTGTGTGTTGTAGTAAAGCGGGCATCAGTGAGATGTTTGAGGGTCATCATGGACCAATCACAGGCCTCGACTGCCACACAGCGGCAGGACCGGTCGACTTCTCTCACCTGTTTGTCACTTCCTCCTTTGACTGGACCGTCAAACTCTGGAGTACCAAGGTGCCAAACACACCACAAATATTATTTATATAATATTATATTAATTATTCATATTTTGAATTTACTTTTATATTTTTAATTTAGTGGTTAGTTAAATTTTTTCTATTTATAATATTATAAAATAATACAAATATATTTTTACATTTTTAATTTAGTTGTTTATTATTAGGTTTATTATTTTTATTTTAGTACTTAAACCTATTTTATTTCAGTTTTTTTTTTTTATCTGTTTGTATTTTGTCAAATTTTGTAACAAAAATAATTTTAAATGGTTTAGTTTTAGTTTAACAATAACAACACTGGTCTGTTTGTTTCTCAGATTTAGTTATTGTTTTGTACTTAGATTTTATTTTACTTTATTGTTATGTTATTGAATGTTTACATTATTTAATTTCAATGAAATTAAATATTTAATAAGTTTTAGTTTGAGTCATTTTAGTCCTTGAACTTGTTTTATTTCAGTTTCTAATTTGTTTTTTTTTTTTATTTCTTTGTCAATTAATGAAAGCTTTTTCTTAGTTTTATTTAACAATAACAACAATGGTCTGTTTTGTATCGCTCCTGAAAGTTTTATTTTTATTTCATTATTTTTGAACTTTAAACTTAAAAACTTAACTTTTTTATGTAATATCTGCTTTATTTCAATGAACGAAAGCAATATTTAATAGGTTTGTTTGGTCAACAATAACAACGCTGGTCTGTCTGTGTCTCTGACAGAACAATAAGCCCTTGTACTCTTTCGAGGATAATTCAGATTACGTGTATGACGTCATGTGGTCTCCCACACACCCCGCTCTGTTCGCCTGTGTGGACGGGGTCGGACACTTGGACCTGTGGAACCTCAACAACGAAACTGAGGTACAAAAATCTCCTAGAATACAATCTGAACAAATCCACAAGTCTTGAATGACTGTTTATCTTCAGGTTCCCACGGCGAGCGTGACGGTGGAGGGAAGCCCTGCGCTGAACCGCGTGCGCTGGGCGCAGTCGGGACGAGAGGTGGCCGTCGGAGACTCTGAGGGCCAGGTGCACATTTACGACGTCGGAGAGGTGAGGATGATGTAACAAATTATGTCATTAATTACTCACCCTCATGTCGTTCCCATAAGACCTTCGTTCATCTTCGGAAAAACAAATTAAGATATTTTTGATGAAATCCGAGAGCTCTCTGACCCTCCATAGACAGCAAGGGTCCTAACACGATCAACACACAGAAACGTAGCAAGGACATCAGTAAAATAGTCCATGTGACATCAGGGGTTCAAGCGTAATTTTACGAAGCTACGAGAATACTTTTTGTGCGCAAAGAAAACGTAATTTCTATAATAAACGTAATTTCTAATAAAACGTCTTATGCCATTTTGGAGAGTACCCCAGAACGTAATCAATGCAATCAGAGCTGTTTGCGTTTGTCTGTTCGCTCGGCGGCCATATTTGCAACACCTCCGGGCAACTCAAACAAAACCAAGTCGGTAACTTGGGGAGAAAATTTTTGAATACATTGTGTTGTTGTTTTCTTTGTGCACAAACGGTATTCTCAATGCTTTGTAAAATTACGTTTGAACCACTGATGTCACATGGACTATTTTACCGATGTCCTTGCTATGTTTCTGTGCGTTGATCGTGGTAATATCCTTGCTGTCTATGGGAGGGTCATAGAGCTCTCGGATTTCATCCTTACGGGTTTGGACCGACACGAGGGTGGGTGAGTAATTAATGACAGAATTTTAATTCTTGGGTGAACTATCCCTTTAAATGAACTTCTGCAGCTGTGGTCTGTCATTAAAACACATTTTGTGTTTTCTCTACAGCAAATCTCAGTGCCGCGGCAGGACGAATGGACGCGCTTTGTGCTCACCCTCGCCGAGATCAACGAGAACCGCGAGGATGTGGAGGAACTGGCCGCTCAGCGATTGGCTGCATGATCACCATAGCAACCCCTGCTGACCAATGACGTTTCCCCTGCATTTGCACATCTCCACCCTCTCTGAAGTTATTTTAGTGACAATCTCGGGCTTTTTGTAATTCTAGAGACAAATGGATTATAGGTTTATTGAAGCACTTAGTGTTGCTAAAATATTTTGGAGTAAAAATCGTAGTGGGATTGGATGGTGAAAGTAGATTATATCAGGTGGGAATTTTAATGTTTTTATCTATTTGTAGGATTAGAGGCTGATTTGGAGGAAAGGGATGATTGATTGCTGTGCATCAACACTAACACTTCCAGTATGCAAACTATTGTACAGCAACTTCAGACACTGACATAACCTACAGTAACAGGAGAAATGTGCTTTTAAAGAGGTGGGATATTTTTAACATTCCCGTCCAGATAAACTTTAACATTATTGGATTATTTATAGCTTTTTAACAAATGCAGTTTTTTTTAGCTCATAAAGACTGAACGTGCGTTTATAATAACCAAATCAGCACACTTTTCAACATGTAACTCAGTTCTTACTTCTGATTGCCTTAAAGCTCATTTTATAACACACACACACACACACACACACACGTATCCACAATCTTCCATCACACAAAGCATTACCCTCTTGGTGCTTGTTTATTCCAGCGCTTGTGACTGAAAAATCTTGTTTTTTTTGCCTTTGCCAAACGTTGGTAGAAATCTCTAGATCATGGTTTGAAAAAATGTCCCATGATTTGTCATTTCAAAAGGGCTTGGAGAAAAACCATGGTCCTTTATAATAACTTCCCTTTGCAACTTTAGACTAGTAGACAGTGTTATTATTTTGCCATTTATTTGACTAATACATTTTTTTTCTTTAACGGTTAACCAAGTAGTTAATAGCCAGCTTGTCCACATCTGCATGCTGTTATATTTATGTATTTTTTACCATTTTAATCTGCAACTTGAATTTAGTGACCTCCCAGACTGTAATTTTTTTTATATTTCAGTTTACTCATTGTCTGTGTATTTTAGTAGTATTTATGTAATTTATGTTTTCTTGACATTGTATACGCAGCATTAATGACAAAATCTCAAGACCTAAAACAGCTTCCCTTTCACATTCATATACAGGTCCTTTTCAAAAAATTAGCATATTGTGATAAAGTTCATTATTTTCTGTAATGTACTGATAAACATTAGACTTTCATATATTTTAGATTCATTACAACACAACTGAAGTAGTTCAAGCCTTTTATTGTTTTAATATTGATGATTTTGGCATACAGCTCATGAAAACCCAAAATTCCTATCTCCCAGCCTGGTTTTATCAGTACATTACAGAAAATAATGAACTTTATCACAATATGCTAATTTTTGGAAAAGGACCTGTACATTTTAGTGTAAAATTCTAACAAATATTGGCATTTAGTAATGTTTTTAATGGAAATTATGTGAATTTAGCCTGAACTTTAAAATATTGCAGCTTCAAATGGTTCAGAACAACTAAAATGAAAATGAAAATGTACTTGATAAAAAAAAACTTAATCAGTCCAGAAAGTCAAACCTGCCTTAATCTAGACAAACATTCTGAACCAAAGCTTGTCTGTTTCTTTTAAATGTTGTTTTTGTGAAATGAAGGTCTGGATACTCACCTCAGTATCTGACGAACACATTCATCAGGGTCCCACAATCATGAAAACACAGATCAGATCAGGGAATTTTGAAATCTTTATACTTCCAGCTCCAGAAAAGTTGCATGAATAAAAGTTTAAATCTTTTAAATTTCTATAGCTTGGGCTGTCATGGTGGTGAGCATTTGGCTGATGATTAATTGTTAAATAATTATGAACAATTTAATAGTAACCGATTAATACCCATACACAGTTAATGTGTTAATTTATTCATAATGAATATGAAACAACATTCATAACTACATGACAATATTAAGAATTTTAAATTCTCATTATTTTAAAATATTTTAAGCCTTTTATATGCACATTGTTTTCATATTTGGTTATAATTCCCTAATTTGGATGGGAATATGATTGGACTTTCAAAAGCACAATGAGCAAAGTAAAAAAAAATCAACAAGCCTGACCATATGCAAAATATCTCCTCCGCTAGAAGCTGTGCTTAGAGCATGCATTTTTTAAAATCCAGTAATTATGACCAATAATCCCATTGGTCAAATGTGTGGGATCCCTGATTTACATGACCAGGACAAGCGTGTTGATCTTACATGTGTGTTTGGTCCTCCAACGACTTCACTAGTTCACTTTATCACTGACTTTTGTAACCTGCAGTAAAAAAACTCAATAAAACCTTCACAAACTAGAAATAAAATGTAACCGTATTGATTTATTTCCATAAAATACAAGAATGAAATGCATTTAAATTATTTTCTACATTTCGAATCAACCATGATTGCTCTGATCAATCGATCAAGTTTTGAAACCTCTGTCCATCAGCCAGTGTGACGCAGAGAGAGAGAGAGAAACACGTCTCTGTGCATGAGATGTACATGTATATACAGTACATGTGCAAGCTACGCAAAGCCTATTGAGCAAATGAAGAGCACTACAGCATGCTTCGGTCACATCAGTACATCATAATCGTGAGAAGAAAACTCAAAAGCAGCGAATGTGCGTCTTGGGGAGCAGAGGAACACAAAACCGACGGTACATATCATGGTTTCTCTTTCAGGAGTGTTTCATGAAAAGCTCTATAGCTTTCTCTTCAGTGGCTCATGAACTTCTCTAAAGCCCTTGTTAGATATTTCACCGTGCGTGTCGCTTTAGGTCTCGATCAGTGTGGCAAACACCTACCCTGTGCTTCAGAAAACACTAACTATGAGCGTTAACCAGTGTTCTTCATCAAAACTGAGGCACTGATATGGGTTAAAGCAACAAGACTCTGAAAACGAGTATAATTTCCCATGTCCCCCACCTAAAAACTCAAACGAAATTAAAGAAAATAAAAAGTGTGAAAAATGTATGCAAATGTACTGCGGGATGGAGGCATGCAGCCATTGGAGGACAAGGCTGTGGTGGGTGGGGCATGACTTTACGAAGTGCCGGCTTGTTCCTTGGGCGTTTCGGAGTGAATGGCCGTGACCCCGGAGGATTTGAACTTGGGCAGGTGCAGTCCGAACTTGTTCTCCACGCCGGCGAAGGTGGCAGCTGCCAGATGGTAACCGCCAACGTGCTCAGAACTGACAGGAGGAAGCTCAGAGATACGGGATTTGGGCGTTGGTTCAGAACCAGCAGGGCGACTGCAAGGGGAAGAGAAGAGGTTTTTCTTACAGCAAACGCTTATCCAAAGTGACTCAACATGCCATATTCTCAGTCGCTTGCTAATTTCCACTGAATTAACTGCTTTACCATGTGCAACACCACCCTTTCTCTAAAACCCCGCCCTCTGAAGTCATGCCAGTCCACCTGAGCGCAAAGTGATTCACCAGCAGATCGGCTAGTTTTTTGCTCCCTGACACATTTACACTGATTCCACAGCGATGCTCGCTCAAAGAGACAGTGATGATTTCTCAGGACCTACTTCATGTGCAAGAAAAACAAAACCATTAACAGAAAACCTCTCTTTTTTTTTTGTTTGGCCAAGTAATAGAGTCCATTAAAAAAAAGATCATTTTATGCATAACATTTCATAAACTCTAAAAATCTGTACAATTGTAAAATGTTTTTGAAAGAAGTCTCTCATGCTCACATTAGACAAGGCTGCATTTATTTGATCAAAAATAGCCCAACAGTAAAAATAGTAATAAAGTGAAATATTATTACAATTTAAAACAACTGTTTTATATGGTAAGATATGTTAAAATATTATTCAGTGTCACATGATCCTTCAGAAATCATTCTAATATGCTGATTTGCTGCTCAAGAAACATTTCTGATTATTATCAATGTTGAAAACGAATATTTTTTACTGGGAATCTTTGATGAACAAACTAAGTTTAAAAGAACTGCATTTATTTGATATTATATTATTTCATATTGGTTTTACTATTTTGCAAGTTGTCCGAGCAGTACAGCCCCTATTTAAAAAAAAGCCTTACAAGGTAACAAAATATAAAATAAAAAAGAATGGTAGATATTTAGGCCAAAGAGGGTGAGATAAAAATCATTGTCATTATTTTTTACATAAGATTCACATTACCCATACACATAATATACAAACAGTGCTTTATTTTTCAGGTACAGTAGGTGTATTTAGCAGTAGCAATCGAGAAATGAATCAACAAATATAAAAAATAAAACATTATATACACTACATACATCAGTTATACATAATTATTATTAAATAATTGATTCTTATTAAAGCAACTTAAGTTCTTCAGTCAAGAGCAGTGAGTGATTTTTCTCTGTTTTGTTAACATTAAAGGGATAGTTCACCCAAAAATTACAATTCTGTCATCATTTACTCACTCTCAAGTTGTTTTAAACCTGAATGAGCTTCTTTCTTCTGTTGAACATACATGCTATTTTGAAGAATGTGGGTAACCAAACAGTTGCTGGTCCCCAGTGACTTCCATAGTATTTTTTTTTCCTGCTATCAAAGTCAATGTAGACCAACTACTGTAGTTTCTTCAAAATATCTTCTTTTGTATTCAGCACAAGAAAGAAATTAATACAGGTTTGGAACAACATGGGAGTAAATAATGACAGAAATTGTATTTTTGGGTGACAAGCGTGCTGCTATGGCAAGTAGCAGCACGTTTAGTACTGTTGCTTTAAGACCTGCATGCATCTAATATACAGGCACACATCCGTCTCAACTGTTTACTTTCACTTTAGACATAACCAACTGTGTTTATAAGTAAACCTTGTGTGTTTTTGACAGTATTAGCGCAATCAGACGCCAAAGATAACTTAGTCTAGTAATCAGGTGCTGTTTGATAGTCTTTTAGTGTGCGCGCGCTTCAGAAAAAGCGCATGTTGGAACAGCAGGAGAATGAAATGTTTAACCGGCAAGGCTTTAAAACACATACAAATCATGTACTTTTGTGATTGTGAATAAGTGCAGTGTCCAAGTCTACTGCTATTTGATATGAATGCATGTGGCGTTGGACACAATATTGACAGGGCTCGCAAAATTTCTAAATCCCTGGTAGCCCTTTGTGCAGGTACTCTTCGTTTTTTTTTTAAATATAGAAAATCTGATAGGAGTAGGGCTGCACGATATATCTCATGCGATATTTAATGCGCATCTTGTCAGTCGGTTCTGTAATCAGCGCTAAATTTCACAAGGAATCACATTTTTATCAAAAGGGATAAATCAAGCATATAAATGATTAAATTAAATTAAAATGAATAAATATTACTGTCTAATTGTTTAGATTTTTAGAAGGCACATTAACTTCTTTCTCATTTACAACTCTGTGTGTTTGCTGTTTAAAAACATGGGTCGATATTTGCATTGATCTGACCATAAACAGCAAGAAAGGCTTATTGGAAATGCAAAATCATTCTCTGCCACAAGGTGGCGCTTTAGGAGCGGCTTAATATAGCGGTTTCCAGTACACAATGCAGCACCGCCCGCTCTCATAAACACTGCTTTATCAGGCATTATAGGTAAGATGAAATGAAAATGCCACCAACACGTTTCTTAAGACAGTCGCTTCCCTTCAGATACGTTCACATAAAGACATCCGTGTCGTGTTTTGATTTGAAACGTGCAGCGCTCATATTTATTCAATGACATCATTGCCTTTTGAAGTTTAATACAGCCGTATCGTCATTCTTGTCTTCCCGTCCCCAACTGTAAGACCTCTTGAAATTATAATTAAGATATTTCTTATAACATTTAAAACTTTTTATGGCCTCATGTTTGATACAACTAAATTAAAGTGTTTTTAACAAAGACTATAGAATAGACAAGACATGTCACTCGTATAGTTTTGAAAGGGGAAAAATGCCACGCTCAATATGGCCGCTCAATCGCAGGAAGCCCCGCCTTCTGAATGAAAGAGCCAATCACTAATCAGTAAAGTCGGCGCGTCACTGCAGCTGCTGTTAGAAGTCCCGGTTGCTATAGAAACAGTCAGCGTTCTGAGACGAGCGCTTAGGACTGCGCATGCGCACTGGCTGATCTAGCCTGAAAAATAAGCTTTTTATAACGCTATTTGAGCAAAAGAAACAATATTTATGATATAGTTATTAGATTTCTTTGGTGATTTCAAATAGGAAATTTAATCGTAAGCTTAGTGAACAGTATTGGAGAATTTGATGTTTCCCCATTCAAAGAGATAGGAGCTGCACTTGGATGCCTGAGAGGCGTTTCAAAGCTGGCCGCCGAGTGACAGGACTTGTCTTAAAGAGACTTTGCTTTTAAGGACCTGCAGGAGCCCTGTATTTTAAGGCAGTGATACATTTTGGGTAGCCCGACTGGAAAACACAATAGCCCCAGGATGTCGGGCTAGCGATTTTGTAGCCCTGATTGAGATGGAGGTGCCAGAACTTCAACTCATAGAATGTGCGCTGTAGCACGATACTACGAGATTTCTTCAGAAAGCAGATCTTGGACACATTTTAATTGTCCACGATCAAAAATCGTCATATCGCACACCCCAACATGTCGCTTAACATTTCCCGCCTTCATATATTAAAAAGTGTGCTTAAAACGAACAATACTTACTGTCCTCCGAAGTCAACGTAGAACCATCGCTGCAGGAGCTCGTAGGTCACCAGGGTCACACCGAACTGAGGAGACGAACGGAACACACGAGCTACGGAGAACACAGACAGAGAGGACTGTGAGTGAGTATGGATGTGACTGAAATGATATCTGTGTGTGTGTGCGTGTGTGTACCTCCAGCTCCCTTCCACAGAGCTCGGAAACCTTCCTCATGCAAGATCTTCTTAAAGCAGTCGATCACTCCAGTGTAAGATGTCTGACCAGCGCGAGCAGCCACCTGCAGTCGTGTTTTGATGACATCAGCAGGGGTGACAAGCGAAGCAGCCGGGACACCTGTAAGATAAAATCATCCAGACATCTATTAATACATGATAGAAAACCTCTGATCTTAAATAGAGAATCTAGTCTTATCACGCATGACACGTTCATATACAGTATGTTATTTTAAGGGAAAATATGATTTTCAGAATTGTCAAATTCTGAAATCATGAACAGTGACATTAGAAATATGACATCATTTAAGTTACACGCACCGTGGATGTGGTTTCATTTTGTTTGGAAAAAAGTAGTGGAAGATCTTTTCTTCCATATTGTAGTGTAAAAAAAAAAAATAAGGTATGAACTTGGTTCTGTGCATCAGTTGTTGATTTGATTGTGAGATGCAGCTGTTGGACTCAACAGTGAAGGCAGATGAATGCAAGTTTGAAGACGGGGTTTAAGAAGACAAAATAACTGAAGTCGTCCTGTATACGTTGTCTTTTTTCAGACCGAGTTCAGACATTTTGATTAAAATTTACAAGGGGAAAAAAGTGAAACATTAGATGTATAGAGATGTAATCATTATAAGATCAGTAATATGCATTTAAAAATATGTAGGGTGCATTTTCATTTCATGAAAGTAAAATAATAAAATGGTTATTTTACCATTCTGGTACTCTTCATTCATTTTACACCTAAAAATCGTTTTGAATTCTTAATTTTTATCTTTGCATTACATTTGTATTTTTGTGTTTAATTTTAAGAGCAGGATGTGACTTTTCTGGCACTTGCTATGTGACCACTAAAAAAATAACTGACATGATTAAAAAAATGCTTAAAAACTAGAAGAAAAAAAAAAAAAGTAACTTGTAACGGTCAAAAATTATTGCCATAGGAAATTAATGGTAAATACAAAAATGCAAAGCATTTTTTGTGGGTACAATCTTCAAATCAGCCATGATGCAGAAAAAAAGCACAGAAAAAAAGACATCCATTCACACACACACAAACACATGTCCTTAACTGAAACCGGATTGGGTCAGCTTCACAAAGTTCAAGCGACAGTCATGTTCTGACCTGCGATGGCACCAGCGGTCAGCAGCTGCAGAGGCCCCAGCCTTCCGTCCTCATCTGCCATACTTGACTTCGTATGGGCATAAACAGGGAAATAGATGGCAGAGAACGGTATATCACGCAGGAAACAAGCCTTCGCACCCTGTGGAGAAAAAAGTAACATTTATGTGTTATAGTTTACACAAAGTCATCAATTGTACTTTAAATGCAATTCAAGAATAGTAAATAGTTTCAATGGAAATTGTGGTTGGATACAACGTTTTAAAAATAGATGCTTCCCCCACCTTGTAGAGGCCAAAAAAGCCAAGATCTCGGACTACGTTGAGAGCGCTCACTCTGGGGCCCGTAGTAATCTCACCGGCGACCTGCAGACGAATCTTAACGATTTCCAGAGGGTTGGTGAAGATAACTTGTGACCCACCAGCCTGGAAAGACCGAAACAGACAATTTTGCCATTTAAGTACAACATAACCCAGTTGAAGAGTTCGGAGCGGTTTACAATTTTAAAGTTTAGGGCCGGAACATTTTTTTGAATGTTTGTGATGGTCTCTCATACTCACACATCCACCAGCGAGAATCTCAGCAGCCAGGGGTATCGTATTATCTTTTGTGGTAAATTTGTCTCTCACAAAGTCATTCATCTGGAAGATGAGGCACAGAGGGACTCGTGTAATTGGCTTTACTGTCATCTGCTCAGAAACAACTTTCTACAGGATGTCAGGATGTTTAATGACACTTACAGTGAGCTTGATGGCTTTTTCTGGAGCCACTCCAATGAGCTGGGGTAGAAGACCTGTAGGGAAAACACACAGAAAGGAGTAGGAAAAAAAAAAAGTGAGATCAAAGTTAAGAAACATGAAAACAAACTTTATTTTATTTCGTTCTTCTGAAGCAGGGATGAAAGCATAAGACAAATCCAACCTCTATAAAAACCGAAGACGCCCTCGTAGCGCAGGACTTTCTTGGCGCAGTCAAAGCTGTTCTTGTACATAAGCTCTCCTACGAAGGAGCCGGTGGAGCGCTGGTTCTGCATACGGGTCTTGACCAGGTCTATGGGGTACACAGCTGTGGCACCAGTGGCTATAAACATACACACACACAGGGTAATTATTTACATTTCACTGAAGTTCAAATACATATACAGTCATCCATTTAAACAAGCATATCTTGTGCATTTGTAAGAGGCCATGGAATACAAGGTTATCCTTTTGAAATAAAAGCAGATATGCACTACTATTCAAAAGTTTGGGGTTGGAAAGTTTTAATGTTTTTGAAAGTCCCTTATGCTCACCCAAGCTGCATTTATATGATATTTAAAAAATGCAACAAAAACAGTCACATTTTGAAATATCACTACAATTTAAAATAACTGCTATTTTAATGTATATTTAAAATGCAATATATTCCTGCGATGCAAAACTGAATTTTCAGCATCATTACTACAGTCTTCAATCATTCTAATATGCTGATTATCATCAATGTTGAAAACAATTGTGCTGCTTCATATTTTTTGTGCAAACTGTCATACAACAGTATTTATTTTAAATGCTTTTTATTACAATCTGTTGTAACATTATAAAAAAGTTGTTACTGTCACTTTTGACCATTTTAATGCATCCTTGCTGAATAAAAGTATCAAATCTTACTGACGCCAAACTTATGAATGATAGCGTACTGTAAAACACACACAAAAAAAGACTCTTTTAAAGAATGAAATTGGACTTCATTGCTTTTCAGTCAATTTCTCTTAGCATTTAAGTCACTCAAAAAAATGACAATTAATTAACTTGAACTTCACATACAGTTTACCACTTCTAGGAAATTGGGAGCAAAAATACCAACAACTCATCTTGTACACTGGTATATCAAAATCTTTCCCGGTAAAATGCTTTCAAGAAAGGTAATGACTCTCCTCCTCATACCAGCAGCAAGTAGCATATCATAGTTTATGGCTACGACATGAACTTAAAGAGGGAATGCCCCCATGGCATGTCCTGCTATCAACTTCCTTTTTCATAAGGAAATAGATAACACCGAATGGAAAACTGCACTCAATTCACTTTGTGGCATCTTTAATTTAATATAAGAAATGAGCAGAATTTGTAAACCAAACCTCCAGCAATGGAGCCCAGAGTAAACCTGTACGCCGACTCTGCAGCCTGCAGCCACACGGACCGAGAAACGTCTGCATGTGAATGCTGCAATGAGAGAAAGACAGCAAGACATAAGTATCAAAAGTAATACACAATGCTTTTGGGCCAATCAGTATTTGAGATATATGACAGCAGCCTGAATATCAAGTTTAAACCTCGATTTTATTCCATTTTCTAACGCAAGTGAGAGTGGTTTCAATTCCCTAGTAGTGAAAGTGTGTTTTGTGCCATAATTAGTGATCTTAGATAAGGCATGCTTACTGATAACATACAATTTTCTCACAGTAATATAAACATTTAAACAACCCCTAGTAATCTCTTATCTGACCGTTCATACAGATAAACTCACCTGTCTCTGCACCTCAGCTACATTATATGGCAGGGCTCCTTCCTCCAGTGGCGCTATCCTCTCGATATCAGCCAGGTTTAATCGTCTACACATCATAATATACACAAACACATGATGAGCTAATAATGCCGCTTATAGTTTATGATGATATATATATTTTTTTTTAAAGCAAAGTACCCTGTTTGGGAGTGCAGTCCTGATAGCTGGAACAGGATGTCAATTTCCATAGGGGTAATCTGACCAAATTTATTTGCAGCATGAACAAACTCCTCTACAGATGAAGAAAATGTTAGATAATACTTAAAAACACAATTCTGATGTGCAGATGAGCAGAAACGGAAAGTTTTACAGACGGTAATAGGGATGTGCACGAGTACTCGATTAATCGATTACTCGAACGCATCAGCGACGATCGAGCATGAAAACGATGATCGATTGGCTCTAAAAATGCATTTAAAATTTTTTTTAACTACTTTCATTCTTTCTGATTGGTTATGCTGGTATTTGGGCGGTAGTCTGATATTTGATTGGTTATGGCTGCGAGAAGTTGCGGTCTAGAGACAAGACCGGCACACAGAGCGAATATGGCTTCTAAAGCGCGCAGCGATGTCTGGCAACACTTTGAAAAACTTGACGAAAAAACAGTCAAGTGTAAGATGTGCAGCGCCACACTCGTCTACAACTCCACAACAAGTTCGATGCGTTACCATCTTGCACATAAACGCAAAAAAGCAGATGATGCCGATGCCACTACCAGCAGTCAGACGAGCATAAGAGATTTCACCATCAGACAGAAATGCGACACAGGCAGGGCAGAGAAGATGACGCAGCTAATAGAAATGACAGCAGAAGACTTGCTGCCTATTAGTTTTGTTGAAGGTGAAGATTTTAAACGTTTAATGAATTAAGTTGAGCCCCACTATACTGTCCCATCACGCAAAACGGTCACTGCAGCGCGGGTGGCTATAACCACGGACTCGTGGACCTCGCTAACCACTGAATCGTATATGACACTAACCTGTCATTACATAAATGAATGGAAAATTCACACAAGGTTTTGAGGAAAGACAACTTCTGTTCCTGCTGAGCGCGTTTTTTCCACCGCCGGTCTAATTGTAAATAGACTCCGCACTCGGCTTTCATCTGAGCACGTAGACCGACTGGTCTTTTTGAATAAAAATATGTAGTCCTTATGTTAAGTTTTATTAGCCATGCATGGTAAAATATTCAGGCTGTTTTTGTTTTAAGTTTAAGCAGCATAGTTAAATTATGCCGGCTTTATTTTATTTCCCTTTACCAACTGATAATTTTGAAAGAAATGTTATGTTACCTAATCTTTAAGTTTTATAGCTGTGGTAAAAATATTCAGGCTATTTTTACTTTAAGTTTACGCAGCCAAATTATGCTGGCTTCTAATTTTCGTTAGGCTATGGGCTACTTAACAGTCATTTGGTGAAGTTGTATTAAACTTTATTTTTGCAAACCTTTTACAAAAAAACTTTTTTGATCCACAGCTGTTGTGATGCTGCTGAAGTAAAATATTGTTTTGTTAAAAATAACAGTTGAATAAAATAACTGAAAAGTATCATGTGTGTTTTATTTGTTTTATAAAACATAGAAAAAGGTAGGTTCTCTTTTTAAACACTGATCCAAAATATTTATACAAATAATAAGACACACACAGGGATGGGGATAATACTGTAAAATAACTTTGTGTTTTTTTTTGCGGTTGCAAAGTTGCTGTTGTTTTAAAGCGCCTGTAACGGGAGAAGCGCATCCACTACTTTCTGGTTGGCACGTAGTTCAAGCTCACATGTATTTTGTGCAGATAAATACAATTTGTAATATAACATTTACATATTGTGTATCTAGGCTATGTGATTAATTTTATATACAATGTGTCATGTAGAAAAAGCGCTTCAGCTTCACCTCACGCTGTTATTTCTTTTAAATGTTTACTGTATTAACCACTATTGATGGTGATTTTTAATAATCTGTGTTAATTTAATTATTTTCTGAATCCTGTCATAGTTTTATCAACAACGTTTTTAACAGGGCTTTAATTAAAATATCAATTTCAATTCAATGTCGCTATGACGCACACGCCCCGCCCCTTGCTTAAGCTCCACCCCCGATTAATCGAGTACTCGTTTCTCAAACCTGTGGATTACTCGAAATGAAATATGACCAGAAATGCCCATCCCTAGACGGTAAGCACCTTTAGTGACGAGCATATCCTTGCGAGACCCAGCGAGAGTGCTGTAGATTTTACGGATCAGTTCCATGTTGTTCAGGAGAGAGTTGAAAGCATTGAAGTAGGAGAAGCTCACCATGTGAGAGGTGCCGCCACCTGCTGCCTAAGAGGACACATACAATTAAACCTTTCACAGTAACTTCACAACAAACATCTCACCAGATGGAAAACAGAGCTGCACACTTACAGACACAAGGTTTTCCTCCACAAAAGGTGTGAGCATGTGGTGTCTGATGGTGGACATGATGTCACTGAAGTCCATGGCAGAAACAGCGCCACTCTTGACCTTGTCTTTCTGTGCGAACGCCTGTCTCGCGTGCTCCAGCTGCAGCTCCTATGAAAACAAGCACAGACAGCAGAAATTAGATTTTTGCTAAAGGATGAACTTACATAGAAATTTTGCCAAAGACCAAAAGGTCAAGATTTGGATCCTGCTGGTAAAAAAATGTAAGTACACCATTCTAGGAGCCAATGATACATTACTGTAGTAAAATATAATTCATACTTTATCATATTACAATTATTAGTGTTACATATAAAATATAAATATTAATTAATTGTATTATTAAAAAATGAAATATTTCATATTAAATTAAAATATAATAATTTGATGTATTAAATCATATTTAATAATGTTATAAAATCCCACAATTTAATACATATAGTAAAATATTAATAGTTTATTGTATTAAAATTTCCCTAAATTAAATGTATTATTAATATAAAGATAATAATAGTATTTTATATCGCAATATATAATTACATTATTATTATAAATGTTGTTTAAAACTTATATTAAGGTGTAAAATATTTTATAACACGACAAATGTAACATGATATTTACATTACTCTGAGTGTGTAGAATTGTTTGGGTGTGGTACCTGCAGGAATTGGGTGAACTCCAGGTAGCTGAGACTTTTTTTTCTGTCATTGCCGAAATGCAAGCGGATGAACTCGCAGTCCCAGTTGAAAGGGATGTGGTGGTGCACGGTGGTCTGGCTGAAGATATCACGCACGTTCTCTGTAAACACACGGATAGGCTCAGATTTACACTCCTGCAGAACATAACGGGCATTGCAACATTACTGATGGTGTTTTAAAGGTCCTCTGAACACGTGAACAATGCGTGAATGAATGTCTCTGTGTTCAACGTTAAGCTGTTTGTTTGTTTAGGATAACTACAATACGATCAACTGACTCTGTAATATGGAATAAAACATTACGGGTCAAAAACACTGCGAGTTTCCTTGCCATCTACATACTGTAGGCAGCATTAAATGAAAAGGTGAATGAACTGGAATGACCTACATAGGAATCTCCATATACCACACAAATTCTAAACTCTTGGACTGATTTCAATAACGTTTGATGTCAGCATGTACAAATACAGAAGTCCATTTGAAATAAGGCTGAACATTTATTTACAGTCAATGCTGTTCTCACCGAAGGATACACATCCAGTGCCCGTCTTGTCAAATAGCTGGAAGGCCACGATGAAGAGGGCATCAGGCACACACAGCACCGACTCAAAGGCCAGAAACTCTTGGAACGAGATCAGTCTGAAAGGAAAAAAAAGAAACAAAGAAACACGCCTATGGTCATTCTGCAATATCTTTTACACACATTGCTCTTGAGCAGCAAATCAGCATATTAGAATAATTTCTGAAGTATCGTGTGACTGGAGCGATGATGCTGAAAATTCAGAAATAAATCGCATTTTACAACATTTTTATTGCAATAATATTTATTTGAACTATTTTAAATTGTACAAATACTTCACAATATTACTGTTTTTACTGTATTTCTGATTAAATAAATACAGCCTCGTTCTTGGACAAAATCTTACCGACCCAAACGTTTGAGCAATAGTGTATGTGCAATACAGAACTTACAATTTTGCCATATGTATCTGGTTGCTACTGCAAAAAATCTAATGAAAGGGGGTGAATTTCTAGATCTGAGCTGAGGTTTATGCTTCATATTAAACCATCAATAATTAGAATACAGAAAAACTACAGAGACAAAAAAGAGGATCTCACCCATCTTTTGTAGTATCTGCCACACCAGCGAGCAGCTGCACAGTTTTAGGGTTGAAATGGAGCTGCGTGTGGAGGCCCAAAAACTTCTGCACGAAATCATTGGGTGTCATGTACCGCTCTCCATCCTCCTTATCCACTACACTGGCATACTGAGGAAAAACAACCCAAACACAGTTACAGCATCTGTGTTTAATGCAAAGCATGATTAAAGAAGCATGTATATTTTCCCCATTTGTAGGGCAATTAGTATGATTTATATGCATAAAGAACAAAGAAGAACCTGAAAATCAATGTCACATATTTGAAGGGTTTTATTATGCATGCAGCCATTTAAGAAACTAAAAAGTAGTCGGCTGTGTAACATAACACCGGCTTTTTCCAAACAACTGTGTTGGCAATATGCATTTATTTACCAAGTACCAATCTCTGCCTAGTTGGACAAATGGGTGACAATCAATATTCATGTGCCACGTGAGTTGTGTATTTTCCCAGTTTTGATCGGCAGCAGCTAAACGGGACACAAAAAACTAAAGCGACATGCCCTCTGACCTTATCGAGACATTCTTCACTCATCCATCTATTGCCTTGACATTCAGGTCTTCCTCCAAACATCCATCTCACAAGCTTGAGTCCTATTAATAGAGCCACATCGCACGCAAGTCACTGAGTTACCAGACACCAACGCAGCCAAAGAAACAACTACTCTCAGCTGACAGATGCACAAGATCTCACCGGCGGAAGTGATCACAAATCACCACACCAATATAAAAGCCCTGGCTGACATTTAACAAGGGAGGAAGATTGGTTTTTCCCTACTCATGCTTGAAAATGAAGAATACACACAATAAACACACACAAGTGTCTAGACTTTCCCCAAGCATGTGAGTTTCTCTTTGAGGAAAAAGGAGATGACAACAGCGTGACAATTAAAAATGCAGCGTCACTAAGGAAATAAAGATTTAATGACAGGCCAAAGTCATGAAACTATCTACGTTTGCTTCTAAAGTTACAGAGCCGGTTTCGCATTGGAATTAACCACAGTGTAAAAGATGAAACAAGACACCAAAATTAGGCTTTTCTGCTGTGGAAACTTACCTTTTGAAAGATGACCTTCAGCTCATTAGGATCGGCCCTTTTGGTTAACTGCACCTGCAAAACAACAACAGCACAGATAACAACAGGGTTTCTTCATTTCTATAGAGGTGAATTGTGGATCTTAAGAGCGATAATCTATTATTATAGCCACAAAACCACCACGATATCTAGCAAAATGAAATGCACTGCAAGTTTTAGAGCTCTATTAAAGGTTTTTCTTTTAAAGGCTGCATCTATTAAAGGTTTTTCACCGGGTCCAAAGATGACTGAGAGACTAGACCTAGTCTAATGTTCAAAACTACATCTGTTTCTAAATGCTCACTTAAATATCAAACGATATTTGCTGTTTCAGAGCGCATTCAACATTATTGGGACTTTCAGCCTTGCACATAATGATTTAACAAAACACAAAATAACAAGTAATTACTCCACACAAACACACATGAAGTCATAAGAGTCCCTGTAGAGTCAAATAAGCACAATTTCGCCCACACAGCAACGACTGCGTAAACAAACGCTAATCTCTACCAACACAAAAGCCCGCTAAAGAGCTGATTAATGCTGTTTATCACACAATTCTAATATTATTTATGGTTTTATGATCCTCACAGACACTATATTCAGTCAAAGTCTCAGCGGGAGTGTAGTGATAAGCTCAGTGATGCTCGCGCCGGGCCGTTAAAGCCGTTAATCACTGTCTCTACTCCAACCATTTACGCATCTATTAGCCTTCCTGCAGCTAAAAACCAGCAAGTGTAATTAAAAGCCGACAGCTAAAAGAATGAAAACACAATTTTTCCGTCAAAAGCCGAGTCGCCGGAGTCACCTTGGCCGCCATGCTGCTGTCTGACGTCACGTGGGGTAGTGGGGTCGCGCACGCGCGTGGCCGAGGAGGAGCGCGCGCACCTGTGACGTCACACCAAACAAGGTCTAGCGGGATACGATCAAAGGTATTTATTCTTTATAAGATGAAGAGATTTTAAAAAGGGGATAGGATGGGAAACTATTTGCAAATATTTGTTTGTGAATGAAAAATTTACCATATAAAATAAAAAAATTGTAGTATGTTCCAGGGGGTTTATTTTTAGTATTATCATAATAAACAAGATTCCTGAAATATTATACAGAGGTATTTAAAGAAAATCCATGTATTTAGATGCTTTTATGTACGATATTTTGCATATCTTTGTAATTTCATTCACACCTGTTTTTTTTTGTTTTTTTTTCTTTTGTAAAATGTTTTATTTTATTATGCGTTTGTGTTTGTCATTTCTTTAATTTATAACTATTGGTAATTATTTTATGGATTTGTATGCGATCCCGTGGCTATGTTCTTCTTGTACTGTTTGTTCAAACAAAAACAAAAAAACAAAAAAAGGAATAATCAAAATATTTTATATAAAAATAATCAGTGGTTTAATAATGATTTGCTTTTAGTAAATCAGTTATTTAACAGCAGAGGTTTATTAATGACTTATATATATAATTTATTTCAGAATATTCACCATTGTTTTGGGAGCAATAATATCAGCAATTTGTATGCTCTTCAAAAATAGCAATCACTCCCCACTTAAAAAAGCTTCATAAAAAAGAAATTATAAAGAATCTCTTTTTATTGAAAAAATTACTACTTTATTTTTTACTAGAATAGTTTATTTAGAAATTTGAATTTGCAAAAAAATATGGTCTTTGCAACAGAAATAGGCTACTTCCTCACTAATAAAGTAAAAGAAGAATTAATTTTAGCCTGTTATGTATTTTATGGAGAAGTATACATCAAGTAACATTGATACTAAATGTTCATTTTGTCAATTTCATAACGAAACTGTTTTTCATTTATTCTGGACTTGTCATTATACTGAACAACTCTGGAAAAATATCGACTCATAATGTCATACTGACCCCTCTCATCCTTTGCATTCTTTCTTTCAGCTACTCCCATCAGGGTTTCAGTTCAGAACACCTTTTGCTAGAAGGAAGGCTTGTAGTAATATTTTAAAAAATAATTTTTATGTAGTTACTATCGTATCCTTGAGAACCTACTGAAATGTTTTGTAGAATTCAATTTAAAAAAAAAAAGAAAAGACGAGAATCCCTTAAATAATTTTCAATAAACACCTGAATATGTAACCATATATGCAGTTGCAAATGGGATAATGTATTTTGTGTGCTAGAAGCCATATGCATGCGTAAAACACATTAGACAGCACTGAATGAACTAAAAATCTGTTTCTTTAAAAATATCTTTATTGTACACGTTTTCGCAAGTAAAAAGTGCAGCATCCTACCAGATATTTTATGCACTTTTCCCCATGTTTGCGTTTTCAAAACCACATCACAACATTAAATGAGGGCTGAGTATCAAATTAAGAAGAAAAGGTTCATGACAAACAATTGAAATTCTTTTCCTCTACAACCAAACTGATATTTACAGATTATACAAAAAGTCAGAAAGTTCCAAGAGTGACAACACACTTTCCATCTGTCTTTAAGAGCACATGTGCACTGAAGCAATGTCCTTCATGTGTGCTGCTGTCCTTCACTGGACCCTGTGCTTATAAAACCAGCAGAGACCTTTAGTGAAGTTCCAGCCGAGTGAAACGGAGAGAACATACAGGAGTCCGAGCAAAGCGAAGGGATATAGAAGCACCACAGTGTTCTTTAAGAATGGAAGTGCTAAAGAAACAGGGAGAAGAAATTAGACAACGTTCAGCTTGTGGATGATAAAAATACACGGCCATAGCCAGCAATCACTCACCATTGTAGCCCAGGAATGTGATGTAAATATAGTAACCGATGGCAATAAGCCACAAGGTGTTCCCCACAAAATAGCCCAGGAACCAGTCTGAACTTATAACCACCACATCTGTCAAAAGAGTGCAAAAGATGTGTTCACAAAGTCCAAACAATACATTATTATACTCATGTTTCCACCCGTTTACTTACGGTTGATGAAGAATAGCTGTAAAAAGTGCAGAATGACCAGGAGAGGGTAGAAAGCGTTCAGATGGACGTCAAACGCGTAGCCCCACTCCACGTCGTAATCTCTGCCAGGATGTTTCAGGAGATATTTGTTTGTGACAAACCTGGAGAAGAAAAACAGGGATTCGTGTAGTTTTACAGTCACAACTTCTAATATTCTCGTAAAATTAGGCTGATTAAAGTACTTCATTCTGATTTGTCAGTCACAGCAGGCACTATTGTATAATAATAACCACTAAACTGTACAATCTGGCAACCCCAGGCAACTGATTTCCTGACTGTTAAAATACATAATAAAATAAGTCAGATCAGTACATCATGTCCATTTATTTATTTGGTAAGAAATTATGTATTATACAGGACAACGTAATTTAGTTTATTTTCTTATATAGCACATTTCTACTGCCTTCAGAGCAGCCCATAGTGCTGTACAATGCACTCCAGAAAAACCAAACACATACAATGACAAACACAACATCTTAAAAACAGAAAACATCAATTACGTCTCTCCTAAATCAGATTCAAATGCCATAAAATAAAAAAGCTTCTTCAAAGTAGTTTTAAAAGCGAACACAGAGGGTGCAGCACGAATAGCTAGAGGTAGATTATTAGATTATTGATTATTCATTAGATTATTGATTATTATAAATCGGGACCGCGGTACCTGGAGCAATCGTTTATCAGCAGATCTCAAGTTCTTAACAGGTTTATGCAAATTAACAAGATCTGACAAATACAAAGGTGCGAGACCGCCTCGCCTCGCCCCTAAGGCCTTAAAATCGATCCGATATCTAACAGGTAACCAATGCAAGGATGCTAAAATTGGAGTTATCTATCCCTCTTTCTCCTACTAGTCAATAGTCTGGCAGCTGCATTTTGAACAAGTTGTAATCGAGTTACCAATGACTGAGAAATTCCTAAATACACAACAATAATCCAATCTAGATTATATAAAAGCATGGATGATTGTCTCCAGATTTCGAGCATTGGTTTAATCTTAGATATTAACCATAAGTAGTAGAAACTAGTTTTCACCACGATATTAACGTTAGGGGTGCGCCGATCCGATCCGATATTCAGGATCGGTATCGCTTCAATACTGGCATTTTCTGCTGGATCTGGGTATCGGTCTGACGAGACCGATCCAAAGTCGATATTCTGCATAGCTACTATTGTGGTATTGTTAAGCCCCACAAAAGCCACAAACACGTTATAAAACACCATAAAGTTTTCGTGCACTATATTTCAAGTGTTGAATATGAATATTTAAGTCAAGTTCACGTAAACACTTCTCTCCGCTGCAGCTGTCTTTCATCCTTACTACAGTCAAGACGATAAAACTCTCTCCACTGTTTCTATCATACTTGATCTGGAAATAAAGTTCAATGGTTTTGCATAAAAGGATTTCATCTAGCTAGAGTCTCGTGCTGTTTCTAATCGTGTTATTTTCTACCGGGTGTCTGTTAGATCACAACACTGTTGTAGAGAGCACTATGAATGGTTCTTATTATTATTATTATCTTATTATAATATTTTTGCGCAATGAAAGATTATTAATAGCCTTTCTTGTTCGTCTCATCTGTCATACGGTGCTGCCTCATTACTGTGCAATACGTTTAAAAGAAATGTCTTTTGATTTTACAGTATATATATTTATATATAAATATATTACTTGTTTGCCATGAATGTATTTTACAACAATACAAAGAGCAATATATCATTTTTACCAGATTTATTCCTACACTTATTCACTTTTCTTTGTTCCTCAATAAATGTTTTTTTTTTCACTAATTTTAGATTTTATAAAATTGTGCACTCATGATTTTTCTAGAGTAACTTTTGCTACTGAATTATCCACTAACAGTCTATAAAAGTATTTTTGTCAGATTATAATTACATTTTCATTCATTTTTTTTTTTTTTTACAGTAAAGCAGTCTATATTTAGTAGATTGTGTGTAAAACACAAAAGCGTGATGAGCAGGTCAACACACAGGTATAGAAGTTGTACACTGCTTTAAAAAAAACTGCGCTGGTATCAGATCAATATCGGTATCGGCAGATACTCAGAATTTTTGGTATCGGTTCTGAAAAAGTGGTATCGAGCCAGCGATAATTCACGCACAGTCAGCCAGTCAAGTTTTGTTTTTCTTTTAGTATTTAGATTTTTAGCATTTATATATTATAGTATTTATTAAAACTTTTTTTTTTTTTCGGTTTTCATTTTAATTTTACTTTTACTAATTTTGTCTTTTACTTTTGCTATTTTTATTAATACATTTTTTGTATTTTGTATATTTCTATTTAATTTTTTATTTCACTTTTAGTCATTTACGTACTTTAACTTAAATGAACTTATTTCAGTTTTTGACTTCTTGTTCTTCATGTAATATTTAGATTTTATTTTACCTTTATTTCAATTGCTGAAAATGTCTACTAATTTTTGGTTTAATTTTTTAGTTTTTACATTTTTTTTTTACTTTTAATTTTGATTTTAGTTTTTGTAATTTTAGCACTTATAAACTTATTTCAGCTTATTTTTTAAATTTAAGTTTTACATCCATTATTTATATTATTCCAAAAACAAGTAATAGTAATTTTAGTTAATGATAACAACATTGCTTCATGCTGGGGTCATAATCACCCTGCTCAGGGTTATTTTATAATAATGTAAACTTTAAAAAATGTAAAATGTCAATTTCTCTTTGCAAATAAGACCTTATTCTCATATTAACAATAAAAAATTCAAAAATCCTGGATCAATACCATAGCAGCAAGGTCAAAAATAAGGTCATGCACACATTTTTGGCAGCCTTTGGGAGTGTGTGTGCCTCCTTACCACATGAGTGTGGATATGAGCAATCCGACTCCGATACAATCGATGAAAACCACCCACAGCAACAGCTTCAACGTCTCCACAAAACCCATTTCTAGAACCAGACCAAAGCCCACCGTCGACACTGCAGAGAAAACATGATTAGCGAGCCCATGTAAGATTAATTTCCAAACTCTTCCCATGCTTCATCAAAAGTGCTCACCACACAGCCAGACGCTGAGCAGCACCAGGAACGCAGGGTCGTCCCGAGCCCACTGGTCTTTGGTCTGTTTGCGGTAGTGGAAGTTGCGGTACACTTTCTGCGGCGATGTGAACAGGTAGAGCATCTGCCACACGGCAAACTCAAAATCCATCTGTCTGAAATGCAGGAGTCGCCGCAGGTATTTGTAGCGCTTGGCTCCGGCCGTGTGCCGCGCCACATCCCGCGCATTCAGGCTGCCGTTCTGCGGGGAACTCGTCGGCAACATACTGCAGTGGGATAAGAGAGAAATGTAGATATTACAAACACTTCAGCAAACCAAAGATTTATTCATTTCTGAAATAGTGAAAACATTAGCCCAAATATAATGCACAAACCTTCCTAAATGTCTCATTAAATCCCATTAGGAGTAAACTATGTGACTAAATTTGAGTGGCTGGGCCATTACCAACAATTATAGCTTAGTCTGTTTTGACAAAACGATAAAAGTCCAACTTTCCATTAGTTTCATTACAGTAAGTGCTGTCTCTGTCTGAAAACTTCTAGAAAACTACATCTATTCATGAAAATAGTTTGAAAGAAGCCTGTGCTATAGTCTATGATCAAATGTATTGTCAGTTCTTCTGCTTCCTTCACATATGATCTGCTGTAAACATGTCGAGCTGATCCAAGATCAGTCCTTTTACTCTTGTTTGATTACACAGCACAACTGACAGAAACACTACAGTATCTCCAACACTGCAACAAACTCAAATCAGTTTTAAAAGTAAACCTGCTATTGTTAACGTATGGGTAAAAGGTGATGTTTTATTAAGAACAAACCATGTAAAGCATTAGAGTGGCTGGGCCTCGATCCTACATAATAACCTGCATGTCGCTCCTGCTCGGTGTGTATAAATATGACACTTACCTGCTCTACGGCAGTATCAGCAACTAATAAAGCAAAGCTCTTTTTAATCAGAGTATAAAAAACAATGCAGCAACCGTGACATGTCAACTTCCTGCCTCGTCCGAACACGTAGCAGGGCAACCGATTGAGTGACGTCGCTTCCGGTTTCAAAGCATTCTGGGAAATGTAGTTTTGGGGAGAGAGCAGCGTTTCTAGAGATTACAGGCCCGCTCACTCATAATATATATATATTAATAGATTGGATAAAATATTAAACTCACATTTTTATAAGATGAAAATCATTTGCGTTCTTTTATCACAATGTCAAATTTGGCTCCAATAAAAAAGTCAATTTAGTGTGAAATAGCTATAGCTGCTGGTTTCTTCAGGCTCTAATAAAATGTTAAAAACAAAGAAATCCACCTCACTAGAGAATAACGAGAATGGGAAATGTTTACAATTAAGAAAATCTCATACCTTTGTTTGTGTTCTGTTTATTTCCTTACCAAATAATAATTATAAGACTGAGTTTGACCATATTTCTGAAATATGCACTGGCATGTAATTGTAGTTATAGAAATATCCCTTGAATTACAATACAAGCATATTCATGTTTGACCGTTTGATACACTGTAATATGTTTTAGTAAAAAATGATTTTAATCATTGTATTTATTAATTTTGTCCTTTATTTTATACAAATATTTTTATATTCTGATAGGTGAAGGTTCAGAAGACACTTATGATTAAAATCAATTTAATAAACCATATACAACTGTTTTCTGCATATTTAGAAACAACAGATGACGCTAAAGTACTTTATTCTTTCCTTTGTCACGTTGATGTAACTCTTCATGCACTGTCATAACTTCTTAACAGCAAACATTTATTAAATAATTATAATAATAAATAAAAAAAAGATTCTGAGTAATAATTCTAACAAAAATCTTTATTTTTAATAGGCTTCTATATGCTACTGTGAGAGTTAAAAGCAAATAGTTTATCACCTGTATTTTGATCAATGGAGATTTTTGTTTTTTTTTAGTGAGCAGTGTTTTCACTTTCTAAAAAACTTCACTTTTTCCCTACAAAAGAGTAATTGCCTCTATTTTAAGTAAGCGAGCGGAGAATAGTTTTTATTTTTACCTCCACTTTGCTTGGGGGTCACTCACTGGAGAAGAGCACATCTCAGGTGCTTCTGTGCCATTTGGAGCAGTTCTTCTTTCCGAGGCGTTTAAAAGCACATTTTGAGGCCTCATATTTATTTAATAAGCACCTACCATCTCATCTTTCTTTTACCTCTTCATTCTGTTGTCCCTCATGACTCCCAGGCTATTCATGTGGTGGATTGTAAAACACTGTGAACATCACCTCAGAAACAAGGTTTATTCATGTCATTGTGGAACACTGACACAGTTTTGGTAGCTTGTCATCACAATAAATGAAAAAATAATTCTTAGTCTTTCCATCTTTCAAGTGTATAAACCTTCACATTTTAAAATATTTAACAAAATAGGGAAATAGAATATAATAAATAAAACATATGAAAAATATATTTATATAAATACATTTTCCTGATATTTTTTAACATAATATAGAATTTTAATATAGTTTTATATGCATGGGGGGACATTTATGATGATATTATGCATAGAAAGCATCAAAATGATTATGATTACATTAATAAACTCAGTCAAAATGAGAGTATAGTCTCTGTGCAGCTCTGTGAAATGAGAAGTGATGAATGGCTGATCAAGTGAAGGATTTCCAGAAAGAGCAATGAAAATGAAAGAGGTTCAAATGCTTCTCCTGACACGGTCAAACGTCATTTCATGACACACGGCACTGCCATTATTTACAGGAGCGCTAGAGGGCGCTTCACTTTAAAACGTAAGATAGGGTCGTAATAAGCTGCTTGCACATACGACCTATGGGGTCGTTTTTTGGAGGAGGACAGTCTCTCTCCTGATGCTGTTTGCGTTGCTAATGAAGACCAGCCTCTTGGATTAATTGAGCTTTTTTAACATGTTTCAATTCAGTTTACTGAAACTATGACACTCTTTCGTTGCTAAAATAATGAAAGTAAAACAAAAAATATATATATATATATTTTTTTTTTTTACAAAAGATTTGTTAAATGTTACTCATTTTAATTTAATTCTTGAAAGGGAAGCTTTGGAATTTCCCTTAATCTGACGGGACAGAGCAGAGAATGACTTCATTGTCACAAAGACGCATGTGATCATCAACAAGGCAGTTATTTTAGATTGTGCTAAATTTACAGCGCATTTCAGCTCCAAAAATACAGTCTAGATAAAAAAGCCCTTTTATTCATTCTTGGCTCTTTTAATTTTTGTAATCAAGTGTAGAATGTGATCACAGCTTAAGAGTTAGCAAATCACAAAACAACATGGCATTAAGAATGTATGTACTAAGAAAAAAACTATATATGAAGATGTTGTTTTGGCAAAGCTTTGGGCAATAGTTTAAAATAACTTTAAGCGTGAAGTTTAAAGGTTTCAGTCAGAGAAATGCAGCTAACATGTTTGATAGTTACTTAGATAGATAGATATATGGATAGGTCATAACTTGAAAGCTCCATAGAACAAGATACCGTTTGGTCTCAGAGTAATAATAATCATTTTAAGCAGTAGTATATGTGTAAATGGGGCAGACATAAATCTTCCTGTTGCTGAAATCTGAAGTTGAGAGGGTTCACCGCTTCTGTACCTCTAGTGGCGTTAATGTCGACACATGTTAAGAGCCTGTTTGATCACACAAATCCATTACGAACAGTCGCCTTTCATAGTATTAAAGGAGACTGAAGTACAGAGAGGTGAAGATTAACCTGTTTTGCTCTGTTTAATTCCCATGTTGACAGCAGTGTTGTGTTGGTATGACTCACATTATGATTCACATTGAATAAAACCGCTCTCTTTTGATGAATCTGCTACAGCTTTGTGTCTCAAACGGGTCAGACACAGGCGGTAGAAATCTGGGTACGACATGCTTGAGAAAATCAACAAGAGATGTTTTTAAAGTCAACAACTGGAGCTATCCATTTAAGAAATTGGTCCTCTTTTGTAAGCCAGACCATCAGCTTATATTTTCATAATACTCGGCTCTTAATTTTCCTCAGAATTATTTTCTGCACCTACAGGCTCAGAACATAGTTATGAAAATGAATAGCAGAAGATTTAACTGTAATAGCCAACTAATCATCTGTCCACCCAGAACCAGAGGGGATTTTTGTTGGATAATACACTATTTGACTGAAAAAGAATGATCAATATGTAAGCACTGCTCAACATGGCTAATTTTATTAATCATAGTCTGTGTTGTACTGTCAGTCTGGCTTGAAAATCACCCAGCAAATTGTGTTTGCAGTGGACTGTGAACTTCTCTCCTCCTGAAACACTGTTGAATTGACTATATTTACTAATAGCCCACACAACCTATGAGATGTCAGCATGAAAGGGAAGTTGTTTCAGGGTGGGGCATGTTTTACATTTTGATGAAAGATTATGAAAACTAATATTTTACTATTGAATTGTGCACAGTAAGACCAGAAATGTATTTTAAATACATTACCATTTAAGTTAAAGAAACCTGAAAAAATGCATAATGGTTTCCACAAGAAATACTGTTTTCAACATTGAAAATAATCAGAAATGTTTCTTGAGTAGCAGATCAGAATGATTTCTGAAGGATCACGTGACACTGAAGACTGAAGTAATGATGCTGAAAATACAGCTTTGCATCACAGGAATAAATTGCATTTTAAAATATATAAGTAACTTCTTTCAAAAGCAATTTGAAATCTTACCAACACAAACTTTTTACATTCTGACTTTACGCTCACGTTAACTCGGATGACCTGCTTTCTTATCTACAGTATGTGCATTATGTAAATGCTTGAATAATCCATGAATCAATGCAGACATCTTGAAGATGGCAGTTGATTTGCTGACCACAGCAACTCGAGTAAGAGCAGCTGACAGGGATGATTTTACTGCAACAGAGAAAGAGAAAAATGTTAGTGCAAGATCAAAATTAGCACAGCAAATCCAACTTCTTGTAACATAAACTAAAATAAAGGAACCCTATACCATTCAAAAGTTTGGGATAATTTTTGAAAGAATTCTCATATGCTCTCCACATGCATATATATATATATATATTTCTTCAGTGTTGTCACATGAAAAGATATAATATAATATTTACAAAAATGTGAGGGGTGTACTCACTTCTGTGAGATACTATATCTATATATATATATATATATATATATATTATTGAATTTTCTATTGTTTACTGCAAAATGTAATTTATTCATGTGATGTAAATTTCAGCATTATCGTTACTCCAGTCTTTAGTGTCACATGATCCTTCAGAAATCATTCTAATATACTGATTTGCTCATTTTGCTGCCCAAGAAACATTGCTTATCATTATCAATGTTTTGCTTATATTTTTGTGGAAACCATGATACATTTTTCAAGAATTCATTGATGATATATAATTTTACGTCATTGCTGAATAAAACTCTTAATTTATTTAAATAAAAATAAAACAAAAAACAAAAATCTTACTGCTCTTAAATCTTTGAATGGTAGTGTGAAAGAATCACTAGCAGTTAAAGGGTGTCAGGGAGTCTCTGTCACCAGTCACCAGCTCTGGATTCCTGATTTGACGTTGTTCTCCTCCGCTCCTGGATCATGAACTCTCCATGAACCTGCACAGAAACCAAATATCAGTATTCATCTAAGAATCATTGAACTTGACTTTCTGTTGGATTCTCACCTGCCTTGCTCCAAACGATCACCCCTTGCTCCTCATGTAAATAAACTTGCATGTCTTTCACTTACATGTTGTCTCCAGCTTGATTTGTGACAAAGGGACAGGTTAAATAAAATAAGTAGTATAAAGTATTTAGTGAAAAAGGCCTATCAAAGATAAAAAATGACAAAAAAGCACCATATCAAAGTAATCCGTGGGACTCATGTATTCAGAGTCATCTCGATCAGACGATAGTTATTTGTGAAACTGAAGTCAATTTAAGCTATTATCGGACAATATTTCACTACTTCATAACTCTCAAATCATGCTTGGGTATATTCAAAACTTCTCAAGTTCACTTTGAAAAAGCTTTGTCCATTGAATGACTACTTACATGAGCGTTAATGAATTGGCTGAAGCATGTGACAACGAATCTTCATAAATCTCCATGCACTTCAAAAGGTTAGAGAACAGCGGTGAATAGTGCCAATTCATTTTCTGAACTATTAACATACCTTAAACTAAATCAAAGAAAGACAGAAAAAAATGAATAAATACATTCATACTCATACTTTCATACTCATGTAATATTAATGCCTGTAAGTGCAGAGGAGGAGAGAATAAGAGAAAGAGTGCTGACCTCCTAATGACGCCTACTGTGCCCTACTTCTGAATGCTGTCAGATCTAAACACCAACACATCTCAACTTAACACAATGATTTAATCAAATGCATCCCAGGAGAGGAATCAGAAAACTATCACAGTCATATTTAGGAGATGCAGTCCAAGAAATAACGAGGAAGACAGAGGAATTACATCATTTCTCTTTAGCTACAGATGTGTGTGTGCGAGATGGTGAGATCATGATATTCACCCTGAAAATTATACTTTTTTTTCTTCTCTACTGGCAGTGAACGAGTGACTGGAAATGACACACCCACATAATCAAACACACACACACACTCACACACTCCTACACGCCTCTATCACTCATAAACACACTCCGGCTCCAATTCATCCATGCAGTATTCCAATACGACATCTCTCTTTGACTCTCGCTGTCAGCTCTGATTAAAGAGGCTAATCACTGTGACTCTGAAAATAGAAGGGCATCAGTGCTGTGTGTGGGTATAGAGACGAACGTCCTATAATAATCATCCATCAGAATTTCTCAGCCAACGCAATTATTGCAGAATATCTGTGTCTGAATGTGTGAAAGCTCTTAGATCTCCATTGACTACATCAGTGATTCTCAACTGGTGGGTTACAATCAAAAAATGGGTCACAGGTCTTGCAAAATGCAAGTAATATAACTAACCATGAATATAATCATGCATGGTTAGGATAGAAAACACTCCCCAATCAAACTTGGTGCAAATTCATGTCATTTGGTAGAAACTGTAGACCAAACAGGGAGAAGCTAAATAGACAGGTTGTATGATGCCCAAAATCTGAAAACAAAACTTTGCAAGGTAATAGAAAATGCAACCTAGAACACATTAAATATGAGTTGAGGGTTTGGTATTGTGTTGGTTTACCACATGACGTCTAAACATTCAACATAAAGCATACAGTATAAATGCATGGCATTAAATTGAGGCTGTCCACATGTGCTTAATACTATGAGGTTATTAGATGAAAACATAATCATAAATTTTACATAATCTGTTAAATTGATGAAAAAACAATAGAGAAGATAACTATGAAAGTGCATAGTTTCAACTCAAAAACAAAATAACTAAAACATTGCATCAAGACATAGGGAAGTTGTGGCCTAATGGTTAGAGAGTCGGACTCGTAATCCAAAGGTTGCGTGTTCGAGTCTCAGGTCCGGCAGGGATTGTAGGTGGGGGGAGTGAATGTCCAGCGCTCTCTCCACCCTCAATACCACGACTGAGGTACCCTTGAGCAAGGCACCGAACCCCCAACTGCTCCCCGGGCGCCGCAGCATAAATGGCTGCCAACTGCTCCGGGTGTGTGTTCACGGTGTGTGTGTGTTCACTGCTGTGTGTGTGTGTTCACTGCTGTGTGTGTGCATGTTGGATGGGATAAATGCAGAGCACGAATTCTGAGTATGGGTCACCATACTTGGCAGTATGTCACTTCACTTCAAGACAATCAATGAAGATTTCCTGACAGCAACCACCAATTTATATGAGTTTGTTTTGAACAGATTTGGAGAAATTTAACATTATATTACTCACCAATGGATCCTCTGTAGTGAATGGGTGCCGCCAGAATGAGTCCAAACAGCTGATAAAAACATCACAATAATCCAGAAGTAATCCACATGACTAATCCATTGTAATTCTGTGATGGAATGCTAAATTTCTCAAAATCTGATGAAGAATCAAACTCATCTATATCTTGGATGGCCTGAGAGTGAGTACATTTTCAGCAAATTGTTAATTTTAGATTAACTATGACTTTAATATAAATATTATACTCTAAACTTTATATAAATATTTTTATTGAAATATATATCTTTCTTTTGATTTGACCCGGACATGCTTTGATGTTAGATGTTTCTTTAGATGTGTAAATAGCTGAAGTGAATGTCTTTCTCTTTCTTTGTGTTTACACACACACACACACACGTTTCATTATCCTTGTGGGGACTCTCATAGGCGTAATGGTTTTTCTACTGTAAAGACCGTATATTCTACTGCCCTACACCTACCCTACACACTTAGCCTTTACAGGAGACTGTTTGCATTTTTAGATTTTCAAAAAACTTCATTCTGTGTGATTTAAAAGCTTGCTTACCCGTGGGGACCTCAATTTAGGTCCCCATCGTGACACAAGTCCCCATGAGTCTGTGTGTATTCAGGTTTAAGTCCCCACCGGTATATAAAAACAAACACACACACATACTCACACACAGCTGAGTTATATACATGCTCACAAAACCAACAGTTGATCAATCAGATATCAAAGACGAGCTTCAAAGCAGCTTCAGATCTGTGATGAACTGTAGTTAATATAAAGACAAGCTCTGGCTGTCGATCGTCCATTGATTGACTGTTCTTACAGAGATCTGTTTTTAATACTGACGGCTCAGAGGGAGTTTAGGACTCCACTGAGTTCATTTCATGTGATTTCCAGGCGTTTCAGTAAACTTCAACATTCAAAGATTTATAGCAGAAATGAATGGTGAGTTTCTTTACACCTGTGGCAGTATATAATAGGCTATGACTGACAGCTCAATCGGTAAAGTCCACTAGCGTACTAATACTTCTCATTCAAACTGACATAAGTGCCTGTACTTATTGTGATGGACAGTTGCTCATTTCTAATTTCCATTTTCTCAGATCTCAGGACGGTGTCTGTCAGTCATATTGCAGTGTTATTGAAATGTATAATTTTTCAGATCAATGACATTTCTCTGTTGATTGGCAGGTTTAGGACATGAGAGTACAATACCTTCCCTCAGCAGTACTTATTGCCTGTGAGAATATCACACAGCATTTTTGTGCAAGTAATCCTTTAAAAACATCTGATTAGATGGTAAAAGGGCCTTGATGGCTTTCCAGTTGGCAAATTCCCCATAATAGCGTTTGAACCCCAATACCTGCCTCAGTTCCTTTGCCAAATACCACGTTATCCAACCTCACATGATCTCGCAGCCTTTGAACCTGCTCATTCCTTGTCAAAGCATTTTTCATTGTTAAATGGTAAAATATGTTTTATTTAGTATCAAATGATTGCTTGTCAAATACAGACATGAACATTTAAGGATAAAATTATGAATATTTCTTCCACTTTGGACACTTTGATTAGTGTTACTTTTCTAATAAGGAGACAAAAGTATTAGTGAAGAGCAGGCATTTGAGACAATTATGAAAAAATATATCAAGAATTCAAATTAAAGTAAAAATAAATAGGCCTATTAGCTAATAAATATAGTATAGTCAGAATTAGAAAAGTGTTTTTTAAGAGAGTTTATTTTCTTTGAGTTCTGCAGAATAATTTATCGGTTTGTAAAGATCCGTGTTGGTTTAGTGCGACCATTTTCCTCTCCCAGGGGCTAATATATTAGTTATATTTGTTTTTTACTATGTTAATGAACCATAGGAAGGCTACGAAGCAACGTCAGCATAAGATCATTAATATTCATAAGCGAAGCTTCATCATAGGCGCGTTACGGCGCAATGGCAAGCACGCCCTAATTAATATTCATGAGCCGAGCGGTAGCAGCAGGACCCGGTGTGAGGCGCTGCTGTCGGCGAGAGCTCAGATGCCTTCACAGACCTCAGCAGAGACTTCTGAACAGCTCTTACACTGACATTACTACTGGATCCATCTGACTGGAGAGGTAAGGTCATTCTTACGGGTTTCCTTACAAAGTATGACCATGTTTACTGCGAGTTAAGGTATTAAAGTGAGTTTTACAGAAAGTTGTTTCTGGAGATTTTTCAGTATGATGTTTAATATTTTTGCGTAGTTTTGAAAAATTGGTTTCCATTGGCCATGTCTGTTTTATTCACTTTACAATTAATGACACTGATTGGAAATGTAGCTGTTGTGGTGTAAACAGTAATGTAAGCGCAGGCCAGTAGAGGGCGATAGCGAGTTTACAGTTATTATAATTCTGGATGATTAATATTACCTGTTAATGATTTACAAACAGTCTGCCTTTGTTTTGTTTATGCATAATGGACATTGTATCATGCATATATATTGTACATCAGAATTCTTAATGATTCAGCTTTTGAAGTATGTAGGTTGTTTTAGGATGGGTTTTTTCATGCAGTGGATGGACACTGTAGTCTTATCAGTATGTCTTGTCAGGAACAGACATTTTCATCCTGCCGGCATGAGCAAGTTTAAGACAGGAGTTTTGGTAATGCAGAGGTTCAGCACTTAGAAAAACTGCTATATGAAACTGCATTTTCTCATGCATCTGGACAGACCACCCTCATATTTTCATTAATAACAGCATAACCTCTGGCCTTGTCATAATTACCTCTGCACGTGATTTCTCTCCTGGCTCTCTTCAGCACTTTGTGAAATTATATGTTAAAGTGCATTCCATCAGAATGCTTGACTTGAGGAGCATATTTTGCTTTCTTTTTGTGTTTACTATTAAATCAGGAATTTATGGCTGGACATATTTGAATCATTTTTTTAAAATAGCAAGCAAGTAGATTTTAGTTAGCATTACAGGCTTTCAAGAGTTTATTACACAGTTTGTATATGCCCATTCAGTATTTATTGTCTGTTTTGCATAATGCATATGTTTATTAAGTCAGTTCTCAATTATAATGGTCTCGTGATCAAATCAGGTCTCATGAAGCAAAAAAAGACACAAATGAGATCATTGTTGATATACGGTAAGAATATACAGCTATAAATTATAATTGGGATTGTCATATTGAGATCGATGACTTTGCAGACTTTGGTGTCTTGGTGAATTTGGGCATAGTTTGAGACATTGTTAAGATCTCTTCTGAAAAGCTAATGGAGACACGTCTGATGTTACCGGGGTGTTTTTCTCAGACACCAGGACATCTCCCTTTTCTCATTTAATCTCTGTGTTGAAGAAACAACTGAAGCCATAAACAGATTTGCGATTTCTCTCTTTCTGATGAACAAAGCACATGATCTCTTAAAGTGTATGTCAAACTTACAGACGATGCTTTTCATATGCTAATCCGCAGTCGTGGTTTAAAATGAATATGTCTCTGTCTCATTGGCACTAATCGGCTGTAATCTGGGTTAGTACAGGGGTTACTGGATAAAGAAATACCCCAGTTACCATATATTCCCCAATGGCCACGAGCACCGTTTCAGCAGTTATCAAACATTTAAAGGTGCATTTTAAAAGTCTGTTACATGAATTATTGCTGCGGCAAGAACAAAATCATTAATATTTAATGTAGGGGTGAATGAACAGAACTGACCCAATAGTCATGCTGTCGAACGATGACAACAAACCTAAATCCACCCGCTTAAAAATATCCTTATAGATGTTTAAAGTTACATTTATTAATTATAAACTAATGCATTTAAAGGTATGTTTACATTAAATATTATATTTTACATGCATATTAACCCTCACATTTACATGGTCTTTTTGTGCAAATATTCAAATCCATAAAATTTTTAATTAAACATTCTGTTTCACTGGAAAATATGTTACATAATGGAAATAAAATAGGTAGTAAAATTAGTATTGTAATCGTAATACGGTTGCTAGTGCACTTCTTTTGAAATTTTAGGTGGTTGCTATATTACTAAGCAATAATTCACCCAAAAAATTAACTCAACTCATATTTACTTCATCAGATTTAGAGAAATTTAGCATCACATCATTTACTCACCAATAGATCCTCTGCAGTGTATGGGTGATAAAACATCATAATAATCCAAAAGTAATCCACACGACTCCATCAATTTACATCTTGTGAAGAGAAAAGATGCAAGTTTATGAGAAACAAATCCATCATTAAGACTTTTTAACTTTAAACTGTCACATTTGGCCAAAATATGAGTCCATAGGCTAATCTATAATACTGCGTTCTCCAGTGAAAAAGTCCATCCCCTCTTGTCCTTTCACATCTAAATCCACCCGCATTTTTGTTATATTAATATAGTTTTTGCTTGTAAATGCTGCTTTATCTGCATATTTCGCTCCTGATTCAGATAAATACTTTTTCACTGGAGAAAGCAATATTATTGATCGAGGACTTGTAACTGTTTGAAGTGATGATTAAAATGTTATTTTAAACTTGCGTGGATTATTGTGATGTTTTTATCAGCTCTCATTCTGACGGCACCCATTCACTGCAGAGGAGCCATTGCTGAGCAAGTGATGTAATGCTACATTTCTCCAAATCTGTTCCGATGAAGAAACAAACTTCGAGTGTGAGGACATTTTCAGCAAGTTTTCCTTTTTGGTTAAACTATTCCTTTAACAGAACAACTCATGAAACTAAGTTTTGGTCTATAAGAACCATTAAATTTAAAAGTTTACTCAAAACGATGTGGTGCTGTCAGAAAGTGACTCTATGGCCCTAGTAGAGTCTCAGCGATTCTGACAGGTCACCATTGAAATGTGATACCAAAGTAGAGACTTCCCTCTGTCAGCTCAATTAGTCGCCTCGACATGACCCTTCAACCCCATTCTGTCAGCCCTCGCTCTCTGTTTCTCTCATATCTAGCATCGGTAAGTCACTAGAGTGGAGACAGAGTGCAATTTGAGAAACGCAAACCTTGCAGAGTTAGACAAGGACACGGTGGAAAACTTGCTCTCTGACAGTGTTTGTAACCTCAAGGTTCTTTCAGAGAGCCGTTCGAACTCAGTGTCTTGATTTAAATCATCATTCAATAGCTGCTGGTCCGTTAGCTGGCCTAGACATCCTTATTTCACGAGAAACCTGTCAGAAATGCCCTGAGCTGGGTGCTCAAGACACAAGACTTGAGGAAAAACGTGGAGTCTTTCCTTGAAGTTGATGTTTGCTCTTATATATTTATGTTAACATTATACACTACAGTTCAAAGGGTTGGGTTCGGGATATTTGTAATGTTTCTCTTGTAGCATGAAGTTTCAGCATCATTCATGTGTCCTACAGTCATACATCTGATAAATGTAAAGTTCTTTAGGCATGAATGAAAAATGTCTGGGGAAGCTGCTTCATCAGAAACATAGTTGGTGATATTTTCCTGGTAATATGTTTGGTAAAATTGGACTTTTGGGGCTGTCAAGCTTTAAATATGACAAAAGCACAATGTAGAATCAGCTTAAATTTCTGTCTTTTTTTCACACGGAGCTATAGAAAGGCTACTGAAGAAGTCAGAATATAGGAATAAGTCTTTTATGTTATTTTGTTATTATGTTATTTTTGCCTTTGTTGGCACAAGACAATATAATTTTTGTTGTGGACATGATCATTTTTCAAAATTGTTTTACTATGCATTAAAACATACCAAGGTAATTAATATGCTACATATGCATATGGAGAATTATGGATGAATGCTCTGGTAAATATTCATTTAGAACAATGTAGGGATTATGCATGGACTCAAAATAGAATAAAAGATGTGCTCAGGGGAATCAGAACGTATTATTTATTAAATTGTTCAGGTGTGCAATTATCAAGAAATTTGAGTATACGAAAAGAAACAGCTGGAGTGCACTTATTTGGACAAACCTGACTGAAATTGTTTTTCACATGATATTATGACATGACATTTTTACTTAAAAGCTTATGCTTGAAATCAGTTTTGTAGACATATAAATTGTGCCACATATCAAATTGTTTACAAAAATAAAATTGGATGAATTGGACCATATTTGTGAGTTTGAATAGAATTATGTCTGCATTGAACATTTATTTGTGTCTGTGCGTGTGTGTAACATTCTAGCAGGTATTTTTTATAATTAATGTTAAGTGCATGATTGGGTCTAAGTGAAGCTGCCACAGTAAAGGTCAAGTTCGCTGCTGCTTTGAGGTCATGTTAATTCAGTCAGTGAAAATAGAACCAAATTAGACCCTGCTCCTCATAGAAATGGTCATTTTTGTTGATTACAATGGAAATAATTGCAGTAATTCCAACATTTAGTGAGATTTATGCTTAAAACAACTGAAAATGTCTGCCTAGAACAAGGCGAAATGTGAAGATTTGATTTAAAAAGCAAGACTTAGTGGCTGTCGAGCTCTAAAATGAGGAAAGGATAAATGAGTGCATTAGTGTGGGATGTAAACCTTCATAAAATAAACATAACTTTTGTACTGTTAGTAATATTTCAAGATGAACACTTACTGGACTGAAGCAACTGAAGTTTACTTGATTATCCATGCATCTATCTATCTATCTATCTATCTATCTATCTATCTATCTATCTATCTATCTATCTATCTATCTATCTATCTATCTATCTATCTATCTATCTATCTATCTATCTATCTATCTATCTATTTAAATTTTTAATTTTACTTTATCAGTGCCTAGTCACACGTTTTTAATGACTTTATCATTATTAAATATGGAAAATAGTAATGTTGAATGAATAGATGGTGTATAATCTGCCTTTTCTTGCTTGTGTTTCCTCCTCACCTGCCTGTCTTCCTTCCAACCAGAAACCTCATCTTAAACCTCAGCACTCTTTTACAGTAATCTAAACCACTAGTGGAGCGCTAAACCTCAGGTTAGACCGAAAACACATCAGCCTATACTAGCGCCACTGTTCTCCACTTCAGCCTGTGTCGCTTGTGGTCAGGAAGCGGAGAAAAGATAGATGAGGGAAAAACTGGGTGGAGACCCACACTTGTGATGAGGAACTGCGGGTTTTCCAGATCGGCTGCATCATGTTGGGATGGTGAATGGATGAATTGGGCTGGAGGAGCCGCGTCAGGGGCCGCTTGTGGAAGCTGATTGTAGTACAGCACAGAAGCTGTGCAGCGAGACCCGAGGGGCTGGAGGACAACACTGCCAAGCTTGTGTGAAATGGGTCAAGCTCAATGTTTTAAATATTAAAGCAAATATTGCTGTTCCCAAGGCCCGGCCGCACAGTGACGTGCTCTGTCAGGCACAAGAGAGTCATTGATGCTTCTGGCTGCAGTGGGGTGTGTTGTGTTTTAAGTGGGGTCTCTCACCCCTGGAGGGTCTGTGCACCTCCAGACTGGGTTAATCAAACAAGCAAGTCTTTTTAAGAGAAATGTGTTTTTATAAGACACGATAGCTATCTTTTTTCCTATCTGTTCATCCGTCTGGTTAGCGCAGAGGATTTAACACTACTGCTTGACAAACCTCTACTAATGGAAACTTAATAAGCATACTATACCTGGGGGTACCAGCTTGCTGCTTGCACTTTTCATATGAATGTATGTGACTCTTTAATATAAATTATATATGTTTTCCATAAAGTATTTTGTAAACATTTGTTTTTAAAGCTGTAAAGAGTTGTTATTGTTAACTTTAAAGTTACATTTTGGTTACTTAAAATAAGTGTTAAATGAAATAAAATCTAAAGAACTAAAAAAAAAAAAAAAAAAAAAAAATATATATATATATATATATAGTGTGTGTGTGTACATACACTACCGGTCAAAAATTTGGGATCAGTAAGATTTTCAATATTTTTTAAAGAACTTTTAAAAAGAAAACAAATTAATATTATTACGATGTAAAATAACATTTTTCTATTTTAATATACATTAAAATCTAATTTATTTCTGTCATGCAAAGCTGAATTTTCAGCATCATTACTCACATGATCCTTCAGAAATCATAATAATATACTGATATATTATCAGTGTTGAAACTGTTGTCCTGCTTAATATTTTTTTGGAACCTGTGATACTTTTTTTCAGGATTCTTTGATGAATTAAAAAGTTAAAAAGAAGAACATTTATTTAAAATAGAAATATTTTTTAACAATATATACTATCGTTCACTTTTATTCAGTGTGTTAAGTTGATAAGAAGTGATAGTAAAAATGTATATTGTTAGAAAAGATTTATATTTTGAATAAATGCTGTTCTTTTAACTTTTTATTCATCAAAAAATCCTGAAAAAGTACAGCAGTTTCCAAAAAAATAAAAAATCTGGCAGCACAACTGTTGCCAACATTAATAATTCTAATAATAAATCAGCACAATTAGAATGATTTCTGAAGGATCGTGTGACACTTTACACTTGAATGATGCTGAAAATTCAGCTTTGCATCAGAGGAATAAATTATGTTTCAAAGTATATTAAAATAGAAACCATTATTTTATATTATAATAACATTTTGCAATATTACTGGTTTTTTTGCTGAAATAATTGCAGCCTTGATGAGCATAAGAAACGTCTTTAAAAAATATAAAAAATCTTACTGATCCCAAACTTTTGATCGGTAGTGTGTGTGTATATATATATATATATATATATATATATATATATATGTATGTATATAACTTTTTTTTTTTTACTAAAACTAATAAAAATGACAAACTTTAGCTAAAATGAAAAAAGGAAATATAAAAATAAAATTCAAGATATTAATAAAATCAGTAATAGTATCTTGATAGATATAAATGAGAAGATATAATTCTTTTCTGTTTATAATATTTTTATTTTAGAGTATTATGGCTAATTATTTATGGGCGAGTTTGAACAAACCCCTAAATTTAAAACTTAACTCATCCTGAATGGATGGACACTTCAAATCATCCAACTTATGACCCATTCACACCAAGAACGGTAACTATAAAAGATGACTATAAACATTTTGAAAGTATGGTTGTATTAGGAATAGTGCGGTGTGGCCATTATTAACCTGAATGTTATGTGTTGCTTCCGGTGTCATTCCCTTCCAGTTATTTAAGCCACACAAAAACCAGTCCATTATGCTGCTTGATCATGCAAACTCGTTTGTTATCATATTTTAATTCATTATCATAATCATAAACACATGAGCAGCCACCTAGAAATATGCTAATAAGCATTCAAAACACCTTCTGGCAACCTGCGCAAACACCCTGGCATTATATTTGCGTGTGTTGTAGAGCTATAGGTTTAACTTACGGAAATCATCGACTGCTGTCAGAGTGTGAATTGCAGTGAAACGTACAACTCTGCGGTCGAGATTCACACTTTTGACGTCAGTGTTCCCAAGTTAATTCACAAGTTGTTTGACGTTGTGGTGTGATGAGTGAAGAAGCCACACAGATGAGTTATGGCATGTTTTCTAGCAATGCAAAATAAGTCTAAATGATTCTAGCAAAGGATTTCTTAAGCAATTAACATACTGTATATATGGCCTCATAATATTTACTTTTATGTGGAACAGAAAAGGGAATATTATTTTAGCTTCAGAAATACTAATGTAGTTTTTAGTAATATTCTGAAGTTGTTTTAGTTTTAAAAACATTTTCATAATATGTATATTTTAAAATTTAAGTTAGGTTAGTTTTAATAATTTTATTGTCATTATTTTTACAATTTTTTATTTTATTTACATATATAATATATATTATACATTTTATATATATATATAATTTTATATTAATATAATATTATATTATAACTAATATTTATTATTTATATTATATATTTTAATTAATTTTTATTTCAGTTTTAGTTTCAGTTATTTTAGTATATCAATGAGAAATTTCAGTTAACGTTTATTTTATTTTAAATAACACATTTTTAATGGGTTTAATTTTAGTTATGAGAAATTTCAGTTAATGTCAAATTTATTTTAAATAACACGTTTTTTAATGGGTTTAGTTTTAGTCTAATAACCCTGACAGAAGTTTGCAGTTTGACGTCATTGATGTCAAATCTTGCGTATCTTGTCCATGTAATATGTACAGTTCAGTCTGTTTTATATATAAATCTATTTCAGAAGGCACGAAATATAGGGCTCAAGTCATACAGACCGCTTCTGTGATACTTCTGGTGTTCTTTGTGGAGCTTGACAGATCACGGTGTGCTTTTGTTGCATGGATGTTATTCAGAGCATCTCCTTTAGGATTCAATGAAAGTCATATGGACTTTGAATGACATGAGATTTTCACTTTGGGTGAACTGTTTTTTTTTAAATAAGACGTGAATCATACTTCCAGGCAGTGACCTGTCAATAGTTGTGGACGAGGCCATTTTTTCCCCTTCCAGATGTGACGTAAAGTTTCCTATGTGCACAGTAAGTTTAGTGTGTGATTTCACAGGAAAACTCTGCATCTGTTTTCACAGGGGAGGAAAAACAGCGCTGCATTCATGACATCCAGATAGCCGGTCCCAAAAGTCGTAAGTTCGATCCCAGGTCGTGTGACCCATGAACTGTAGAGTTTCTGAGATCTCCAGTCATCACAGTGCTCTTGATTGAGGCACTTAACCCTGCTTTGTCCAGGAGGGGGACGGTCCCTATTAGCCTTTGAATGAATAGTCTCTGCACACCCGACGCTCTTGAGCTTTCTCTTCACCGCACGTTCACCTTCCCAGTCCACATTTGTCTCAATCCTACTGAAATTGGTTTAACATAACTCTTTCTGCTGGGGCGTCCCACTGTTTTGTCTGTTTTTGGAGCGTTGCAAAGGAAGATGAATGGCGCTCTCGCTGATGGCTTTAAAGGTTAAGAAAATGTCAGAACAGCAGAGCTATTAGTCTCCTGTGCTCAGACGGACCCTTGAAGGGGCCGTTGACTTCCTCCTGAGATGTGGGATATGATCTATGCGTGCGGGTAATTGCTGTCGTGGTTGTTGTGTCCGACAGGTCAGGCTGGGCCATGTGCTCTTGTCTCCCATCAGCCATCTGGATTCAGGACTGACATTTCATTCTGTCACTTAGTTGCTCTAAGTCATGCAGGAACATTGGTGCAGAGCTACAGCTAATGATTAAAGCTGGGTGCTGGCACAAATTTCATGATTCGATGTGATGAATTTCTAATGTAATGTAATGTAATGTTACATGACATATTGTTTACAAGCTGTTTTTTATTGATGTCAATAAAAAATTTAATTTCATAATAAAATTGCCAGAATTTCATATCAGAAGTATCAAGTTTAATATCAAAATTAACAAAACATAAAGCTTATTGTGATTTATTAAGCATTCTACTATAGAAGAGAATAGATTAAAATTGAGAAATTTGTATAACAATTTTAAATGATTCATCTGTTGGTTGAATGTCAATTTGGATTGGATTAAAATTTTGATTTTATTTTGAAAGTATTAAAAATGTCAATGTCTGGAAGTGCAAATGGGATGGAAGAGCTACAGCCGAGTGGAGAATATACATAATTAAATTATGCTTTTTAAGTTAATTATGTTATTTTTCCTAGTCCTCTCTCTGCCTTTTTCTCTTTCTTTCTGTTGAATTTAATTTGCTTTATCAATACTTTTGTGATGAGATCACTTGCTACTTTTTCTCCAGTGGGGGAATTCTTGTTCATTTCTCTTATCTTTTTCCTCTCTCCTCTGTCTCTTTCTCTCCGTCTCTGAGGAACCGTAGGCTGTGTAGTTACTGTATGAACATCTCTGAGTCTCAGGAGAGTTTTTCCTCTCTGGCAGAGCGCTCAAACCTGACTGAATCCCACCTGAGGCTTGAGGAAATCTCTAAATCATTCACTCTCACCTTCTGTTTTTGTTCTGCTCGTTCTCCAGAGGACGATTTTATTGCTCAGCAGTTTCACAGCTCAGGAGACTTAAGGGAATTCACAGTTATGTTTTCTTTACGTATCATCTTAATTTGTGATGTTTTTCTTTAGGGGAAATAAAAAGAGACATACAGTGTGATTATGGAGCTATAAAATGAATGCACTACAAAATCTGTATTTTGGTCTTGTCAAGATCATTTTTTGTTGGATTTATCAAATTTAGTGAGAAACGTATCTATATTTCTATAGTTTATGCCAGTGATTTCCACACTTTTTTTTTTGTTCCTCAAAAAGAAGATGGACTAAATTAACTGCTATGCTGTCTTGTGGACATCTTGTGATCGCAGCCATCAGACTGACCACAGAAGCTCAGAAATGAACCGACAGCACTGTGAGGTGCGCATAAAATGAGTTCAAATAACCCAAAATACATACCAAAAGACCTCTGTACTCTTGTCCCTGAAATACTGCGTGCTCAAACACTGAGCCTTTATATTTGACAGAAATAATCTTTTTATTTTTAATTTAGTTTGAGTTAGCTTTTCAAAAGTTTTACCTCGTTTCCCCATCTATTTCAATCCGGCTTTCTTTCACAAACACCCACATTCAGTGCCTGCAGAGAAGAATATGGCACATATCCAGCATACTGCTTGTGTTTATAAAGAATGATTGTGAAGAATTAAGTCAAATCAGTGAGAGAAATGGCGAGTGGGAACGAATAAAGTGTCTAAAAATGTGTGCTGAATTGAGATGATTACAGCATAAGTCATGTATTTCACAGTGAGATCATGTTGGCTAAATCTGTTTTGTGTTTCTTCATCCAGTGCTCCAGCATGACTTATGGTACTGGCATCTGTTCAGACATGACATGTTCATAGTGAACCCCTCGAGAGGGAACACACCCGTGAGAGGCGGAGCCAAGACTAATTAACACCAGACTACCTCGACGCTGAACGCTAACATACTGTACAAATCTTTTGTTTTACAACTTTCTTTTGTTTTTGTAGTATTCCTCTCCTTTCTGATTAAATAGTTGTTTCCAATGCAAACTCAGGCTGTCTATTCTATTCTATTCTATTCATGTGTTTTTGTTTGTTTCATATTTTCTTTCATATGAAACGTGAATTTCCATGCAGGTCCGGGCTGATTCATGCTGCTTAGTTTTGGTTTGGAAATGGTTGATGCTGGTTAGTATTGTTTTGGCACTAGTTCAGGCTGGTTTAGTGCTGGTTAGAACTGGCCTGATGCTTGTCTAACTGGTCCTAACCAGCCTAGCCATGTTGTTCACCGGCAAAACATGAAACTGTTAAACCATCATGGTTGGCTAAGATGCTTCGCTGATAGCAAAAAAGCTACAGGTTCTTGTTGGTAAACTATTGTTAGTGGTACTACTGGTTAGTGCTGGTCAAGCTGGAGGATGAGCAAAGCCATGCTGTTCAAAGTAAAACAGTATCACTGTAAAAAAAAAAGAAAGTTGAGCCAACTTAAAATTTTAAGGCAACCAGCTTCAGCAGATTTTTGAGTTTCTCAACTTGTTGTTTTAAGTTTATACAACAAAAAGTTGAGAATCTCCTACTAAAATAAGTTGAGAGAACTCAAAAATCTGCTGAAGCTGGTTGCCTTAAAATTTTAAGTTGGCTCAACTTTTTTTTTTTTTTTTTTTACAGTGTGGTCTTCTTCATCAATCTGGTTGACTTCCTGGTTAAATCAGTAAAGCAAATGGTTCTCGCTGGTTTAGCTGGCCAGTTAATGTGATTTTTTCTGGTTTGGAAGTTTGGTGACTGGTTTATGCTGGTTAGAGCTAATCTGGAGCTGGTTCATCCTATGCCAGAGTAGAACTAGTTTGGTGCTTGTTATGGCTAGTTAGTGCTGGTCAGGGGTTTTTTACTAGTTGGCCAGATATTGTGATTTTGGTGCTTGGTGGCTGATTCATTCTGGTTAAGGGTTAAGTAATACTAGTTTGGTGTTAGACTGTTAGTTATGGCTAGTTAGTGCTGGTCAAGCTTGTTGATTTTCGGGTTAAATCAGTAAAAGAGAGGGTTCTTGCTGGGTAAGCTGGTCAGCTAATGAGATTTTGGGGCTTGGTGGCTGGTTTATGCTGGTTAGTGCTAATCTCTAACTGGTTCATTCTGGATCAGAGTTAAGTAGTAGTGGTTTGGTGCTAGTTGCGGCTGGTTAGTGCTAGTCAAGCTGGTTGAATTTCTGGTTAAATACATAAAGCAAAAGGTTCTTGCTGGTTAAACTGGTCAGTTAATATGATTTTGCTGGTTTAGAAGTTTGGTGGTTGGTTTATGCTGGTTAGTTAGTGCCAATCTCGAGCTGGGTAATTGTGATTTAGCGTTAAGTAGTACTGGTTTGTTGCTCGTTTTCGATGGTTAGTGCTGGTCAAGCCGGAGGACAAGCAAAACCGTGCTGTCCCACAGCAAAAGAGCATAGTCAGAATATTACAGTTAAATCAGTAAAGGCTTTTACTGGTTTAGTTGGTCGGCCAATGTGATTTTGCAAGTTTGGTGGATTGTTTATGCTGGTTAGTGCTAATCTTGACTTGGTTTATTGTGGTTTAGAGTTAAGTTAGTACTGGTTTAGTGCTGATGATGGCTGTGGACAAGCAATGCCATGCTGTCCAACAGCAAAAATCATGGTCTTTCTGTTCAAGCTAGTCGACTCACTGGTTAAGTCAGTAAAGCAGAAGGTTCATGCTGGTTAAGCTGGTAAAAAATTGGTCTTGCTGACAAAGAAGTTTGAGCATGCCCATTATCTGTGTTTACAAAGCAAGATTGGACAATAATTATAGTGTTACACGATTAATGTATCACTATCAAGCCGTCTTTGTTTTGGTTGTATAGTACCATGTATTTTTAAGCTTTTATCTCAACTAAACTGACCACATTTTCCCTGGTGTAGTCGAGAGATCTTTTGACTCTTAGCAAACCTTGTTAAGTTGTGAATCTAGCACAACTCTTGCATTTATTCCCTCAGTCACCTCAGAGAATAAATGAATGAATAACTAATTTCAGACTGCTGAATTAAGCGACTCAGTTGAAGCCACAAATGAATGGATGAATGAGTGAGGGAATTGATTGATATCAAGAGAAAGTCGTACAAAAGTTGAACTTGAAATCAACCGCCCCGTTGCGTATTGTGTTTTTGTGTGCGACGGGGGCCTGGAGATGGAGGGAACCGGAATAATGACAGAGGGGACTAAACATGTTTCTTAATCTCTTTTCACCTATTCTCACTGTGAAATGTCAAATTTGAATTGATTGAAAGGAAAATTACAGCTGTATTATGGGATGTCGTGGGGGGAGGGGTGCTGTTGCCACAGAAACTAGATCCCTGCTTCTCAAAGTGCTGTTCTCAGCTAATGAGTAAGCAAAGGTCTCATGTTGAATATACAGTGGCCCCAAGAAGTATTTGGACACTTAAAAATGCCTGAAAAATAACAAAATATCAACCCAAATGGCATTTATTTTAAAGAAAAAAGTATACTTATTAAGAAGAACGTTTCATAGACATATTGTCAAGTTTTAAGTGATAAATCAGTGGAGCTTAGTCAGGGTAGATGCATCTGTAATTTGACATTAACGGAAATGTGAAGGATGTCCAATTGGTTATATTGTTTTGAGGTTTCAGGTCATGTTAAGGAATATTTTTAGTGTTTTATTGACTCAATCAACACTAAATTTCCCAACAGTACAACTCATTGAACAGGCTTGACAGCCATGTTTTATAGTCACGGTACCTATTTAAGATTGACATATTAAGGCTGGCCAATTATATATATTCACAAAATATTCAAAGTGATTTTGCTGGCCATAATGCGGGATTGTGAATATTGTAATGACTGACGGGTTATTTGACTGTGTTGTTAAACCTGTTTCACTCGTTTAAACTTTTGCCAGTAGCAAAAATGGCATTGCCGTAATTTTTTTTAACCATTTCAAACTGTCAATTTCAGTAAAGTGATATAATGCAGATTAACTATTAAATCAGTTTATGTCATAAATGTTCACTGGAGTGCATTGCATTCTTCTTTTCAAAGGAAATACAAATTCAGGTTTGCGTCACAGGAATAAATTACATTTTAACATATAATCGAACAGAAAACAGCTATTTTAAATTGTAATAATATTTCCGAATTTTACTGTTTTTACTGTATTCTTAATCAAATAAAAGCAGCCTTGGTGAGCAGAAGCGACTTTTTCAAAGTCGTAAAAAAAATCTGACCCCAAACTTTTGAACGGTATATATTGCAATATTAATTAGAATTCATGTTAATTAAGACAAAAATGACACATGTGAAATGTGAGTGAATCTTTTTGATCTATGAATGCCATCTGTGGTTACTTCGCTTTTTTGCTTAATGTTTTTGGTGATTTTAGTGGATTTATAAAGAAAAAGCATAGAGAAGAGAAAAGATACAGCAGTGTTACAGCACAGATGATACTTGTGTCCTTATTTTAGGCATAGCATCAGTGTTGAAATACTGGAGCTGCTGTACGCATCTGAGGTGCACCAGCCTCAGTTTGGGAACAATTAGAGGAATTTTAACCCTTTCGTTCCCTGCATGAGCTCGTCACACATGCCACACACACACACACACACATACGTTCTCGTGCACCGTCGTCGTGCCCCCAGCAACCTCCCTTCATTGAGAAAGTTAACAGTTTGTTTTTCACAGGGCTGAATGCTCCACTGCACACATTACTGAAGCCCCTTCATCTCCCCCTTTCCTCAGGACGCAGTCCGTCCGCGAGAGGCTGACTAAAATTATTTCTCTCTCTCCCTCTCTGTCTGTAAGGATTGCATTAAACAGATCTGAAGTCTATCGGATGCGCTCCTCTGGAATGAGCCCTTGCTGACACCTTCCTCCTGGTGAGTACACTCTTTCTGTCCATCCGTGGACAAAACTATCCACTTCCTGTGAGTCTTTTCATCTTGTTGCACTGTGCTTTCCTTCTTTTTGTCCTGAGAGCAATTTTGCCCACATGTCTTCCCTCCCCTCGTGTCCATCCCGTATCTTTTCCAATTTCGTCCTCTCTCTTCACGCTCCATCCCATCTTCCCTCTCTCTCTCCGTCCCCTCCCTCTCTCCGTGTTTTTGTTGAGGTATGCTGATAAGCAGTTTGGCCGTCATCTCCAGACCTCCCCCATTGTGTGTCCAATTTTCTTTGTTCTCTCAGCCTGTGGCGCTGGCCTCTCTGTGTGTGTGTGTGTGTGACTGACCACTTCAAGTGTGTCTGTGTTTGTCTGAATAGACGGAGCTACTATGCAAGAATTTAGCCATATTGTCCAAAGTGTTGCAGCATTTTGATTGTTTTTGTGTCTGTCTTTTTCTCAGTTCAGTTCAGTTTCAGTTCACTTAACCTGTTTTTTTTTTTTTTTTGTCATTGGAGTTAATCTTGTCATTTCTGGCTGTTTATTCTTTATATTTCACACAACTTGAGAAATTAGTCTTTGTTGTCATGACAGTTCATTTTGTTGTTCTGTTCTATCTTTATTCCGTTTCTCTCTCAACTCTTAAAGAGTTCTCTTAACTCTTAAAATAGCATTTGAATCTAGTGTGTACTGTAGAATGTGGATCGCGAAGACCTAATATATATAAAGGTTTGGGGTCAGTATTGTTTTTGAAAGAATTAAATTACATAGATCAAAAATGACAGTTATAATGATACAAAAGATTTTTATTTCAAATAAATGCTATTATTTTCAACTTTCCATTTATCAAAGAATCTTGAAAAATAAAATGTATCACAGTTTCCACAAAAATATGAAGCAGCCACAGCATTAATAATCAAAAATGTTTCTTGAGCAGCAAATCAGCATATTAGAATGATTTCTGAAGGATCATGTGACACTGAAGACTGGAGTAATCATGCTGAAAATTCAGCTTTACATCACAGGAATAAATTACATTTTACTATATATTTAAATAGAAAGCTTTTATTTTAAATTGTAATAATATAATTGTAATAATATTTCACAGTATTACTTTTTTCCATATGTTTCTTTACATGAATTTAAACTCATAAAAAAAGTATTAATTTTTCAGCATTTATTAATTTTTTTGGTTAATGATAATTTATAAATGATTTTGTATTGTTTATTAATTATTTTAATGTTAAACTATATGGCATGTATTGTTAAAAATGTAACTGTTAGTATATGTAGAAATTAACCATGCTCATTAAATGCTGTAAAAGTAATGTTCATTGATGGATAAAACCCACTATTGCATTAACTAACATGAATTAATGTACAGAAAAAGAAAGTCTGAAAGAAACTTATTTTTGGTTTTGAAAAGTCTGTATTTCATAACAGAATTAATTGCAAACAGAAAACCTAAACAACCACGATAATGAAAATTCATGGATCTGCAACTTTGAGTCTACGTAAGTGCATGTGGTCCTTTATTCAGTGCCAGCCGTCGATGTGCAACGGTTCATAAACATATATGCAAATTTACAGCTGTGTGTTTCGTATCAAGCTCATAACTTTAATTTAAACACTCTTTTCTCTTTTATATCTGCTTGAATATATTAAATTATTAATACTCTGCTAAGACAGATGCTTCTGTCACAAACCTGATGTTGTCAGTGACACAAAGAGAAAGAGAGATGGACAGAGAAAGGGAGAATGAGAGAATGAGTGAAACGTGAATGGCGTGAGGATGGACACAATAAAAGGCTGGTCTTGTTGCCGTGCTGTTTAAGATTCTGCATGTCGGGTCCGTGGTCAGGGCTGAGTGAAAGTGCTCAGCTTTGGCGGATGACCACGTGCTCGCTCAGAGCGCCCGTAAAGCTCAACAGACTTCATTCACGTGCTAAAGAGCCTCTGCTTTGACAGATAGTTGGCCGGTCGCACAGAGAAGGCTTTCACGCAGAGACAGTGAAGGAGTGGAAGGTTTAGGGGAAAAAATAGCAAACAAGGATGCATCTGAAAAGGCAAAGACTTTCAGAGATACAACAAATATCCGTGGAACTCACTGTACATCTATCTCAGGACGCTCAGGTTGGCGGCAGAGGTTACTGGCCCGTCTTAGTGCCCTAACTAGGGTAGTGCATGGACCTCCAGCTGCGTGAATGGGAATACAGTTAATTCGGGGTTTCTTTTAGGGGATAAAGGTTTCGGTTGTGTGACCCCTTTCAGCATTTAAAGGAATGTTGGGGATTGAGGCTGGCCAGGCTTATATTGGGCAAAAACGTTCACTGTTCTTCTATCTGGTATTTTTGTCAGTGAGTCTAGCTGTGAGAATTAGCTTGAATTACATGCACTCTGCAAATGATCAAGTTGAGTGCATCTACAAGACAGAAGGTCTTCATCCTGTGCACATTTGAAAGCAATTTCTTGTTTTCTGTCATGTTGACGATGCTTTACATGAGTAATCACAGACTACGGACTTCATTCATGAAATGCACACAGAACGAATTTCTCTGTAAATCGCTCGTAAAGCATTCTTTGGAAATTGTTGCGCTGAAAGGAATGTGGCAATTTATGTGAGGATGGTTTTACAGATGATGCATGCAGAAAATTGTGCTTGCATTTCATGAATGAGGCTGTAGATGCATCGATTAGAAAAACAACATGCCAACAAACAACATGGTCTTACAGTCATTTTAAAACAGCCGGTTTTGAGGCTCTTCAGATGATAAATCATACACATATTTACTCCCACAATATTATTGGTTGTATTTGTGCACGCACCTCATGCAATTTGCAAAAACAATCCTAAATAAGTATTTGTTTTTCCTGTATTTTTAAACAAATGAAAGCAGCCTTATAGTGATAAGAGACCTAATTCAAAAACATTAATAAATCTTTTAAATCTTAAAAAAAAAATCCTGATGTTTATGTATAGTATGTGTGTGTGTGTGTGTGTATATATATATATATATATATATATATATAAGTATGTGTGTGTGTGTGTGTGTGTATATATATATATATATATATATATATATATATATATATATATATATACACACACACACACACACACACTTTAGTAGTTTGTAGTAATTTTATTTTTACTGCATGTATTATTCTTGGTTAATGATAATTTATATATGATTCTTTATGGTTTATAAATATAATTTATACATTTATCACTTCATATTTATTAATTGACTAATGTTAACATATACAACATTTATTGGTAGAAAAATGCTGTAAAAGTAATGTTCATTGTTGGCCAATGTTAGGCTAATTCAAATGCATGCATTCTGCAAATGAAATATGTGACCCTGAATAAATAAGCTTTCCATTGATGTATGGTTTGTTAAGATCGGACAATATTTGGCCGAGATACAACTATTTGAAAATCTGAAATCTGAGGGTGCAAAAAAATCAAAATATTGAGAAAATCACATTTAAATTTGTCCAAATGAAGTCCTTAGCAATGCATATTACTAATCAAAATTAATGTTTTGATATGTTTACGGTAAGAAATTATCTTCATGTAAAAAATATCTTATACTTAATATCCTAATGAATTTTAGCATAAAATAAAAATCGATAATTTTGACCCTTATTTTTGGCTATTGCTACAAAAATTCCCCAGCATCTTAAGACTGGTTTTGTGGTCCAGGGTCACATTTGACGATTTACATTACGATTTACAACAGGGTCTTGCAATGCTTTTAAAAAAGCACGTTTTGAGGCTCTTCAGATGATATATAATACAGAGACGTTTTCTCCCCAATATTATTTGCTGTAACTGTGCTCATATCTCGTGATATTTGCTACAACAATTCCTAAACAGCTATTTGTCTCTTGCTTCATGTTGTCTGGTAGCTTAAGATTTTAGTGATTCTTTTTAATGAAAGAGTATGAAACCAAAAAAGATTATTTGATTTATTACTCACAATAAGACTCGAAATGTGCATTAGAAAGTCTCTTGAAGAAAAGTAAAAAAAAATGTGTGTATGCATTGAAAGAATGAAGTATGCATTGCATTGTGTTGTGTTTTAGGGTTCAAGGAGATGCCTGTAAATTTACCAGTTAAACAAAATTGCCAGCAGTATCAGATTTGTTTTTTCTTACAGTTCAAATGAGTTCAATTTTGACTTTAAATTAAAGTTACCTAAAGTAGGGGCAGAAGTTATTATAATTAATGAAGGATTATGAAGATAAATATTTTTTCTTTGAAATAATGTGTACTAATGAATCACTCGCAGTGCAGGAATGCATATTAAACAGGCTCCATTTGATTTCATATGGACTTTAACTTAACAACTAGACTTTCTTGCTCAAGGTTCTTCTATAACATCTGGATGGCTCCAGCTGTCTGGACTTTCCTGAGTTCATCTTGAAATGCTTCCTGCAATCCCAGCTGCTCATTATCACTTCTCTTGTCTTTCTTTATGACTTCCCTCCCTCTCGCTCTTTCCCTGATGGAGGGCAATTGAAGATGTATAGAGTCCATAAAGGCCCTGTCTCAGCGTGCTGATGCTGCAGCGGTTGTAAAGCGGTGAGAGCATCTACAGTGGATTAGCATTAATTCTTCTGTTTATTCCAGACTGCTTACACTGGTCAGTCACGGGTTGGTTGTCTTTCAGTAATGTGCTTGAGGAAAGCTGTGATCAAGATCTGACTTCTGGCAGAATTTTCCTTCAACGCCCTTCATATTTGCTCTCTCTCACTCATTGACCTTGTTACACGTGAAACTTAATATCCAAGGAATTCAGTTGTTTATACATTGCATAATCTAAGAGTGTTGAAGGAATGTTCCGGTTTGAATACAACTTCTATCGACAGCATCTGTGGTCTGCTTTTGATTACCGCAACATTTGCAACTCGTCCCTAAGTTTGTAGAAACGAATGTTGTGTATACTTTACATCACTTACAGAGGAAGTCTGGGGCAAGGCAGGGTTTCAAAACAGAAATGTGAAAACAAGTATTTTCCATTTCCATTTTTGGTTGCACAAACAGTTAGTCTTGTTGCTATACTTTAGAAACAATCTGTATTTTACATTTTTTGTTCAGTTTTCGTTCCTTTACACAAATTGAGAGAAATCAAGATTATTTTCTATGGTAATTAACAACATGCTGTCAGTAGATTTTAAGTTTTATCGACAGTAATTTAGTCTTTTAAACACACACAAACACCTTAGCTGTCATTTTGGGCTCACTTTGTCTTGTGAAACTGCTTTAGAGTAAACCATGGGCGTCCAGGGCAGGAACTCCAGTGCAGTTTGTAACGCCACATAAAGGCCTTCAAATCTCTCTGTCTGGATTAGACTGGACTGATGAGACGACAGCGGAGAGCTGCTGGACACCAAACACCTCCTGCCCTCGGAGTCACAACCTTTACACAGACACAGCGCAGGGCTTCTCTTAGTGCTTTATAGCTTTGGTGTGAGAGAGAAAGTGGTTTAGTCATTTTGGTCTCTCACCAGGTATTAAAGAGATATTTTGGTGCAGAACCTGCATGTAGGAGAACAGAAGTGAGAGGAGAGAAATTGAGGTGGAAAGCCTGCATGGGAGATGATACGTTTTATTATATGAGACAGTATCTGAATCGGATACTGTCTTTTTCAGTAAATGTAAAGAAAGAGATTTTAAATTGTTCAATACATTTTTTTGGACAGCTGAAAATAATGTAATAGAAAGCTATATGTGAAGTTCCTTTTAGCTGTGGTATTTACCATTAGGGTCAGTAAGATTTTTAATGTTTTATCGACTTTTATTGACCACCAAAAATACAGTAAAAATAAATAATATTGTGAAATATTATTACTATTTAAAACAACAGTTTTCTATTTATATATATATTATACTGTTATTTATTTCTGGGACACAAAGCTGAATTTTCAGCATCATTACTCCAGTCTTCAGTGTCACATGATTCAGAAATCATTCTAATATACTGATTTGCTGCTTAAGAAACATTATTATTAAAACAGTTTAAACAGTAAACATAAAAAAATGTGAAACAGTAGTGCTGAAAAAAGATTTTTCTGATGAATAGTGAAAGGTAGATGAAAAGATGAAATAGATGAAAAGTTCACCAGAAAATCTTTTGGAAGAGTTTTAAATGTCTTTACTGTCACTTTTGAGTTTAATACCAATTTTAATACATCCTTGCTGAATAAAAGTATTAATTTCTTTAAAAAAAAATCTTATCAGACAGACAGAACCCTAAGCAGAAGTGAATCCACATTTAGGATTTTTTTTTAATTATTGTTACAGCAAAAGGGCAGACTGTTTAATTCTGATAATCTCATAATCAAGCATTATGTTATGACTGGGATATATTTACACTTTGGAAAGTCTCTATTATATAACTCCACATAAAGGCCTTAGATGATAATCTCATGCTCTCATAAATCACCGATTATTTTGGTGGATTTACTTTGCAAGTGCAAAAAACAAACTGCCTCTAAACCAGGCATCAACACATAAGCATTTGAGAGGAGTCTGAATAACTGAAGTTGCCTTGTGAATTACCCATAAACATCCTTGGAAATCTTGAGTAACTGTAGCACACATTGTTTGAATTGTTCACTCATTGAATTGTTCACTCACTCATTCTAATCTAGTTAGAAGAGCTGTCAGCTCGTTATTAACCTGTACTGACCTCGAGGATATCTGTGTGTGATTGTGTGCATTTGTGCCTGTCAGCCATCTTTGACCTTATTTATTCATCCTGTTCTTTCATATCTCCTCTATTAACCCAAAAGGAATCATCCCAGACGGGCCGTCAGTGGCCCACCTAGTCTGCTCATTGTCTGATCCTGGCCTCCCCTCCGGTGCATTTGACACTGCCATCATTGGCTTTCATGGTTCTCCATCTCTCTCTCCGTCATCCCTCCATCTCTATGGCCTCTGATGAGTCTGAGAAGGTGGGCATGAATAGACTGAATGTGGGAGTGCTGAGGGTATTAAGGGGATTTGGGGGATTGAGGGTCTTTTGCTATTGAGGTGCATTAGACATGGTCGGCGATGAAGTGTCTGCCGCACAGCGTCACGCTCCCGGAGCCAAGAATAAGAGCAACAGTACGCATGCGGAGCCCGCTGCCAGAGAATTCCACTGAAAACGCGATGCTTTTCCAAAGAATTCAAATACGCACCATTCATACAATTCTACACATCTCCCTCCCCTTGCTGTGACTTTTTCCTTATTAACTGGATTTTGAGAGTATAATATAAATATATGAAGCTGAAGAGTGCAATTTCGGCTCCAATGGTAGTGTCATTAAGTACAGTTTTCATTTTTGTAAACACTCCCCCTGTCTGCTATTGGTGAGACACACTGATAGCCCCGCCCCCAAGTCATGACATTGGTTTAGCCAGTGTTGTCATTTAGGATGGGAAGTTTATATTGTTTTGGGGTTAAATCAACTTATAGGTATTTCTGTATATTAAACTGGTACAGTGGGAAAAAAATATTTGATCCCCTGCTGATTTTATTTCACTCATTAAAATGCAAATCAATTTATAACGTTTTTTAAATGCGTTTTTCTGGATTTTTGTGTTGTTATTCTGTCTCTCACTGTTCAAATAAACCTACCATTAAAATTATAGACAGATCATTTCTTTGTCAGAGGGCCAACGTAAAAAATCAGCAGGGGATCAAATAATTGTTTCCTCACTGTATATGAAAAAGTGTTTTAACCCTCACACATCAGCTTATTAAATACCATGAAAAATCAAATGTAAATGTTTTTGATATATTGATATTAGTTTCTGCTAAAATGAAACTTCCAGCTCAAAATGTTCCCAATTTGTTTTTATTTTGAATATGTAGGTATTAATATGTTGTTTGGACAGGGTATCATTTATTTTCTTTTTAATAAAATAATAGTTTTGAATAAAAGCTGTTTGAATTTTTAAATAAAAAAAAAATTAAATTATGCTTTCAGCTCAGTGTTATTTTAATATAATTTATTTGCTATGATAATTTTTAAAAATATTTTGAATAAGCTTTTATTTGTACTTTTTTTGTGCTTTTATCATTTTTATTATTTTCTTTTTAAGTTTGTATTGACTTTTTTTCAGTTTTAGTAATTGTAGTACTTACACTTATTTCAGGTAGTTTCCAAGGCAACTTCATTTAAAATGTATATTTTATTTAAATTCCTGACAATTATTTGCACGTATCACTTGTTGAAAAATTAATATTGTAACATTCAGTATGGCGATTATTGAAATGCCAAAAGGCCAATAGTTATTTTGATAGGGGCATAAGCTGTTATTTATAATCTGAGTGGACTGACTTGTTTTAAAGGGACTTTGTTATTAAAGTATATGAGTATTTCCATTTGATACTATCATATGGTATCAAGTTTAAGTGAATCAGTACAAAAATGTGAAAAGGAGGGCCTAGTTACAGATGCAGGACATCAGACCACCTCTCTACAGAGTGGCCGGTGTTTGGTGTGTTTGTGTTTGCGTAAAACCAAGACAGATGCTGCAGTGGTTTCTCTATGATGACGCGTGTCAGGAAGTATATGTTTAAGTGTGATTGAGCATGTGTTTGTGTTTACTCGAGGACTAACTGGGAGGTTTGTATTGAAGTAAAGCTGTGTGTATGTATATATACTGAGCTTATGTAAGATCTCAGATGTGTGTTTAGACGTTGGGTTTACCTGAGCCTCATGCGCTGTCAAACACCTAATGGAAAATGAACTGGGTGAGCCGTTTGAAGCTTAAGGGAGGTCATTACAGAGACCCATTGATTTCCATGACAGGCTGAAAATATATCAAAATCCCTTCTTCAACTTATAATTAAACTTTTAATGATCTGCTGGGTCATCGTCCACAGGCTGACAATTACAGCAAAATCAATGTTATGTTTTAGAATAACATTATGTTGAACCGCTGTGGGTCTTGGAAGAGGTCCAGTCGTTTACTCTGATGAGAGATGGAGGTTAGAAATAGCAAGACTTACACCATCTAACACAGCAGGAGAAGATGAAGCCATGCTGTCCGCTCGCCTGTCTGTTTATCTATCCCTCTAACTCACTTGTTGTCTGGCTGTCCATCTGTTTTCTTTCTGTTCTTGGTTTATTTTGTTGATTTGTCAGTCTATTATCTGTATTTTCATCATTAACAATTCCAAACCGTTTTACTTTTACAGTTTTACTCTAAATTGTTTTCTCATACGATTACAATGAGGGTCTGAAGCTTTCAGAAAGCCCGTATTCCAAGTCTTTTTTTACTTTTATAACCTTTTCATTCTTTGATTCCAGAAGTATTTTTTCCCATTGGGATTTAAAAAAAATAGTTATAAGCCATGAACTAAAGCAGCCAGCTATGAGGTGAATCACAACATGACAAACTTTTATTAGAAGCAAAAAAGTATTTGAAAATCAAGCAAAAAGACAAGACTGATGGCTTTAAGGGAAAGAACTACAATCCCATGAATGACATAATCAAATGAAAATTAACGGGTAAATGTAAAACTATTAAATTAAAGTTGTTGATCATGTCTAAATAAGCAATATATTTTAAATGCATTGCAAAATATGCACATGCAAAAAAAAAGTATTTTGAGTGTGTAGGGAGACTTATGTCATTGGTGGCATTCCCTGCAAGCTCTTTTGTCACAATTTGGTTGCTGTAACTCTGTTTGTTGAAATTTTCTTCACAGCATCATGGGTATTGTAATTTTTCACTACAACTGCAGCTGTCAAACTTGATTGCTTAAAAAATAAGTTGAAATAATGTGAGCTGTTGACTTCAACAAAAGTATAAACCATCGATTAACAACCTTGTAGCTCACAACAGGTCTGTCTTTAAAGGTTTAAAAGTTATCATTAAAATAATTTTCCCTAAAACGAATCCGAAGAACCCGAATGTTGCTCTTTTCTTCACAGGACTCTGTCATCGTTCCTGAGTACAGGAGTGGTTGTTGCAGTAATCATGACAACATTGCCGTTCTGGGTCGGACCGCTGTCCTTCGCTGGACTTGTCATCTTCCTCCTCCTCTCTCTGCCTCTCGTCACGTCACAGACGCCATCACTCCCAGCGACCTCTGACCCCGAGTCTGTGCCCTCTCTGCCTGAAGAGTGCCGGAGAAAAATGCACCCCGTTACCTCCTACACAGGTGGGTGTAAAATACCGCTCTCTCCTGCCCTTTCCATCCTCGCATTTGAAGCCAAAGGTTAAAACGATAAGTCTTTGAATCATTTTTTTCCTGAGCATCTCAGTAATATTGGTCGAGCTAGTAGAAACTGCGTCTGAGTCTTAGCCAAACGTCCACATTGCAGCTAAATCAGAAGAGACCATTTAACTGAAACCAGAGACTGGATAAAAACGGTCAGATCTATGGGGGAAATCACATTGCTCATTATGATGGCTATAACTTTCAGTTACAAGAGCCTTTTTGAAAAGACATCACTTGCGTTTTATTATTAAATGTGCATTAGCTAGACCATACTTATTCAGCAGGGATGCATTAAATTAGTGACAGTACAGACATTTATAATGTTACAAAATATTTCCATTTTGCTTTCTGTTCATCAGAGAATCCTGGAAAAAAATGTAAAAACGTATCAGCGTTTTCACAAAAATGTGAAGCAGCACGACTGATAACAAAAAGAAATATTAGCAGCAAATCTGCATATTTGAATGATTTCTGAAGGATTATGTGACACTGAAGACTGGAGTAATGATGCTGAATTCAGCTTTGATAACAGGAATAAATTACATTTTACGGTATATTCAAATAGAAAACAGTTATTTGAAATTGTAATAATATTACACAATAGTTTTTATTATATTTTTGATCAAATAATGCAGCCTTGTTGAGCAGAAGACGCTTCTTTTAAAAACATTTTTAAAAATCTTACAGACTTTTAAACAGTAGTGTAGCATGATTAGGGGTAAAGAAGTTAATTACACCATTTTTGTCAGATATTATTGTTTCTGTGATACGTTATTGAAACATAACATTGACAAACCTTGGATAGATGGCCACCAAGTGAACCAACTTGCGTTACAGGGACTTTGCTGACATGTAAAGCAACAAACCAACTCCATTTGTTGCACTTTGACACATGAAATTGCCTAAAGCCAGTCATTCAGATTAGAGCTGTCTGTTTTGAGGAAACTTTTGCCATTTTTATGTGCAGTATGCATCAGCCCGTTCATTAATGGCCTGTTTCTGGTCCAGGGTATGTTTTCATCTGAGACAAGTTAACTGCCAGCAGCCTTTCATTGGTACCTGTCTGTGTTTAACAGTTTTAATCATATGCTGGCCAGATGTTAAAGGTTAACACAGCTGTGTGTACGATCAGGAGTATGTGCTCACGCCCTGCAGTTTCTAATATCACACACTAATCGACACTGTTAGTATGCGAGGCTACACTGTTGTCCTCTATTATAGAAGTGTTCGTGAATTGCAGTAGTAGCAGAAGCTGCTGTACATGAAAGTAATTTAGCTTATAGAGAGAGATTCAGGAGCATTTGTTTTTTTAAGTGTGAGACAGTGAGGGTGTAGTCGTCTGTTTTAGGGCGATAACGACCCTGATTTACAGCAGCGCTTGCTTCAGCACTGTTTGGAGAACTAAATGGGCTCCTTACTCAATGTTTCTTTTCTCTTGAGCCGAACAGCTCCTGAAATATCTGATCATTTCATCATTAGTCACTGTTTTCGTTTTGCCACTAAAACATTTTCAGACATTTAAATCACACATTTTAAAGGTGCTTTAAGCAATTTCATTTGTTCTGCTAAACTTAAGCCTGGTTCACGCAGTATGATTTTCACCACGATTTTGCCATCTTAGATCATTTTGGGGAAAACATAAAAGATTACGATTGAACAACTGACACAAACGTATAAGTCACCAAAAAATAAAAATATCTCATCATTTACTCACCTTCATGTTCTAGAGTTGGTAACCAGTTTTGATTATTCCTTCACCTCCTCTCTGTCTTTCTTTATGAGAGTTGTGTTGTGACTGGCCGTCTGGTTTCGAGAGCATCACACTTCATTAATGGTCCGGCGTGTGTGATTTGGACTCCCAACCCTTACCTTCTCTTTCTCTGTGGCTGTTTCTCTTAAACAGGACAACATATATTAAGTATCTTCACACATACGGCTAGAGTTCACCAGGTTGCCAGCAGCTGTTCCTGCCTCTGAATGCATTAACGTTGTTGGTGGGCTGTGAAACTTGCCATTGTTTTTAAAAATCTAATCATACACTATTGTGACCCCACTACTTGGGGTCAGCAAGATTTCACAAAAAATAAATGAATACTTTTGTTTTGCTTGTATGCATTAAATAGATCAAACGTGACCGTAAAAGCATTCACAATGTTTCATAAAAATGACATTTTATAACTTTCTGTTCATCAGAAAAAGCTGAAAAAATTTATTGTTATTGCAAATCAGCATGATTTCTGTAGGATCATGTGAAACTGAAGACTGGAGTAACGATGCTGAAAATTCAGCTTTGATCCCAGGTATAAATTACATTTTAACATATATTCAAATAGAAAACAGTTATTGTAAACTGTAAAAATATTTCACAATTATGCTGTTTTTACTGTATTTTTGGTCAAATCAGTGCAGCCTTGGTGAGCAGAAGAGACTTTTTAAAAAAGGTTCCTGTTTGTATGTAAATTGCATCAGTGCATAATGCATCTTATAATGAACAAGATAATTAATGCATGAATCAAACTCACTTACTTCCTGACCCGGTTTACTAAACATCTACGCTGTATGTGTGCAGAGACAAATCATACAGAAGTCGCTCAGCAACGTGAAGAGTATTGCACAAGATGAATGCTGGTAGTCACAACTTGTGGGATTTTTCTCAGTATGTGGTATTACTAACTGTGAAACCAGCAGCTAAACAGCAGATTAAACATGTTGGCTGTCTAAATGACACCTGTGACTCTTTTCTGCCATAGCTTTGAGCCCGTGGCTGTCCTCTTTCTCTCTGCCTGGAGTGAATGACTATTCACCGCTCGCACTCGACCTCACCAGTAACCAGCTGATAGTGGGAGCCAGGTAACACACACACACACATACACACAGAAGTACAAGCCCAGCTGAGCCTGTCAACCCTAAAGCACCTCTCTCTGTGTAGGAATCATCTCTTCCGGTTGAGTTTGAGCAACGTCTCTCTCCTGCAGGTAGGACGTCACTTGCTCTCTTTCTCTCTTTATTCTCCTTCCCATCTGTCCATCCAATCATCTTGACGTCTCTAGAAATGCAGAACCAGCACTGCCCATTTAATTCATCCCATGCCAGACATACACTTAGACTCAGTATTTTATTATGATTGCCCACATGTTTGAAAGTGCTGACGCACAGAAGCAGAACAAATCAAACACACACATACACACATTCAGTAGCATCTGGTATTGTGCAGATGTGTGAAAAGCATTGACTTCCAAGACAGCTGCGTCATGTTCAGCATCCTGATTTGAGCTCCTCTCCTCTGAATCTCTTGAAAGGAGGAACCAAACAATTTTTGCAAGTGCATCAAAAAATAAATTATTGAATTTTATTTTATACTTTATTTATTTATTTTCATTAAAAAAAAACGAAAATGTCATAATTTGCTTATCCTTCTTTAGAGCGTGTTTTTAAGATAAAAATCAGATGTCTTTTTGGTACCTGGGTTATAATAAAATTTTAATTTTAATGTATTTATTTACTTAAAATATTTTCTTTGTTTGGGAGAGGGTAATAATAAAATCTGTACATTTATTTTATTTTTTAATATATATTTTTTAACTGGAATTTTCGTTTAGTTTAGTTCTTAACAGAATAATTCAAAAAGCAAATTCTGTCATTAATCGCTCATCCTTCAGAGTATGTTTTGTTGGAAAATGGTTATGGAAAAACTTTCTGACTGTTTTTGGTGCAAGATATCTTCACTAGCACTGTGGATCAAATAAAGTGTAGAATATGATCCGTTCAATATGCATACGTCTGTACACTTGTCTGCTGCTGCAGAGTCTGTGTTTGAGGTGAGACAGCAATCTCATCTGGGAGTGGGTTTAAATTGGCCTTGTTTGTCTTGAAGGATGATTCGAGACCACCTCTGCACTTAGCGTGTGGTGGGAAAGCTGAGATTGTGTTGTGCTTGCGTGACAAGCCTGTTGAAAGCTTTGAGCGCTTGTGTGATATTTAAGAGTGACTTCACTGGTGTTTGTGGAAGACCCTGCTGGTGAACCCTCTAAACGTTCATCGTAGCCCTGAGAGGTGACGCCTTGGAGGCAGATCTCACAAGAATCTGTCAGAATCTAGTGATTTAGGGTGACTTCATGACCCTGTGTCCACAAGAGTGACCCAAAGTCACCCCTCGAGCAAACACAAACTCAAACACGCACACACATGCGCACACACAGCAGTATGACAAACTCCTCACTGTGCTCCTCTACATCTCTTTTCTGAAAAAATATTATTTGAATTTCTTTTAGAATGCACATATTTCACTTGCATCATGTAGATCAATGGGTAAAACTGCAGGAACCGAATAATTTTTTTTGACAATTAGCCCATCTTTAATGAACGTAATTTCCAGCCCGTCTTAAATCATCATTCATTTTGTGGTGCAAATGCAATTTACATTTTTTTTTTTTTTATAAAAAGGCAGACATTTTCACTTTATTTAACCTTTTTAAAAATGTAAAAAAAAAATTTTTTTCAAAGGTGATTTTAGCCTTCTTGGTAAACACCTTAGGAAGTAAGTATGCAAACTTTTGAAAAAAATGTTTTAGGGGTTGTGTTGGTTGTGGTAGAAATTATGCTAAAAAACAACTGAAATTTGGTTAAAAAATGATGAGATCGTTTTCACACAAATATTTAAATTATTTCATTCTCTGTTCTGATTATAATAAAATTGAAAATATCATTATTCATGGATTTCGTTTCGTTTTGCAAAATTCACCATCCTGAGACATTAAAAGTGCCTGAAGTATCACATGGATATGAAAAATTTGAAATATCCAGTGATATGAAGACCTTAACTGCTTAAAATGAAAGAAGCTGCATTGAAGCTGTGTGTAATTTCTCAGCCATTAGCGTCACGAAATGATATAATGACTGTTTTGAAAACTTTTTGATTACTCAGACATACAGAACTCACCCCATTGGCTATTCGACATTGAGATTCAGTAAAGTTACACACATCAGCCACATCAGCCAGTATATGAAATATATGATAAAGAGATGTTTGGATCTGTTGCATCTCATGTCAGTGATTTATTATATCTGTCTTGAAATATTTCTGGTTTAATGATGGTTCTGGTCAGGACCAGGCCGAAGAGAGAGGGCAGATAAGAGGTCAAATGATCGTGCCTGGATGAGCAGATCTCGAATGTGTTGGAGAAAAAACACAACCCCTTAACATCCAGCGGTGACACAAGTATGACCCTCACAGATGTTCTCAGGGTGAATCCTGCTCTTCAACTGATGACTGCAGAGGCACAGTTAGATTGATGATTGCTTTCTGAACCCTTGCACTCTCTCTCTTTGCTTCTCCGTCTTTCTCTTAAACAACAAGCATGAAATGTAGTTTGCAAAAGTCAAGTGAACAGATGCAGTTTGTCAGAACGTGTGTATTCAGCTCCTTCTGCAGATGAGTGTGTGCTCATCAGAAGCGCCTGCTGCTTTTCAAGAGTGCAGAAGCACAGATGTCACTCATCAATCGCAAAATATGCTCTACAATCCGTTTTCTTTTTATATTAGTGCATACGATGTTGTGCCTAAAACTTCTTAAACTACCACTAAACAGCAAAAGCACTTAAAGAAAATACTTGATCATGCTCAGAACAGCATTTTTACAATATCCACAAATGGCAATAGGAGCCAGATAATGTTTTTACATTTCAGGCTTTAATTATTGCCTGATTGTTGCATTTGAAACCTCTTGTCCATTGAACATCAGTCTTTTCTCCATTAAAGTCAAAGCTGCATCAAAATAAACTCATACAGTTTTAATGGGGCTCTTTCTTTATTATAATGCGTCCGGGAATTTTGGTTTCTGTAATTCCCTTTTTTGTATCCTCAGTGGTGACTTTCATTAAACTCTCATTACTGTAATAAAGTTACTATATTATAGTAAACTATACTGTAATACAATGATGCATTGCATTTAAAGCAGCATAATTCAACACAGAACTAAGTACTATGAATACTGTATATACATATTCTCTTTAGTTTAAATAATCTATCTTTATTTTTTCTCTTTACAGTAATGATACATTTTTGCTGTCATTTAGATGTTTTTTTATCCAAAATATTAGATATAAAAAAATAAAGGGTTTTAAAACAAGTCTTTTCAGCTCACCAAGGCTGCATTTAAGGACTTTACTGTTACCTTTGATCAATTTAATGTGTCCTTGATGAATTAAATAGTCATCAAACCTACCTACCCAAACCTTTGAACTATATAGTGTGTATTTTGATTTTAGGGTGAAGTTTTGCCCAGTTCAACCTACTAGTGTGAGTTTGATCATCTAGATCTGGCTGTGCATATCTGTGTCATAAAACGTCCCCCGGCACAGACGTTAATCTGTGAAGAGCTCTGTGTTTTATCTGTGACCTTTCCACTCCTCTCACTCCATTCAGGCTCTGCTGGATCCTCACAGCTCTTCAGCTGATGCCTTCAGTAAGGGTCACATCCAGTACAAAATCATGCTTTATTATTTTGTTCTATAGTGTGTGTGTGTGTGTGTGACTCTGGTCCACATCATTATTTTCAAGCCAAATGACAACACAGATAAACATGACAAAGCAGCCTTTGAAAGGAGAGAGAGGGACAAGGAACAAAAGAGAGGAAGAACGTGAGCCAGTGAAACAACACATTCAAGGGTTTTCGTTTCAGATAAGGGAACCAATGCGATTAGGACAAACCATCCAGTGTTCCCTAATTAAATGTCACACCGTTGCTCTGCCTCACTATAGAGTCATATTGTGTATATGCAGCGAAACTTTCCGTCTTTTTGTCTTCTATTGTTGTGTGTTTCGTACCTTCTTCACGTTAAGGAAAGAAGCTGAGTGAATGGAAGAGCTTCCCATGACTGAATATCTTTCATAGTTTTAGTTCATTAATATATTCTGCCTGCTAATCATAATAACAAGAAAGGTTTAGGTTTGTGATCATGGCTTTTTAAGGTAAAAGACATGTCGATATTTGCATTTCTTTGTTCTGGCAGTTCATTTAAATGAACAGGTTGAGGTAAACAATTTACAGATTTGTTTGAATCATTATCTTTTACAATTTTTGTTGTGAACTAAATATTTAAATACTGATTTTTCTGATTCTGACTTGTCACACATCACAGTTTTACTCACAAACAAGGAGTGATGAATGTGTTGTGAATCAGTTCAGTCGAATCATTAAAAAAATGCTTTGAAAATTCCTGAAAACAGGAAAGGCTTTTAAGTATGTCTGGCAGCTGAAACGTTCCCTGTGTAGTCAGTGTGAGTTGTAACATTGCTACAAAAATGCTGAAACTGAAACAGTCAGATGCATTCGACATGTAATATAAAAAATCAAATATAAAAAAACAAAACAACTTGAACTTATTTTATTTCAGCTAGGTTCCAAAGCAATATTTCCTATTTTTTATTTAGTTTTACTTGATGTACAGAGATATTATTGTTAATTAAAACTAAAACTATATATATATATATATATATATATATATATAAAATGACATGGTTCATGCTTTTCAGATGTTGGTCTATGGTTACATGAGATGCAGGGAAACAAATATGTAAATGATTTATTTATTTGAATTAATGACTCGTTTTTTATCAACTCGTGAACCCCTTCTGTTCCCTCATGAATCTCAGAGTAGATGGATGCATGGGATGCATGTCTTGATAGCTTAACTTCTAACCGTGATGTTAATTGGCTGTTAATTGCAGGCCACAGAGTGGGCTGTAGACGAGAGCACCAGGAGGTCCTGCCAGAGCAAAGGAAAGACAGAGGTGAGACATGAACACTGGGATGTGGAGTGTTTGGTTCAACATAAATCTCTGTGACTGAATGTTATAGAGTGCACCAGTAGGGTTCTGGAAGTAAACTGTAATGTGTGTGAAATCAAATGTTTCCTCTCTCTCAGGATGAGTGTCAGAACTATGTCCGTGTCCTCCTGTTGAACGGCAGTCGTCTGTTCACCTGCGGCACTAATGCATTCATGCCCATCTGTACGACTCGCCCTGTTATGGACATCTCCAGCGTCCTGGAGTCCATCAGCGGTGTGGCCCGCTGTCCCTACGACCCTCGACACAACTCTACAGCCATGATAACTGAGAGTGGAGAAGTCTACGCAGCTACAGTGACTGATTTCTCTAGCCGCGACCCCATTATTTACCGCAGTCTGGGGAGCATGCCGCCCCTGCGGACCGCACAGTACAACTCCAAATGGCTCAATGGTACAGCAGGACAACACACAACTTATCAATCAATCTGAAAAATCCTGTAAAGAATATGTTAAGGTCATATTTTACATTAAAATAACACCTGTATATTAAATTGTTTTGTTTAAAGAAAATCTAGCATATTTTAGGACCTTTATGATTTTTTTTTTTTTTGCATTATAACATTATTTTAATGACAATTAAGCCTATGTTGACCTATACTCTCAAAAATAATGATAATTTAATTGTATTTTTTATCAATACATCATGGTAGTATTTTTTTTACTTGCCTTAATTTATACATTCATATTTGTACATTTAAAAATAAATATTAACAAATTGTATGTAATGAAGTATCAAAATATTGTGTTAGAAAATAGAAATTAAACACAAACACGAGTTAAACATTTTGATATATTGTTTATACCTTAAAATATTTAATTACATATTACAATATATTTCATTACAGCATATTTTTTACTATGATGACATTTATTTTTATATAAAAAAGCATTATATTAGCTTATTTTATTCATGCAGCAATACTGTATTTCTAAATACTAAATACATTAGAAAATTCAAGAACGAAACATGACAAAAATGAAATAAACTCAAAAGTTAAGCCTGGATACATTTTTTATTTAAAAATGTTGCATTAAGTATTTTATTACAACATTTTTACTGCAATAAAAAAATATTTTAAATAAAAAACAATCATTGCAATTGGTGCAATATGTATTGTAATTTTTTCACTGTGATAAAACAAAATGTATTACAGTGACGAGAATCACCCGTGAGAACAAAAAATGTAAAGGATTTTGTGGGAAATAATATCACAATTCAAACATCCTAATAGTCTTAAATATTCTTCAATTTCTTTAAATAAAACTAAAAAATGTTCTATTTTGTCATGTCACACCACGCAGCTGTCACTGAAAGTAAGATATCCAGCTTCTTCCTTCCCTTCATCTCTACAGAACCTCACTTTGTCTCTGCATACGAGGTGGGCCGCTTCACGTACCTCTTTCTGAGAGAGAACGCAGTAGAGCAGGACTGTGGGAAGACGGTCTTCTCTCGTGTGGCCCGCGTGTGTCAGAATGACATTGGTGGTCGTTTCCTGCTGGAAGACACATGGACCACCTTCATGAAGGCTCGACTCAACTGTTCCCGCTCTGGAGATGTTCCCTTCTACTACCATGAGCTTCAGAGCACCTTCTACCTCCCTGAGCAAGATCTCATCTATGGAGTCTTCACCACCAACGTGTGAGTGGATGCTTCATGAAGTAGTGAACAGGCAGGAGAATATTAAACTAAAACATGCAAGGTTATTTCCTAAGGTTTGCGGGGTTCAATTTACTGCTATTTGTGCCGTTCAACTTCCAAAAAAGCATATCGGAAATCACTTTGTGCTTGATATGGCTGCCTTAGTTGCTAATTTGCTTGATCATTATGGAAATGATCTGGCTCCATATGTGTTCTTTAATTTGCACATTGTCAGTTGATCACCAGCAGAACCAATTTGCCCTCTTTAGTAAATCAAGCTCTTAAAATCTTACCGACCCCTAACTTTTGAACGCTACTGTTTTTCTATTAAGATTTTCATTTGGAATGTGCAGCACCACACCATCTTTCCCTTCTTCCTCTCATTCACAGGAACAGTATTGCTGCGTCAGCAGTGTGTGCGTTTAACCTCAGTGCCATCACGCAGGCCTTTAACGGACCCTTTCGCTATCAGGAGAACCCTCGGACCAGCTGGCTTTCCACTCCCAACCCCATCCCAAATTTTCAGGTGAAGGAAATGAACTGCTGCAGCTTCCATTTCAAAGCATTTTACTTTTACCCTGAAGCCAACTCACAATTGTATTCAAGACGTTTGGCACAAAATGCAGTTGTCAGTTTGATTTAGATTTACTGTTTCTCTAATGTGCAGTTCTCTGGCTCTAACGTCCTCTTTCTCTGTGACAGTGCGGGACAGTGAATGATTCAGGTCCGGGCTGTAATCTAACAGAACGCAGTCTTCAAGACGCCCAGCGGCTCTTCCTCATGAGCGAGGTGGTTCAGCCCATCTCCACGGATCCTCTGGTCATGCAAGACAACATCCGTTTCTCCAGACTGGCTGTGGACATTGTTCAGGGGAGAGACACGCTCTACCATGTCATGTACATCGGCACAGGTCAGGAAGGAAATGAGTTTAACATTCACACTTTTATTCTTCAATGATGTGGTTCTAATAGTTTTCTTTCATTGACCAATCAGAGTACGGCACCATCATCAAGGCCTTATCCACAACTAATAAGAGTCTGCGTGGATGTTACTTGGAGGAGATGAATATTGTCCCAGATAACATGCAGGAGCCAATCCTGAACCTGCAGATTCTGCACAGCGATAGGTCGCTTTTCGTGGGACTTCCCAGCAGAGTGCTGAAGATCCCTCTGGAGAGATGCTCTAACTACAAAACTGACCAGTGAGTCGCACACATCAACCAGGACATGCACTTTAGTCGACTAGGTTTTATGAATAATAGCCTAGTAGTTTTATAAAATGTTTTGAAAGAGCAAGGCTGCAATTATTTGATCAAAAATACAATAATATTGTGAAATATTATTGCAATTTAAAATAACTATTTTCTGTTATATATGTTAAAATGTATTTATTCCAGTGATGCAAAGCTGAATTTTCAGCATCATTACTCCAGTCTTCAGTGTCACATGATCCTTCAGAAATCATTCTGATATGCTGATTTACTGCTCAAGAAACATTTCTCATTATTATCAGTGTTGAAAACAGCTGTGCTGCTTAATATTTTGTCGTGAACTATCATATATTTTTTCTAGGATTCTTTGATATATAGAAAGTTTGTAACATTTTAAAAAACACTTTACTGCATTTACATTGCAGTTGTAATTAGTTCTCAGATATCGGAATATGGTTATTTGGTGTTCAAGAAATGTTTATTATTATTGTCAATGTTGAAATCCGTTGTGCTGCTTAATATATTTGCGGTAAATGTGATATGGTTTTCTCAGAATTCTTTGATGAATCAAAATTTTCTTTAATGTTACTTTTAATCAATTTAATGCATCCTTGCTGAAGAAGATGATATTAATTTCTTGAAAAAAATCATACTGACCCTAAACCTTTGAAGGGTAGAGTAATTTCACAGAAATGACCTTGTACCAAATTCCTGAGAAGTATAATTTTTATACTTATATAAGTATACATTTAGAAAAAATGATTTCTTTGGTCCTCAATGGAGCAAGATTTTCAATGCCCACATCTTGAAGAATAATTGTGTCAGACTCATTGGCAACAGACTCATGAGGTCAGAGCATCCTAACCATGACCAGGATCGAACTGTCACATTTACAGTGTATCAGTACAGAACTCCTGAAACCTCGAAATTTCCGGATCCCGTTTGCCATGATTTCGACAGTGAGTACCTATTCACACATGATAGTGAAATGCACAGTTGCTGTCAAATGACAGCAAAGGCTGATTACAGCACATGTCCTTCTGAGTTACTAATGCCCTTGGAGTCAGACAGGAAATGAAGTGAATGACAGTACTTATGAGCAGTCACAGATATTATTATCTCATAAATCCTCCGCCACTGGCCGAGAGGCGGACGAATGATGAACTAGGTCATTTTTAAAAAAATCGTTGCATCGTGTTCTCCACCGCTGCTATGAATAGAACACCTATAAATTGTCGAACGTCATTAAAAATATATAATGCATGCGTCACTTCTCGCAGGAAGCGACTGCTTTTACATTAGAGATTACTGTAATTAGATCATAGAATAATGGCCTCCAGAGGGCTGGGCTTCAGAGCTGGATTTTGTTCCCTAATACGTGGTAAATTGATTTATAAAATCAAGCAAAAATATTTTTTGGGATCTGCTAAACGCCTTCGAGAGCTCCACATAACACCGTATTTAAAATACACCATATAATAGAGATGTTTGCAGCATGTCACATCAGAAGAGGTTTTCCATGTGATCTGTCAGTTTAGAGGCACATGTGCTTATGATTCAAGGGTGTTTGTAATTATTTTAGAGGTAGGAGAGGGTCTTTATGTGAGGACCGTAATCCTCAGACTCTCTTCCTGACTTCCTGCCGCAGATGTTGTTGCACAAACACTCGGAGGTGCACGAGGCAGACACGTTTGATGTTACAAGCTGTTATGGGATGTGATGGAACTGTGTTTGTGAAGCCGCTCCGTGTTTAGCATGCCAATGCAATGGAAAAAAGTCATTTCATTACATATTCTCCCCCACGCACACATACACCCAGGTGGCCAAAGGTCAGATCTCACAAGATGTTGCAAATAACTAATTATTTTATACTAGTTCTCATCTATAGAGTTTAGTCATGTAATTATTCTTTTATATAACCTTTAATGTATGTAAATGTATTCTCTTTATGCTTTTTGTTTTTTGTTCAAATTTTGTTCAAAAAACAAAGGATCCAAACTTGTGAACACTGGTTAATATTTGATTGTATGCATGTGCTTGTAATTTACTGGTAATTTGCATTGTTTGCTTTTTCATACTTTGTCCTTCTTAAGAATGACACATCATTAAAATACTGAAACATGCTCTTGAATTAATCACACAGTCTCACTCCACTGAACCCAAAGGACACAAGAAGAAAATGATAAGTCTGTTATCTCTAATAAATCCCCAGAGGTGCTGTCAGATGTTGTTTATCTCCCAGAGCAGGATTTGAGTTTATTGTGTCTTCTCTGTAGTTACTGTACGCTCTGATCAGATGCTTAGATTATATTTACACTTCAGCTCAGTCTCTGACTTTGATCATATAATAAATCTAAGTGATGTTTAGATTATAGACAACATTTGCAAAGCATTCCCTTGAGATTTAGTGATCAGTGTGAGAAGGATGGTATTAGTTTTAATATTTTTTGCACTGATATGTATTCTTCAGTTATTAATGTCTGCAACATCCTGTACAATTAATTTGAATCCCAATCTCTCCTCTCCTTTTTCTCTTGTGTCATTAAGAAGCTCTGATGAGCGGACGGGACACTTTTTATGCTGGTATTTATTAAGACCTTGTCATTGATGTGTGATTTTGTGATCGTAGGGATTGTCTGGGTGCCAGGGATCCATACTGCGGCTGGGACCGGAAACAGAAGCACTGTACGACGATTGAGGACAGTTCCAACATGAGCCAGTGGAGCCAAGACATCATAAAGTGCCCTGTAAGACACGCTTTCAGACAATATCATCACACGTAAAACAAAAATCACAAATTCCATCTCTTTATTATCTCAGGTGTTTCTTCGATGCAGAAGTGAGATTAAATAGATTTTTGAATAAGTCTCCTGTAACTTTGATTATTATCTTTAGCAAAACACCCTCTGTTCTGTTCTTTTCTGTATTCTATTTTATTATTTTCTTTACTAATATATCATTTTCTGTTCTGTTCTATTCTGTCATATTCTTATATTCTGTGATATTCTACTCTGCTTTGGTATACTCTATTTTCCATTCTGTATTCATTTATTTTCTATACTAATCTATCATTTTCTATTCTATTCTGTATTGTTCTGTACCATATGATTGTGTTCTGTTCTGTTCTGTTCTCTTCTAAATTCTATTCTATTCTATTCTGTATTGTTCTATACTGTATGCTTGTATTCGGTTCTGTTCTCTTCTATTCTTTTCTAAATTCTGTTCTGTTCTATACACTGCTATTATTTTTTGTTCTGTTCTATTCTGTACACTGCTGTTATTTCTGTTCTATTCTATTCTATGTTCTTTTAATTTTTGTTTTCTATTCTATGTGTTTCTGTTCTGTTTTATTCTATTCTGTTCTATTTTATATGCTTCGATTCTGTTCTGTATTCTATTTTATTCTTTTTTATACTAATATAATTTTCTGTTCTTCTGTTCTGTTTTGTTTGTTCTATTGTTATATTCTATTCTGCTTTGTTATATTTGGATTTTTATTCTCTATTAATTTATTTTCTATACTAATCTATAATTTTCTATTCTATTATATATAGAATCTGCATGCTTGTATTCTGTTCTGATTTGTTTTATGTTTATGTTTTATTCTGTTCTATTCTGCACAACTCTAATCTGTTCTATTCTATTCTGTATTCTGTTCTATTACATTCTGCATGATGCTATTTCCTGTTCTTTTCTATTTTATATGCTTCTGTTTTGTTCTCTTCTATTCTGTTATTTTCTATCTTTTATTCTTTTCTATTCTGTTATATTCTCTTTTGTTCTACACACTTCTATTCATTTCTGTTCTATCCTGTTCTGTTTTATTCTATTGTGTTTATTCTGTTCTACTCTACATTACGCTATTCTATTCTGTATTATTTTCTTTGAGTACACCAGAAATCTCCTATGATTTTTTGGAGCTAGTCATGAAGAATCAAATTTCTGATGAAGAGGCTTGAAACAGAGCCTGACGGCTGACCCAGCTGATCCAAACCCTTCATCTGACAATGTCAATTACACGCTGGTGTTCTGCACGATGGTTGGCCAATGTCACTCCTGTTCCCTCTTGACACTTCATTAGGTCCATAATTAGACATCACACGTTTCCTATTATCTTTGATGGTTGAAATCCTCCGAGGAGCAATAATAAACAAACCTCATTTTCTACAACGTTGTGGAAGCTTTGGCTTTGTCCCAAGTTGCATACTAATATTATTCATTAAAAGTACTTGCTATTATGCTAATGGGAAAAAAACAGTTGTTTCCATAGTTATAGCTTTAAGTTGAGACAGTGAGTAAGAGTGCTTTTCTCAAACTTTTGCAGAATGTATTGGTTCCATAGTTATGGCGTAATTCAACACTAAGTTACAACATGCACAGTATGCACTACTAAATATTTGTGATTTGCAACATTAAGCATATAAACAAAATATGTACGGAAGATTCTAGTCAGAATTAACATGGGATAAATAGTGGGCTAATTGGATTGCATTGGAGTTCGTGTTTTACACGAAAATCTTTCTTTTAGCATTATATAATGATGCTGACATTTACATTTTAAGAGAAAGAACATGCTGCTACTGTCTTAATAAATCATGTCCACTGCACTTTTACCTATAACCTGTAAGAGCTGTTACTGTATTATATTTAGCTATGGTAACATTTTACATTAAGGTTCTATACAATAATATTAGTATTTATATTATTAATGTTAATGTATTTACTATCATGAGTTAAAAATTGTCAATATTTTTACAGCATTTAATCTTTATAAATATTAATTTATAATTGTACTGTTGTTCATTTTTTATTTTATAATGCAACATTTATTTATATATAATGCAAACATTAATCAAGATAATCTCTGTTTGTTGTGTTAATTAATGCAAACTTTTGCAACCTTATTTAGTTGCCTGATTGATTTTACATACAGTTCCTGAATATTATTTACATATTTAAATATGCTATTTATGACTATTTATTTAACTTATTTGTGCCTAATTGGGAATGCAATTTATTACTGCTGCTACATAAAATAAACAAAAACTGAAACATCCAGCTGAACCAAAATCCACAGTTATTTTTACACTGTTTATTAGGGATGTAACGATATCAAAATCTCACAATACGATTAGGGTTGGGCCGATAGACGATGTCCGTGGCTTCACTTTCACTTTCGAGATTCGCGATCGCGCAAGTTACTCTGTTTATACTATGGATTACTTACCATACATTTGACAAGATTAGATGTTTGTCAGTGGTGCTGAGGATCTGCAAACCATTCGCCATCGTCCTCAGTCATCTGTCCTTACTCTGTTTATGTGGTAAGTGAAATTTCTTGTACTGTAATGTAACAAGCACCCGTTAGCAATCGTTATGTGTTTCCCGTATCTTTCTGAATATGGATTCACCTCCTAACTCCCCCCCTCCTTCCCGCCCCCTGATGTCATCATCCATCGTGATGTTTCACTGTAGACCAATTCTGTAGACATCACCCAACCCTAGATACGATAATATCGCATATGAAGTCCACGATACAATATTTATTGCAATATTTAAAAAGAAAGACAAATGAAGAATTGTTTACAGTTTTAAAGGCTTCATGTTGGATCAATAATAGTAAACATCATTATGCGACTACAAATTACTTGGAAAACTATGGAAAACTTACGACAAATTTACAAATGAAGTACCAAGTTATCTACAAACTAACTAATAGCTATTGCCCTGCTTCCACAGCAGAACTGATGATTTCTCGAGCTTCCTCCTCATTGATAGGCTGAAGCTGTGGATCTGAGCCGCAGGGGCATCAGAGGAAGCTGAAGGGGAGTGCTATTTTATGAATTCATAGAAGGGCAAACTGATAAGCATTACATTAACAATTTTTGTCATGCATCAGAGAAAAACCCTCATTTGACCTTTTTGATTATACCGTTGAAGTACAGTGAAAGTTGATGCTCGAAATTTCTTTTGCTATTAATTTGAATTACATTTGAGCTCTTCTGTGGTCTCAACTACTGGATGAATGGCACTGATCGTCAAGCTTGCTCTTGTACTTTTAAAAAACGTTTTTAAAATTTATGTTAGAATCCATAATCATACCCAAATATTTAAAATGTTCAACAATATTTATTACCTCTCCTTTAACTAAAATATCTGGACAACGCTCATCAACTTTCTTGATCGAAAAATACATTCCAAAATACAAATACAAAAATACAGCTAACCCTGATTTAAGTGCTATAGTCCCTCTGTCTCATTAACTTCCATAATTGTTATCAGGTATGGCGTAGGATTAAGGGATCAAAAATATGATCATGCGGAATAACACATTAAATAAATTAATTATAAGTACTAATAAACAGCCAATATGCCAGTAATATGCATGCTAATAAACAACTAGTTAATAGTGAGAATTGTCCGTAAAATAAAGTGTTACCTACTGAAGGTATTTATAAAAGGAAGTTAAAATCTGTACACTAAGAGGTTTATTCTGAATTAAGTTTGAAAATGAGTACAAAGAGTTTCCATGCAAACCTTAAATCTGTACTTAAAACATGTCTTGTTTGCATTTACATTTATAGGAGCGTAACCTCACCCAGGATGGTGGATTTGGCCAGTGGTCACCATGGCAGGCTTGTAACCATGACGACGGAGGTGAAGGCACCAGCACATGTCAGTGTCGCACTCGGGCCTGTGATAACCCTCGACCCCAGTGTGGAGGGATGAAGTGTGTCGGGGCCAACATCGAGGTGGCCAACTGCTCCAGGTACACTTACCTTATGCTTGTTAAAGTAAACTAACCATGCTTGTTAAAGTTTAAATATACAAAACCCTATAAAGGTAGTTAATTTGACCTGTGTGTGATATGTGGTGTTTGCGGGGGAACTGCGAACTTAGACTGCGGCCTCGCGTTTCACTCGTAGATGAGAGATGGCTTGACTGACTCCAAAACCTGTACTGAAATTAGAGAACATATTTTAACATCAAATTAAATTACACTTAGTATTATAACGAATAAAATCCATTTGTTATGCAAGGCAAAGGCGTTTCCAGTGCGAAACGACCGCAACTGACTGACATCTCGTCCTTATGTTGCGTTGTTTAAAATATGGTCAAAGCTGAATTTTCAGCATCATGACTCCAGTCTTCAGTGTCACATGATCCTTCAGAAATCATTCTAATATACTGATTTGCTGCTTAAGAAACATTTATTATCAATTGTTGCTTTTTAAACTACATTATCAATTATTATTATCTTACTATTTTGCAGTTTGCATAAAAACATAATATTTCCACAATTATTGTTTTATAAATATAATGTTCTAAAGAACAGCTATTTTATTAAATAGAAATCTTTTGTAACATCATAGATGTCTTTATTGTCACTTTTGATTAATTTAATGCATCACTAATGAATAAAATTTATCTAAAACCCCCCCAAAAAACTATTAAATTCTCTAAAAAAAAAAACATTTGAATTGTAGTACATATGAAAGTTGTTCTTCACACAAAACACTATCATGGAAGACTTGAAGTATACAGCTGCACACGTCATATGGATATACTGGTGCATCTCATTTTTCAAGTTTGACAGCATCCACTTATTCACTGTCAATCCACAGGGAATGAAAGCTCATATGGGTTTTGTAAGAGTAAGAGAGTGAGTAAATGATTTTGTTTTTGGATGAACTAGGCCTTTATAATCTGGGACTCCACATATTGAAGTGGCAGGTGTAAACAGTTCAGCTAGACTGATATATGATGGCCAGAGAGATCAGCCTGAAGTCTTCGATCACAGCCAATCAAAGTGTCAAAGTACATAAAAGTGTGACGTTTTTATTCCGTCTGATTCTGCTCTTCCGTGAGAGAAAGGCACTAACAGCTGCAGAGAGTGAGGCCTCGACTCCATCAATCCTGAACTCTGATGCAGACGTGCCGCGTGTAACGCGCGGCTTTATTCATTAATTGCAAGCGGCTGATGCAGCGTTTCTGGCGGAGCAGCTCCTTCTTTGCATGTCCCATTATCCTGCAGTCACTTTCGGCCACTGAATGAATGTTCCAATTATTTCTTCACCTAGAGAGCTTGTTTAAACACACACATCACCGGTCTGGGTGCGAGAAACTAACAGGATGCAATGTTTCAGTATAACAGCAGAAGAGCAGCTGTGGCAGATCTATAATAGATGAGTAATGAGCTGCTAATACATCTTTGTCAGAAAGCTACTGTTAAGTTTAATAAAACTGATGTTACCTGTCGGGCTCTAAAGTTGTGATCACAATCCTGTGCAGTCATTATCGGGCCTTTAGAAGGAGTCGCGTGACTCCAGAGTCTGTCCTTGTTATTAAAGGGGTAATATATTGGAAAACGGGATTTTCTCGCTCCTTTACAAACATTGCAACAGTGAAAAGTGCCCAGTTCCCTCATGTGCCTGCTCTACTCTTCATATCGTTTCAAACCCGTATGACAGGTCTAAAGTCAGAAGATTGCAGTTAGTATCAGGGGAGTTATTGTTAACTAAATCTATGAAAAATTATTTTGTAATTGATATATAGCTACAAAATATTTCAATATTAAATGAAAATCTTAAAAATAAAAATGTTTGCCTTGGCAACTAAATAAAATAGTTTAAAATAGGTTATTATAGTTAACTAAAACTTAAACTGAAACTAAAATTAAATATACATATATATATATATATATATATAATAAAACAAATCTAGTTAGCTGAACGGATCATTGTGATGTCATCAGGACATCACAGCCCCGAGCACATTATCACATGACCGCCCACATTTACATATCAACACCTAAACAGTATTTAGCAGTTGCAGTGATGAATGATAGTTTAAACTACCATTAGTACACAGAGGCTAGCCAATCATAAGTAAGGTCATTTACATGTAGACGTCTTATAGAAGTCTATTTATTTAAAAGTACAGAGAGAAGGTGGAAAATAGTCATGAAACAAGTTACTACTGTGGTTTTAGTTCAAGAAACATTGACAAACATTATACAATTGCAAAAAGTGACAAATATGGCCTCTTTAATGCACTACTGACAGCCTACCAGACTGTTATTGTGTGGTATCCATGCTAACTCCTGCTTCTGTTTGTTCAGGAATGGAGGCTGGACTCCCTGGTCGTCCTGGGCCGAGTGCAGCACCAGCTGTGGCATTGGATTTGAGGTCCGTCAGCGATCCTGCAACAACCCAGCACCCCGACATGGAGGACGCATATGTGTGGGTCAGGCACGAGAGGAGAGGTGAGACGAGAGGAAAGATGGAGCACAGGCTGTGCTTTATAGTTCTGATTCGATCTGATACAATTTAATTAAGAGAAAATCCTCTTAAGTTTCATTTGTTTGGGACTCAGATGCTATTAATTCACTACAAAAAAAATGAATCATATGAGTCAAGTGTTAAGGAATCAGTTGGACTACTTTAGCTTTGCTTTATGGTTTTGATTCGCTAAAAGAGCCAGCTCATAAGAGTCATTTGTTTGATCGTCTAACTAAACTGAATCATAAGCTTGTGTTTATTTGAGCTGACTGGAAGATGATTCGGTTTCATTTGTGTGTGTGATTCAGATTGTGTAATGAAAAGAATCTGTGTCCTGTTCCGGTGTCCTGGGTCTCCTGGAGCGCTTGGTCCAAATGTAGTGTTGCCTGTGGTGGTGGAGTCCAATCCCGTGTTCGGACCTGCGAGAACGGAAACACATGTCCTGGTTGCCCTCTGGTAGGATCTTAAACTGGTCATAAAAAATAAAAACCCCTAATATCAGTAAAAGATGTGAAAACTGTGTGTGTTACTGTATGCAGGAGTATAAGGCGTGTAATTTGGACGCGTGTGCTGAAGTGAGGCGGACCACCCCGTGGACACCCTGGTACCCTGTTAATGTGACTCAGATGGGGGCGAGACAGGAGCAGAGGGTCAGGTACACCTGCAGGGCTCTCCTCGCTGACCCTCACGACCTTCAGCTCGGTAAACGCAAGATAGAGACTCGCCTCTGTCCCACCAGTGACGGAGCTGCTGTCTGCGAGACTGACGGTACACACAGAGCCTCAGAGACACATACTCAAATATGCACACATCCTGTTAGATAGGGCTGCTCGATTTGGAGGAACAATCTAATTGCTGTTTTTCTGGTAAAAATTGTGAATAAAAAAAAAAGAGCTCTATGTTTGCTTGTTTGTAGGTACATGTTGACCTTAAATGTTGTAATTCTATATCAATATATTAAAAATAAAGTAAAAATGATAATGAAAATAATGATCTTTTTGTTTACTTTTATTTAGTAATTAATATTATTATTATTAACAAATAAAATATTAATCAAAATAAGAATTTAATAAATAATATAATAATAATTATTAGCATTATTATAAAATAAAAATACTAAACAAAAAATACCAAATTTTTGTATTTGTAATAATAATAATTATTATTATTAGTAGTAGTAGTATTTTACCAAAAATATTAATAATAAAAAAAATACTAAAAATATAAAACAAAATATAATTATTAGTAGTAGTAGTACATTAATATTTCTGTTTTTATTTAATTATATTAGTATTGTTGTTAATACAAAATAGGAATTATTACTGTTGTAATATTTCTCTGTAAAAAAAAGAGTATTTAAGAAAAATTATAAAAAATTATAATTGTAGAATTTACAATACTAATCTTTATGGCTGGTTTAATTTCTTAATTTTCAAATGTTAAACCATCAAACTTTTATTTTATTTTTATTATTGCAGGGAGTCTGTTAAGTTTCACTTTCGTTGACAGCAGCTGGTTTATAAGCGCTTCTCATTATTTGTATGGGTAGATGGTAGCAGCGTGTTGCATTCCTAAATGCAGGTTAGATAAGTGCCCCCAACTCAGGTCAGATGCAGAGATGGAGTTTGTTTGGAGCAACATTTACATGTGAACCGAGCCACTCTGAGATGCTGAAATCACTGTATCATGAGCTGCTCATGTATAAATAAACACAGTGTTGACTTTAAAACACACCACGCATATATTTAATTAAATCACAGCCTTGATAATTGCACTAATAAATATTGTGATTCAGATTAATTGTGCAGCCGTATGCACACTTTTATATTTGTATAGGTCTAGTTGAGGACTTGTTGAGACTGGGTCGACCTGTGACGCGAGTTCAAGGAGCTGCTTGGTCATCATGGGAAACGTGGTCTGCTTGTTCCAAAGAGTGCTCCAAAGGCTTCCGCACACGCAAGCGCTCCTGCGCCACACCGGATGGCAAGAGCACGCCATTCGCCTGCAGCGGAGCGCCGGTCGAGTACCAGGACTGCAACACTCAGCCGTGCCCAGGTCTGAGAGAGCCTTGTATCCTCTTAAATAAGTCACTCATGCCCTGTTAATGGAGTAGTGTAATAACTGATGTTGTTTTTCAGTGAAGGGGGCGTGGTCATGCTGGTCTTCCTGGTCTCAGTGTTCTACTTCCTGTGGCGGCGGTCACTACCAGCGCTCCCGTTCCTGCTCTAACCCTTCTCCTGCTCATTCTGGAGACATCTGCATCGGCCTGCACACGGAGGAAGCTCTCTGTAACACACACGAGTGTGAAGGTGAGAAAAGCGCAGAATTGCAGCATTAAAAGAATAAACGAATTTCATTTCGTTTAGTACTTTTAAGGAATAAATATTTGGAAACAAGAAAAAAAAAGTTTTTTTTCAACAACACCTAACAACATAAAAAATGTAGCATGTTTCATTGGTTTATTTAATTTTATATTTTTGCCACTGACAAAACCCCTAATGTGCTTCTGTGTTTGGTTCAATAAAAAGAACCGGATCATAAGAGTCATTCATTCGGCAACTGATTGAACCGTGCAAGTGTTTTTGTGTGTGATTGATTCAATAAAAAGAACTGGTTCATAAGAGCCATTCATTCGGCAACTGATTGAACCGTGCAAGTGTTTTTGTGTGTGATTGATTCACTAAAAAGAACTGGTTCATAAGAATGATTCAATCTGGAATTGGTTGAATTACACCAGTTGTACTGGATGTGTTTGATTCATTAAGAATAACTGGCTCATAAGACTCATTTGGCTCATTCATTGGAGAATTGGTTGGTCTGAACTAGTTGTACTGTATGTGTATGATTCACTTAAAAGAACTGGTTCATAAGAGTAATTTGTTCAGGAATCAGTTGGACTGTACCAGTCATTTGTTTGGGAATTGTGCTAAATGCTTTTAATTTACTAAGAGTATTTTGTTCAGGAAAAAATTGGACTACATTGGCTGTGCTTTATCGTTTTGATTGATTCACTAATAAGAATACATTTTCATGAGTCATTTGTTCGGGACACTAACCATACTGGTTCCTCTTTTGAATTACTACAAACAGAACAGCTTATAAGAGTCATTCATTTGGCAATGTCATTCATATATTTTTGATTCACTGAAAAGAACCGATTCATTTGTTTGTGACTCAGTGGGACTACATTGCTGCAGAAATCACCCACTTCCCCTTTAAATACTCTGCATGACTGTGTTCATGATGACTAAAGATAACACAATTGTGAACTGTTCTGTTTATCTTTCTCACCTGTGTCAGGTGGGTGGGGGGCGTGGTCAGAGTGGGCGGAGTGTATCGAGGAGGGGCTGCAGCTCCGAATTCGCTCATGTGAAATAAGCTCCGCCCCTTGCCAAGGAAACTCCACAGATCAGAGACAGTGTCGGCCCAGTGAGAGCGCAGGTGAGTACTTTCCCTCTTTTTGTTTGTTTCTTCCTGGCATCTTAGACTACAGTATTGTTTCACATCTTAATTTTCTTAATTCTAGTGCTGTCAAAGGGACAGAAGAGGAGTACAAACTGTGGAGGTAAATCTTCCATCATCCACCAGCATTTGGGTTTTGATGTGTCTAATGACCCTAGTGTAACATTTCTTTCTGTTTTGGTCTCCTGCAGGGTTTTCTCTGTTCCATTTGGTGCTGACTGGCGCGTGCTGTTTTCTGGGAGCTGTTTTGTTGTCAGTCCTGGTGTATGTGTACTGTCAGAGACTCCGCAAACCCCCTCAAGAATCCGCAGTTATCCATCCCAGCACCCCCAACCACCTACACTATAAAGAGAACAGCTGTGCGCCCAAGAACGACTTATACACACCCATGGAGTTCAAGGTATCCCATCATGCCACAGTGGTCTCTATGTATTACTCTTGAGCAGTGGTCCTTAACTGGTGGTTTGCAACCGCAATACAGATAAGTGCAGATAATAAAATCATATATTGTTATTATAGAGAAATAAACAGGATTTCACTTTTTTTAAAGGGAAGGAGAAAATGATTCCTATAATTCAGAAAACCAGAATAGTCATTATTAATTGTGCATTTTGTCTGGCTTAGACAGTTCATGATTATATTATATTATAAATACATTATTATGAATAATAATATAAATATATGTTTCAATAAAAAATCTATTCTGTTATATATAATATGTTATTAACATAATATGTGAATTAATATATTATTTAATTAAAATATTAGTAGTAGTAGTTCACATTTGTTTAATAAATAATTCTGGTCTTGTCGCTGTTGAGAATGACAACGCTCCCTAATGTTTGATTTTAAAAACATTATTATATTTGTTATTTTTTTTAAATAATTATAATATTGTAAAAAATATATAATATTATATAGTAGTCATAGTAAAATATTATAATGTTATTTTTTAAATAATAATTATAATATTTTTATATTATAGTGTATTTATTTTATTTAATAATAATTTATTATTATTTACTTTTGTTTCACTAAGTTGGGCTCACTTGACATCTGATGTGAAATCAGGGTCTGAAGCAGTTGAGAATCGCGACTTTCGCTAATCTGTCTCAGAGGAATCCGTCTTTTCTATCATTCCTCATTTTCCGGTTTCCTCGTTTCCCTCAGAGCGTTGACATCACAGGACCGCTGCAGCATGATGCAAAACATGCTGTGGCCTTTGAAATATTGAAGAGACTTTCGACATCTTGTGTGCTCACTTTCTGTGCTTTCTCTCTGTTCCCCGCAGACTCTGAATAAGAATAACCTGCTTCCACCGGATGAAAGCTGCAACTTCTTCCCATCAGCTTTACCGCAGACCAACGTCTACGCCACCACATATTACCCGTCTCCTCTGGGCAAATACGACTTCCCCTCCATGGATTCGCCCTGCAGCTACATGCACAGCTGATGCACGGACACACATCTCATGCTTTCTTAGGGCTGTGTGACCACGGTTACGCACCCTCATCCGTCCATGCAGATGCATTGGAAAATGCATGGATCCACAGGAAGGCTGAGCGCATAATCTGCAACAATGCAGGAAAATGCACAGGAGGGATGTTCGGATAAGATGGGCCCATGTAGTTTACTTGTAGCATTTCCTTTCCTGTCATCACTGGTTCAGCTGATCACATGCGTCATAATAACTACAGACTGACACTCACAAAGCATGCACACTTCTTACAATGCAAAGGAGCAAGAGGAATTCTGGGATCAAGCTCAAAACTGAATTGTGACGTACTACTTTATGTGCTGGCGTCTTTGTGTTGTTTTTCATAATCGAAAAACTGCAACGCAGAACTCGCTATGAGTCATAAAGCATGAAGGCTTCCAGACCGCTGTGATGTCTCACAGTAAGCCGAACATCTCTTTCCCTTATTTGTTCCTGGTTTACATCTTTTTCTGCTTCAGAACTCCAAGAACTAGAAGGACGTGAGATCCATGGAATCAGGATTACCTTTAATGCGACTGGTTAACGTCAGTGATGTATGGATGAGCTCATGAAAGAGTCAGTTATCTTCAGTGTCCAATGAAAGACAGAGCTCATGGATATATGGCCGTCACACTCCGTTACTATGGATATGGAGACACTTTACAGGGAAAGTTCACCCAAATACGGCAGTTCTGTCATCGTTTACTCAACCTTATGTCATTACAAACATTTATGACTTTTCTAAAGGCAAAACATCACAGGCAAACATGGAAAAAAACAACTAGATTTCCTTAATTGATTAATCACAGTAAAGTTTTCTGAAATGTTATGTTAATGTTATATTAAATATGCAAATGATGCATTATCTATTTAAAATAATGTACTAATTTGCATATATTTAAAGAACAGAAATATGACCGTGGGATAAAGCCAGGCTCAAAATTCTTGTTTAATTTTGTTGAAATATTAGACTTGACAGGTTTTTACAAAAGGTATTTTGAAGATCTCTTATCACTCCATAAATCATAAAATACTTTCAACATTAGAACAAAAAAATCACTGTGTTTTTAGGAGGAACATGTTAAATGAATCCGAATCTGGATAGAAATAAAACTGTAAAGTTTAGTTTATGTAAGTGCTGCTGAAGTAGAGATTTCTGACTCGGTGTAGGAGAAAAACTCACTGAGAAAACAGCCTTTAAAGATATGCATCAAAATCTACAGGCACAAATCAATCAAATGTAATAAACTCTTAAATGTGTATTTTAGATGTTTTCTTGCCACTGGTCTAAAAGAAGACAAGTTGAGGAGGTAAAATAGACCTCATTTTCACAGTTAACCTGTGCATGAAAAAAACACCTTCAGTGGAAGATGTTTTGAAGGATGTTCATGCTGCTCCTTTTCCATACTGTTAAGTATTCAGGGCCTGTCATGCTCACAAATACACAAAACCGCGCTATAAAAGTATGACTTATGCACCATATTCCAACTCTGAACCATGCAGTAGTTTTAAATGAGAAACTGGAATTGAAGTTACTTCCTTAAAGCTTTAAAAATTCTAATTCATAAATTCAAACTTTTTCAAACAAGGTTGTGTAAAAGAGTGTTTCACACATTCTGTCAAACGTATTTTTCTCTGATAAATGGAGATGATGAAATGGCATGAGGATGAGTAGATAATAACAAAATCTAAACATTTTGGTCAATCATTTCAAATGAGTTGTTGCTGAATCATGGCAGTCTGAAACAGTTCTGTGCTATTGAATCTAAAGGGATGTATGTTTGTAAGTATGTGTATATTTGTAGCTGGCATTATTATTATATTTATACACAAATGATGATTTTTCCTTTTTTTTTTTTTTTACATACAACAATGAGAGCAGCAACTGTTGTCTTCAGTACACTACGAGTGCTCAGATTCAAACTTATTTCTTGCTATTACAGGTTTTTTTGTTGTTGCTATTTTTTTTCTGTCTGGAATTGTGTACAGTACATGTTTAATGAAAATATGTTTTATGAAATATTTTGAGCTAATTCTTTCCAGTGAGCCCATATGAATTTCAATGCAAGACGCAGACAGTCTGGTTGGATGTTGAATATGGCATTAGAGCGAAGCGTGTGCTGGAGCTGGACGCTTGCTGATGACGCTTTTTACGCTGATGTTGCATGGATGCTGCATTATCTGAATGCAGACGGTTTTCTATGCAATAAAAAAAAAAGAAAATGATTTTCCAACACATGAACACTGCCTTTATACACTGTGAACTTTTGCTATGTTTTTATATGTTGTACATTGTAAAAATAAATAAATATCCAGCTGGGTGTCAAAACACCACAATTTACTTTTCTGTCAGTTTACGCGTAGCCTAATGGTTAGAGAGTCTACTCGTAATCCAAAGGTTGTGGGTTCGAGTCTCGGGCCGGCAGGGATTGTAGGTGGGGGAGTGAATGTCCAGCGCTCTCTCCACCCTCAATACCACGACTGAGGTGCCCTTGAGCAAGACACCGAACCCCCAACTGCTCCCCGGGCGCCGCAGCATAAATGGCTGCCCACTGCTCCGGGTGTGTGTTCACGGTGTGTGTGTGTTCACTGCTGTGTGTGTGCACATTGGATGGGTTAAATGCAGAGCACGAATTCCGAGTATGGGTCACCATACTTGGCAGTATGTCACTTCACTTCACTTTTATCCTGTAAAGACTCCATCCATCCATCCATCGACTGTTTGTACTAGCATTGATATGTATGTGTGGTTGTGTTGAGTTTGAAGGATTGTCCAGTGCAGGGAAAGGTTAATAACTCTGGTCATTAGCGGTACTGTAGAGTTGATTACAGAGCGGCTGTGTTCTCTTGCGCATGTCGTGTCCTCGAGGCCGAGCCTGCATATGAGTATTTAAAGTCTTCATTTCGCTCCATGTGATGAATGATGTTTGCGGTTCTAACAGTGGGTAAGTGATATGGCTTTTTAATGAGCTGTTTGCCGTTTAGAGGTTTTCCTCTCTAATGGGAGGAAACTAAGCATTACCCAGCAGCTGGAGAGAGTTATCAGAGCAGACGGGCTATTTGAACTCAGACCTGCTCTGGCCTCCAGACACACCACTAATGAAAGCTGCTCAGAGGATATTCCTCCTGAACTAACACTCACACATGCAGCACAGAGCATTTATCTGCACTCTCAGAAATAATGTGCAAAACTGTACCTTCAGGGGAACAACAGCTTGTCGGTGGGACAGTACCTTCAAAGGGACATCTTTGTACACTGTTTACCCCACAGGGTTCATAATAGTACCACAGGTGTACATATTACTGCTCTAATGTACCAATATGCATCCTTTAGGGATAAAGAAGTTGCAAATATGTCCATTTGAGGGGACAGCCATAGTGAAAAGCTGTTGTACCCCTACAATTTTTTGTTATTTTTTTTCTGACAGTGTGCAAGGAAAAAAAAATCTGTCTTCACCATAAAATTAAAAGAAATATATATATTTTTTGCATTGTTAATTTAAATTAAGTACATTTTCCCCAAAATTCTTGTTACCATAATGTATTAAGACTTTTGAGCTTTTTGTAAGTCTTCCCAATTGTGATTAGATTATCAGTAGATTATCAGTAATGTTAAATAATTTTTTACTATGTAAAATATATGTAAAACAGTAAAAGTCAGACAGCGAGGATTTCGCATGCCCTTGCCTAGCATCCATCCGCAACAAAACGGACAAACTCCTTCTGCTCTCCTGGACAAATAAGGATTTTTCAAACTCTGCTGCTCTGTGTTTTACAGAAACATGGCTGAACGACACCATTCCAGACAGCACGTTACATCTGCCTAACTTCCAGCTGATCAGAGTAGATCGCGACGCAGAATCAATGGGGAAATCGCGCGGCGGCGGGACGTGCTTTTACATCAATGAAAGGTGGTGTACAGATGTAACAGTGTTAAAGAAGATGTGCTCTTCAGATCTAGAAACGTGAGTATTTACATTCCACTGCAAGCACACGTGAGCTCAACTCTACAGAAACTCGCTGATCTGATCACAGACACAGAACAACAACACCCAGACTCTGTTTTAATCATTCTTGGGGACTTTAACCAAGCAAATCTCTCATGTTAACTGCCAAAAATACAGGCAGCATGTTACATTTCCCACCAGAGAGAGCACAGCAATAAAGAACGCATATCACTCTGTTCCATGGGCAGCTTTGGGGCTCTCTGATCACTACCTGGTTCAGCTTATACCAACCTACAAGCAAAAACTAAAATCTGCTAGACCTGTAGTAAGGACTGTAAAGAGATGGACCAACGAGACAGAGCGGGCTTTACAAGCCTGTCTCGACCTTACTGATTGGAGTGTTTTTGAAGCTGCAGCCACCAATCTGGACGAGCTCACAGAGACTGTAACTTCATATATCAGTTACTGCGAGGATATATGCATTCAAAAGTTGTACTTCTTTTGCCAGCTCAGGAAGTTTAACCTGCCACAGTAGCTGCTGAAACAGTTCTACTCAGTCTGTCCTGTGCATATCAATAACTGTCTGGTTTGGCTCAGCTACAAAATCAGGGATCAGAAGACTACAGAGAACGGTTTGGACTGCTGAATGGATTATCGGTGCGCCCCTGCCCACCCTCCAAGAACTGTATACATCCAGAGTGAGGAAAAGGGCTCAGAAAATCACTCTGGATCCCTCACATCCAAGTCATCCCCTTTTTGAACTTTTGCCATCTGGCCGGCGCTACAGAGCCACAATTACCAGGACAGCCAGGCACAATAACAGTTTCTTCCCCTAGGCAATTCAACTTATGAACAGTTAAATCCCCCCCCCCTCCATTATGCAATAACAATGTGCAATAGCCTTATATTTATTTGCTACCACCTCAATCCTCGTACATCCCTGTTTCTCCTTCTATTCTATCCCATTCTATCATCTATTGCACAACTGTATATACAATCATTTATGTTTCAATAATTGTTTTATTTGAAATGTTTTTGTTTATTTATATTTACATATGTGTATTTTTTTATTCTCATCTTATTTTTATTGTCTGTGTGTCGTTGTCTCTGTGAACTGGAAGCTTATGACACTAAAACAAATTCCTTGTATGCGCAAGCATACTTGGCAATAAAAGCTCTTTCTGATTCTGATTCTGAAAAGAAGTCATTTTTCAGTTAGGTACATTTTATTATATTACAATTGCAATATTAGATTATTTATTTAATAATATAAAAGAAAATGAAAAAAATATGTTTGGAATAACTTGAGATGAGTAATTAATGTTTATTTTGCGGGTGAACTCACTTTAACAAGGCGACTTGCAGAATAGTGCACAGATTGTGTTTGTGATGAGTTCTTAAGTGAGCAGCAAGATAACTGTCTTATACAAGTAGTAAAAAAGCACACTTCATACGAGCTATGGCTGCAATCCAGTCCAAGGTCAATTCATCATATAAGAAGCTTCTCTGGCTTTTTGCCCAGGAGTCAATGACTGTGGCCTTCTGCAGATGTAGAGGTGGATTGACAGAGATCTGGAGATGATGAGAAACTCAATTAAAATGGTTCAGTCAGCTTTTACATTTCTCTGACATGAAAGCGAGAAGAATTACCGGCCAGTTCTTAATATCTGAGGGATGATGCTGAATTTTTGGAGCCTGTTACGTAGAAATCAGCTGCGATGGTCACGGATGTGTCAATGATTGAACACAGATGAGAAGTTTTGGAGCCACAGCCATCAGCTTGACATGCATGACCCAAACACCAAGCTCACACGAAGAGGAAACTTCTCAAGAACCTAATGCGGATTCTAAGAAGTGATGGTTGCATTGCCAAAAAATTAAGATTGCCTTGATTTCTACAGATGCAATAAACTCACTCAATACACACACACCCATGATGCTGGTGAGACTAAAGACATCTTTTAGAGGTTATGAAAGTCCCTGAAGGACGTGTCCGGCGTGATTTCATCAGCATCAGTGAGCAGACGGACAAAAACAGAGTGAAACAAGCTCACAGCATCCCAAACACAAACACTGCTGGAATGAAGGATCTCTGCGCACAGACTATTGACTCTGACTGAACAGAGATATACGGCCTCATTTACATCTCTGATTATTTACTGATTCATTTGTTTTCATTTCTGTGATGTGTAGTTTGTTAAAAGAGTAAATGGATGGGATATATTTCCGAGCATTTTATTAATTGCTTTGGAACTCATTTAAACTTATTACAGGGCTGATCAAAGGCACTGGTCATCATTTATCATCACACACATAAACACAAGTGTGTGTTTATGTCTCGAATCTTCAAAAGCACAAGAGAAGTAGGGTGAATTTAGGTAATCAGAGACGCTTTTTGTCATTGTGCTGAATGGTAAAAAGCTGCAAGTTTACTTGACCCTGTGGCTCATAACCAATAATCTGCCATTAAACGTCATGTGAGGTGCATAGAACACTAGTTACATAAAATTAAAGATTCTGTAAAACCCTGTTTTGTAAAATCACTGTGAAATGTATACTGTAAAAAAGTAGGAAATACATATAGGCTAATGAGAAGACTCAAAGCACTGACTCAAGGAAACATCCTTTAAATGCTAAATAATACTTTTTCCATATAAAATCCATAATTTTATAATATAAACATCACATTTTCATTTTATATAGTACAGAAATATATATATATTTTTTACAGGTTATTACTGTGACATTTTACATAGTTTTTCTTCTGTTGAATAGAAATTGCACTCTATTATAAAATAATCTTTAGCTTTTAGTAGTGTGTGAGTTCACACATGTATTTCACTGAAGTCGTTAATAAATGTTGAGACATTGTTGTTGTTTTAAACGCCTCACAGGCGTGACTTCAAATGAATTTTTTTTTTCTTCCTCAAATCATGGCTTTTAAAAACATGCGTTCGAGATTCTATTGGAATTTCTAAGATAATTCGGAACTGATCAGAATCAGATCCTGAATAATTCCTTTTCCAGGAGGATGTTGCTGTTTTCTGTTAAGCTCCGACAGGCGTCATATGAGCCAGTAATACTGTCTCCACTCAGGTCCGGTGGGTGATGATGACCGATATGAAAATGAAATTATTCATGAGAGATTTCAAGCACTTCACACTCGGTCACGAATGAAGAACTCAACTCCACATTAGCAGCTCAACACCGTCCTCTGCTGTCAACACTCACAAACAGTAATACTGCCATTTTTATTAAACGATTGATTGATTATTCTGGGCAGACACGAGTAAAATATTGAACAGAATACTAAAGAGAGAAAAGGAAGGAGAAACGGATAAAGAGCTAGGACAAATAAACTGAATGCATAGGCTACATTATTAACAATTAATAACATGAATTTGTGTGTGAGAGAGACGTATTGCAATTTATTAATAGTATTTGAACATTGTTACTAGATTTTTTCACAGGGTATGCATTACACATTTCAACTTAAAAAATCACAAAAGATATGATAAACAGGTTGTTTTCATAAGTGAACAAATCTTATAACTCGACTAATCCTTTGGTGGGGTTGGTATAACTATGGGAGGAAAAACAATGTTAACTGCGGTCTCTCCAAATAGAAACTTTGCGTTTGCTCACAAAAGCACCAAAATATAATTTTCCTCCCACTTCATGTTATTTGCAAAGTTCCTAGTCGGAACTCAAAGTTTCTCGGGAGAGCACAAAAGCATTAAAATATATTTTTTTAGCTCCTTGTCATCTCATTTTTTTCCCTCATTACCCTTCAAACCTTTAACGCGTGACATATCCACCCCATTCCACGGGAAAAAATCTTTTCAAACTGGCTGGACATGGTTTTCACCTGGTTAACAGATGAAAACAAATCACATAGATGCGTTAGGATGGACTTTTCGTATTTGCCCATCACCTTGTTACCTTAGCAACCACATAGCAACACCCTGGCAACCACCTGTAACAGTCTAGTGTCATGGCGCCAAATTTTGCACATGGCACTCAGCTTTTCCTCAGAAAATGTATTATGTGTATTTCACTTTATTTTACTTGATTCTTTCATTTACTTCCTACACATGTAGTGCAATGTGCAAATGAAGAGGAATGCGAACACGGGCCTGATTTTCTCCCCAAACCTGTTCAGTGAGCGTCTCACCGTCATCCAGTCAGACTGGAGAGACAGACACACACTCACACACTCACAGCTGGAGCATTTACACGACTCTGTCCCAGGTGCGCGTGGAGTAGCCTACATTAGACTTAGCTTTATTTTTTTATTACATTCTGAATTTACACCTACAGGATGAGTGCTCGTCTATGGACGGAGGAGCAGTTTAACTGCCCCGTCTGTCTGGATCTGCCCTCTGACCCCGTGACCATCCCATGTGGCCACAGTTACTGCATGGCCTGCATCGCAGATTACTGGGACAATGAAGGGAGGAAAAACGGCACCTACAGCTGCCCAGAATGCCGGCAGACCTTCAACCCTCGTCCCACTCTCTGCAGGAACACCATGCTGGCCGAAGCCGTGGAGCAGCTCCGCCGAGGGGCCCTCAGCTCCACTGGGCGAGAGTCCATCAAGAGTGCCCGGAGCGCAGCTTCCTCTGCGTCTGAGCGTGCGCGCACACGGAGCAAAGGGGCATCGAAAAAGCTGCCAGGTTCGGCGGTGCCCTGTGACCGCTGCCCTGAGCCCAGAGCGGCCGTGAAGACGTGTTTGGTTTGCATGGCATCGTTCTGCGAGAATCACCTGAAGCCTCATAATTTACAGGAGAAGCTGAAGAACCACGAGCTGATCGCACCCACCAGTGACCTGAGCCAGAAGATCTGCCCCGAGCACAAGTACCTGCAGGAGTTCTTCTGCCGCTCCTGTCAGATGTACGTGTGCTGGCTCTGCACCAGCAACCAGCACAAGGGCCACGAGAGCGTCTCCACACAGGCTGAGAGAAACGAGAAGCAGGTGGGAACCATGTCAAACATCCTCACAAATATAGTAGCATACATTTATACATTATCTGAAAGCTGAATAAATAAGCTTCCCATTGATGCGTGGTTAGGACACTATTTGGTACAACTATACCAAACGAGATACAACTATTTGAAAATCTGGAATCAGTACTGATGAACTAGTCTTGTTCCACCCACACTCATTCCAGTCCACATTCCAGTCTATTCTGAACTCTTGTTTTGTGTGCTAATCTTTCTTATGGAATTAGAAAGAGCTGGGCGCAGTTCTGTCTGAGAACCATCAGCGACTCCAGGACAGAGAGAGAGAACTGAAGGACATGAAGAAAGTCTTAGACACACTCACGGTAAATAATGACACCCAAGAAAAAATAAAATAAAATCAACATTATAAGTATATTCTGTTGGTTTTATGAGTTGCATCTCACACAATCATGATCTTTAAAGGGAAAGTTCACCCACAAATGAAAATTCTGTCATCATAAGACTTAAAAGATCCAAAAAGGTCATAAAGGTATGTTGTGGTTTAAGTCAAGACTTCTGAAGAGTCTACAGTGCCTTTACATGATGAAAAAATTTAACTTAGCCTTTTACTTACATTTAAACAATGATCGATACACACAGTACATGCATGAGCATGTTACATATGGTAAACATGGAAGCTCAAATGTGCATGTATGAGGCATGCATGAGAACCAATGACAAACACACAAGCTTCAGGGTTTACCGTATGTGATGTGCTCTATGTATGTGTGTTAATATATGCAAATAAATGCCTGAAATAAATCTGTTCATCACATAACCCTGTTGAAAAAACCAGCATATGGTGGTTAGGTATGTTTTGAAGCATGGCTGCTGGTTTGAGCTGGTCCTTAGCTGGTCATGTGCTGGTCCTAAGCAACTAGCTCCTGCTCAGGACCATCTTAAACCAGCTCAAACCAGCAGCCATGCTTTAAAACCTAACCAGCATATGCTGGATTTTTCAACAGGGAAAGCAATCAAATCTCTTCACAAGACTTGGATTTTCTCTCACATTTTTTTACAAAACCTTTTTAGTTTTGGATCTGGACTCTCAACGGAAAGACAGAAACCTCTCAGGCTTCATTAGAAATATTTTAATTTGTGTTATGAAGACTAACCAAAGTCTTATGCGTTTGGAATGACACGAGGGTGAGTAAATGCTGACATTTTTTGCTGAACTGTCCCTGTAAGGTCTGAGCATCCTCTCTCTGTGTGTATGTGTTTGTGTGTAGAGGTCCTCAGAAACGGTGCGGGACGAGGCCGACGTGGTCCTGTCGGAGCTCCAGGAGTCAGTGCAGCGGATGCTGGAGCTGCTCCAGGACGTGATGGTCTCCACTGCGCAGGAGAAACTCAACGAGGCCCAGGAAGTGGTGACCAAACTGGAGGCTGAAGTCAAACAGCTGAAGAAAAAAGATAGAGAATTGAAAGAGCTCATCAACTGCCAGGACAATATCCACTTCCTGAAGGTCAGACGATGGTTTCATCAGATTTGGTGATGTGGGGTTTACAAAACTGAGATCTAATGTCACAGAGAGCACATGAATGATCTTTTCATACCTCGTCTCCACAGACGCATCAGTCTCTGTGCTGCCCGCTGGAAGGAGGAGATCTGGGAGCTGTAACCACGAACCCTGAAGCCACGTTTGATCCTGTCAGGAGCGTCGTCGTCCAGCTGAGGGAGAAAGTGGAGGAGATGTGTGACCAGGAGCTGGACAAGATCAACAAGACAGGTACAAACACACACAGGTCTCACAATCACACACTCTGAACTGCTGTCATGTACAGGGTCACTATAGGGTCATTATCTGTCTCTCCTCAGTGTACAACACCACAGCGTTCACAGTAGCGGATCGCAACGGACAGAAAGCAGGAGGCATAATGAAACGCAAGTCAATTTCACTACAGTTCATTTAGTGACAAATGTGTCAAATTCAAAGTGGAATGATTGTTTTATACACAGTATTGCCAATGCAAAGATAAATTATTATAAAATCTTTTAATACAATCTTACTATAAAAAGAAATTATAAAAAGAAAAATGTCAAATTATTTTAATATATTTGTAATTTGTGTGTGTGTGTGTGTGTGTGTGTGTACAAATTTTTTTTTGCATCACAGTGTTTTCTGGAAAAGGAGCCAGAGCCACTCGTGCACAAGGTATGAAACAATGAATAAAACTATTTTTAATTTAATTTAATTTATTATTTGTATTTTTTGTCTTAGAGTTTCTAATGTATGTGAATATTTTCAGGACCCGCACCACTGCCTTCAGTAAGCACACGAGGAACAGGTAATTTAATTTAATTTAATTTAATTTAATTTAATTTAATTTAATTTAATTTAATTTAATTTAATTTAATTTAATTTAATTTAATTTAATTTAATTTAATTTAATTTAATTAATTTAATTTATTATTTTATTTTATTTTATTTTATTTTATTTATCAAATCAAATCCAGTATCAGTTGTGCTGTAAGTATTTTTCTTTCTTCAGTGAACACGCGTCCACAAGCTGTCAGAAACAATGAGCCAAGAGGTGAGACTATTTGCTGACAAAGTGATCTGATTTAACTTTTAAATGTGTTTTTAGAATGAGTTTGCACGACTGTATGTAGGATTTTGAATAGTATTTAAATCAATAGTTGTTCATATCAGTTAACAGAGGTGTTTCAAACTCCCCAAGACCAGCCAGATCCCCGAGAGAGGAGAGAGATGACAGTAAGACATGCGTCTCACACACTTGTACTCCTGTATGTTTGCAATCATCTGTAGTTTGTGTCATTCATAGTTTAATTTCTCACTCTGCAGCTGACAGGAGTCGCAGTTCATTGAGACCAAGAGAAACACAAAGGAGAGAGGAAAGAGAAAACAATAATGGTGAGAATGAGATATATTCATAAAGATATATAAAAGAAGCATCTGTCTGGTGTAGCTTTGCTCATTGTTTATTCGATTTCTCAGCAGACACCTGGAGTTTAAGTTCAGTGAGATCAAGAGGGAGACCGAGTGGAGAAGACAGAGATCAGGGTGAGTTTTAATGGGTGAAAGATGTCCAGGTCATATCATACATGTCATTAAACTCAGACTATAAATGCCTTAATTGCAGAGTAAAAATTGGGCTACGAATTGGGCCATATTCAATATAAGCAAAATGTAATTTCTTTTTTCCCTATTTGATTCTGGGGTGAAATATGACTTAAATGTATCCTGACATTCACCCTTGTGTCTGTTTATTTGTCATTTTCTATTATCTCTGTATAGAAAGAGAAAATCAGGCCGCTCAAAGACGTCAAAGCACACAGAGCAGAAACACACGTGATGAAGAACAAGGTGAGACGACACATGCAAACACATTCTATCCAGCACACTGTCATTTTGGTTTCAATGAAATATAACAGATATTGTCCCCGACTTGAACCCCACTTGAAATACTTTGCATTCTTTCTAAACCAAGTACACAGTGCTTCAAAGCTGTTTTCCTTTTAATTGTCAGCGGACCGCTGGAGTTTGAGTTCAATCAGACCGAGACTGAGGAGAGAGGACAGAGGACAAGGTGACGCTTGATTCATGTCTGATTATTGAAATTTAACACACAAGCTTTTAAGAATTGCATCATGTTTGTGTTTGACAGTCAATGGAGAAGCTCCGAGCCCCTCACAGCAGAGATCAAACGCTGCGGACAGACAGCAGCCGGCCAGACAATGTGAGCGACAGCAGCTCAAACATACACTATCAAATCAAGACGTTGTGTTTCTAATCATATTTATACATTTGCTCATTCTGTTCTTCATCAGCGGACAGATGGAGTCTGAGCTCTCTCTTACCCAGAAACAGGAAGAAGAGACAGGACACAGGTGAGCGAAAGAACACACACAGTCCAATTGAGGACATGTGATAGAGGTCTGTTGCTTTCTAGCTAACTAACTTTTGGGGACAAATGTGTAGCTGAAATACACTCACATAAACCCTCACACAAAGAAACCAAGCTTAGGCTTCTTAAGCTATCTTTGTCTAGAATCCAGATGAACGCTGTATTTCCTGCTCATGTGAACTGTGGTCAAATATAAGTCAAGTACCTCAAAATGTCCTTATTTTTGTCTGCATTTGCTGCGTTTTCAAGTATGTGTCCAACAACAAGAGCTAAATGTGTACATCATTTTTTAGATTTTATAAACCTTTTAAATAAATTGTTTTGTCATCAGTCATCATTACGTCTTAAAGTATTTCATTAAACATGATGTCATGTGTCCCATTTCAATCGCTCACAGTGAAAGAGGCCACACCCACTATCCAGGAGTCAGTGAGACCTCGTAGCCTCTCCCGTGCCAGTGCCTGTAAGTCACTCACCGTACACTGACGATTCAAGAATTATTTGAAAATATACGTTAAATAAAATCATTTACATTTAGAAATTCATATAATTTGCCATCTACATCATTTATCAATGTATGCATTCAAATACAAATAACAACGAGAGGATGAAAAATGGTCATGAAAAATAAAATATGTATTTTTTTATTTAGCAATTTGCATTAAATTGATCAAGTGACAGTAAAGACATTAATTGTTTCCAATAAATGCTGTTCTTTTGAATTTTCAATTCAAAGAATTCTGAAAAGTCTGTCCGTATATTAGAATAATTCCTGAAGATCATGTGAAAATATATTAAAATAGAAAATAAATTATTATAATATTTCACAATATTATTGATTTTACTCTACCAATCCACACATTTGCCTTAATCAAAAAGCTCTAAAAACAGAAAATCATTGTAATTGTTAAATATCTAAAAACTAATATTGACTGTATCTCTCTTCTCTCTGTAGGGGGAGAGCCAACAGAAGGTAATATTAATGTTTTTTGTTTGTTTGTAGCTTTACATCTAGTTAAACTGTTTATATGTAGGGGAACGATTGATCACTGTCTCACTCTGTTTCTGTCTTTCTCTCTGTACAGTGAATCCTGGGCTGTTCCTGGACTCACCTACTGACAGTCCAGTCGTTAATCCTGCTTTTCCCACATGTCAGCATTTACAACAATACCTTTTACACTACACACATCATATTATAAAAGACAGATGGATGAAGAGATGGGTGGATGGATGGATGGATGCTGGATGGATGGGTGGAAAGAAACATGGATGGGTGGATGGATGGATGGATGGATGGATGGATGGATGGATGGATGGATGGATGGATGGATGGATAGATAGATAGATAGATAGATAGATGGATGGGTGGATAGATACATGGATGGATGGATGGATGGATGGATGGATAGATAGATAGATAGATAGATGGATGGGTGGATAGATACATGGATGGATGGATGGATGGATGGATGGATGGATGGATAGATAGATAGATAGATGGATGGGTGGATAGATACATGGATGGATGGATGGATGGATGGATGGATGGATGGATGGATGGATAGACAGACAGACAGACAGACAGACAGCTAGATAGATAGATAGATAGATAGATAGATAGATAGATAGACAGACAGACAGACAGACAGCTAGACAGCTAGACAGATAGATAGATAGATAGATAGATAGACAGACAGACAGACAGCTAGACAGCTAGACAGATAGATAGATAGATAGATAGATAGATAGATAGATAGATAGATAGATAGATGATAGATTTCCATATTTCCTTACAGTTTGTAGCTTTTGTTTGATTCTTTTTGTTTTTACAGTGAGAGAAATTAACATTGACAGTATTCAGGCCCCAGTGCCCAGAACCAGAGACGAGTTCCTGCAATGTGAGTTTATTTCTCACATATCTTGTCTTTTCATTCTGTTTCAAGTTTATCTGCTGATCTATTTCTCTCTCTATTAGATGCTTGTGATTTGACCCTGGATCCAAACACGGCCCATCGGCGTCTGGTCTTATCTGATGGAGACACCGTGGCCACCCTTCAGCAGACGTCTCAGCCGTACCTTGACGTCCCTCAGCGTTTCGACGGCTGGACGCAGGTGCTCTGTCTCCAGCCCCTCTCCTCCGACCGCTGCTACTGGGAGGTGGAGTGGAGGGGGCGTGGCTCCTCTCTGGGTGTGGTCAGTGGTTCCATGTCCCGCAAAGGGGCAGATTCAGGGGCAGGGCTTGGGTATAACAGCCAATCGTGGAGCTTGGAGCTGTCAGACATGTGCTGTGCAGCCATGCACGCCAATCAGAAGGTGGAGATCCCTGTGACCTACAGCCCTCGAGTCGGGGTGTTTCTGGACAGGACCGCTGGGACTCTGACTTTCTATAGTGTGGATGATGAGTTGGTTCCTCTCTATGCTTTTCAAGGGTCGTTCCCACCACTGCTGTACGCTGCGTTCGGGGTGGGCTGTGGGGTCGGCGTGGGGCTGGATTTTGCCATGGGGCAGTTCAGCTCCACGTCAGACAGCATTAAAATCTGTCCCTTGTGAACTGAGCGAATCTCACAAAAATAATATGCAGGTCATATTTCACCCCAAAATCAAAAGAAAAAATAATTAATTATATTTTGCAAGAAAATTAAGCCTATTGGTAAGACCAAAGTTCTTTTTCATAAATATTCAGTACTTTCCCCTCCAAATTCATATTACCATAATCTTTCAAGTAACATTTTTGTACAATTATGATTTTCATTTCTGCAATACAGCCATATTAATCATTCTGTCTAGACATTGTTTTAAATCTGCAAAAAGAAAAATGCATAAAATATTTTATTCATATTACAGTAATACATTTTACACACACACACACACACATACATATATACACACACACATATATATATATATATATATTAGTGCTGTTAAACGATTAATCGCGATTAATCACATCCAAAATAAATTTTTTTGTTAACATTAGGTGTGTAGTGTGCATATTTATTATGTATATATAAATACAAACAAGTGCATGTATATATTTGACAAATGTTACGTTTATATATTAAATATATTTATATATATAAATTATATGAATATAAATATATACATGTAAATATTTTCTAAATATGTGTTGTATGTGTGTGTATTTATAAATAAATATACACACATTATGTATAATGTAAACAAAAACCTTTCGAATGTGTTTTTCCTACCCTTTTTTTGGGACCAGGATTGAATGGTTATGGCAAACAATTACGAATATAATTTATTAAAATGATTAAATTCAAATATGTAATTATACTGTACATAAAAACAATTGTTCTACCAATAGGCTTCAATTAAAAGAAAAATTAAGCACATTTTCACTTTCATAGCTCAATATTTGTTTGTAATTCTCATTATTCAATTATAATTTTGGCAGTACAGCAAGATTTGTAAATCTGCAAAAATCTAATATTTTATTTACAGTAATAAGAATGATAATGTTTCAATACATAAAAAAACTTGAGGCTTTAATTCTGAAGATATGTTTAATTTTTGATGCAAAATGTAATTTATTTTTGTCTTCTAGACATGTTTATCCACCCTTTAATGAATAAAAATTGTATGGTTATGGCAAATAATTATTAACATAAAACAATTATTAAATGTAAAACAAAATAACTTATGCATAAGGGCAATTATTTGTACTGTCATATACCAAAAATGTTTGTAAACTTAAAAAAATAAAAATCTAATTTTTAGCTCCTATGTATAGTTATCAAACTCCTCAGGATGAAATGACAGAAACACCGACATTGAATTAGTTTGTTTTATTATAAATAAAAAACACAACATAATGATACTAATACAGGGTTCTGACAGCTAAACACAGAAAAACACACCACGGCTGTGGTTACTATGTCAAAAGCACAAAAGAAATCACCTGGTGCTTGATGTCACAACTTGTGGCATCATCTTCAAGCATTGACCTTTGACCTCAATGGCAGCAGAGAGCTTGATGACGTCAACAGCAGGATGTAAATAAGGACACTTTGATACAGAAATCAAATCATGCGTTTAATACCATACACTTCAGCTGGGATTAGAGATAAAGCTAGTAATGTATAGATGCAGCAAGCATGCTGGTATTATTCTGAAGGAGTTGTATGATATGATTCATTTGACTGTGTTCTTGGCATAGCTGACAAAAGCTTATTAAATGTCTTTCCTGTAACAGTTTCTGAACCAAATGGTTTTCCCTATGCTGTCATCATGCCATTTACTAGAAAGCACAAAAGGCCAGTTTACCACAAAAACAAACACGTTCACATACGTTTTAGCTTATAAAATGACAATTCAGGCAAGAAAGACAAATCATTTTGGTTTAAACCCAAAAAGCTCTTTGAAACTTGAGTCCCTTCTCAAACTCCACCAAAAACATGAAATATTAAAATATCATTCCTAGCTGAATGGTTAGGAAATAATATTAGCCATCTCTCAGGTTAAATGTATTAACGTACTCTAGTCTCACCCTACTGATAGATAACCCATGTAATGCCTATTTACTAAAAACACAATTCTAGTGGGTTAAAAATGAAAAGTGCATAAAATTAGGAAAGTAGGGAAATAAGTGAAGATGACAAGGAATTCATTCAGGGGTCAAATTGTCAAGACCAGCGGTTGACATCTTTAGGGCTACTTAAGAAGGGTTTCTGTATTCACTTAAGGGGTGTAAATGCAAATAGAATGAGAATAGATTGATAAAATTTATCCTACTCTGTTGAAGATGGATCACTAATTTCCCTTAAATACACAGTCCAAATAACATCATTTTGAACAAGGTTACATGTAGCAGAACAAGTGCCTGTACAATCCCAAATATATCCTGAGCAATCCAGATCTGCTCTTTTGTGACAAAACTTCCCAATAACCAATTCAGTGCAAAGAAATAAAGGAGCTTAGGTCCAGATACACCAGCATGCTGAGGGACGCAAATGCTTGCTTAGACCTTGTAATGATGCAAAAAGATGCTCTACTAAATGTCTAAAAGGCTTTATCTATCTATAATGCAGGGCGGACTGACCAACTACAGAGAGGAACTCAGGAACTGCTGAATGAATCAAGTCAAACCCCTAAAATGAGGCTGTTGATATGCGACCATCTATTTCACTTGCCATAATCCATTCTTGTTTGTGTTTATCACCTCAATCTCGTTTATATGATTCACTAGGATGAATCAAAGTGACAGTGAATTCACTTTAAACCTGCACAAGCTTTCATATTTCCAGTTCTTTACAGCATTCCTTTAAACTTCCTTCCATCGATTCAACATTCAACAACCCTCGACACGTACATATCCCTTCTTGATCTATCCACCACTTCACAACTCCACAGCCTCATGGAGAGAAAATAAGTGCGAAGACTTATTAATGAGCATTAAAGGAGAAAAAAATTAGATGGAGAAAAATAGGATTAGAAGTCTTCGTTTCCTCTTGAGTGCTATAAGGCCTTTAAAAATCTTAATTTTAACATAAACATGGCAACAAGACACTTTAACTTCATTGTTGTGCTTTAAAAACAACCTTAAATGTCTTTCAGCCTCTTTTTCCCAGGAACTGATGGTTTTAATCAAGGATATGAGGGATAGATATAAAGTCACTCCTGTTGGTCCGAGACCACGCCCACAGCCTTATGAATTATGCCGGCAGGGCGGGGCCTGAGAAAGGGAGGCGTGTCTATGTGTGCGGCGCGGTTTGTTTAGGTTCCCCCATGGTGGAATGGGAAGGGCCAGGGAGGTAGGGTGAGGGGGCGGGACAGGGAAGGACGGACTGGAGACGGATGCACTACGGCGGCCAACCATGGCAGGCAGACTTTGATTTCGCCGAAGCCCATCCAATAAGCTGCCTCCTCCTGTTGCTAGGATGGTGGCAGATTCCTGTGGATGGGCGTCTTCTGACCCTTGGAGGACTTTTTTATCCAAACCTAGCTTGCGAAGATGCTTCACGAGATTGACGGCATGGCGGTCGGCTTTGGTCGATGGACCATGAGGAGATCGATCAGGACTCAGGAGATCCGGTCGCGGGGCACGGCCGAGTTTCAGTCCGTAGACGTCTTGCAGGAAGAGCTCGGCGGGACGGGACGCTAGGAAGTTGTCCAAAGAGGTGGATCGGGAGTCGAAGGGCACAGGAGAGGGGCATGGGGAGTGGGAGGGGGAGTTTGGAGGAATGCTGGGAAGACGACGTAGAGAAAGAGGCTTTTTGGGTGCTGTCACAGCGGCGGGACCCTGAGCGGAGATGCCTTTCTCCAGCAGGAGCTTGGCGAGACCACCAGGGGGCGCTGCAGGACGGCGAACGGGGAAAGAATCGCCCAGACTCAACCTGCAGGGTGTGACTGGAGTACTGGGACCGGTCCGGAGAGAACTTGGGGTGTTATCACTCACAGAAGTACTGCAGGCAGAGCTGATAAACAGAAAGAAAACAGTAATATGATCAAATAGATCCATGCATAAGAATATTAAAAATCACAGAAAAAAAATATTAATAAATAATAATAATCTGACAGTTCCTGACTTACTAAAGTAAAAAAGTGCAGTTCACTAAGACACCAAACACAACAGCAAAAATAAAGACAGTTATCAAATGATTCACATCCTCAAACTGCTGTTTCTTAGGGGTGAAAGGTGTTGTACCTGGGTGTCACCTGTGTGCTGTCACTGGGATGCAGGATCCGGCAGGTAGTGAAGGTGTATGTGGAAAAAGTGGAGCTCTGATATTTCCCAGGATTTATAGCTAAACACAAACAAAAAGTGATCAACAAACATGCAAACATGCATTTTATAAAGAAACCGGAAAACAAACAGGAAATGGTGTTTGCAGTGACAGCCGTTTACCTGTAGAGGGCGCTTTAGATCCGAGATTCAGCTCAAACTGTAGAGCCCCTGATCCGGAGACTCCAGAACTAACTGCAGGAGCAGAGCTGGCTGTCAGGTTAACTGCTGCTGCTGAGGAAACAGCTGTTGCTATGGGCACAGGGGAATTCCTGAGGGATGCAGGAAGGGGCGGGACATTAGCTGGGCTTTGGACACGCCTCCTCTCTCTCTTCTCTTCCGGAGTGGATGATGAGCGCACGTTAAATGTGATTCCTTCCTCTTCCTCCTCCTCGTCTTCCTCTTTTATCTTTGCATCCTGTGGCTCCTCCTCTTTTCTCTTATGTTCCCACGGTAGTTTCTCCTGGTCTTCGTCCTCTTCGAGGTCAGCCAGGTGGTAAACATTGTCCAGAGGGAGAGGGCGGAAGCCTTTGGTAACTATGCCTGGATGGGGGTCTAGAATAGTGGCCAGGTGAGGTTTAGCGAGCTGCTGCCAGTGATGAAGAGTCAGAGAACCTGAAGATCAAGCCAACAGGAACAAATACTCAAGAAACATGGTAACACACTACAATAATGCAGAATTCTTTACCTTCAGGCATCATCAACAAACAATAATCAATACTGCTACTGAATTTATTCATCTATGTTAAATGCTTATTTCTATATACACACTACTGTTCAAACACATGGGGTCATTGATAAGAAAATTCTTAATTAAAAAAAAAATTCTTGAGCAGCAAATCTGTATTTAAGAAGGATCACGTGACACTGACAACTGGAGTAATGATGTTGAAAATTCAGCTTTGATCACAGGAATAAATTGCATTTTACAACATATTGAAAGAGAACGTCTATTTTAAATTGCAATAACATTTCACAATATTACTATTCTTACTGTATTTTTTCTTAAATAATTATATAATTGCTTTGTTGAGCATACAAGACTTAAAAAAAAACTGGTAGTGTATACTAATACATTACAACAGTTTTAAATTGTATAAATTAAATGCATAAATTTATTAAAAATCATTCTATTATGAACAAACATGAACAATAATATTTACACATTTTTCTAAATGAATAAATGCTTTTAAAAATAAAATTGTTTGTTAAACCCAATACATTAACTGATAAATGAAATAATTTATGATATAACAATCGAATATGTAAAACAACAATAAGATAAATAAATATATACAAAATAACACTTCAAAATAAATTTATTTTCATTCAATTTATAGTTTGTGAAACCTTTGTAACAAGAGAAAATTAAATGTAACATAAAAGGAGAAATTGATCCAAATGCTCACAGTCCATACAATGACTAGGTTATCGGTTTAAAAGTTGAAATTTCAGAAAAACTTGGCTCTTTTTATCAGCACACTACCCTCTACTCACCTTCCATTGGTTTAACAATCTGCAGCTTTTCAGGGAGAAATGTCTTGAAACAGCTGGAGGAGATGGAGAATTCTGATAGGTTGGTGAAAGACGAGACTGTGCTTCCCATTGGTGAACTGCAGCCGCTCTCGCCCCCTTCCGACTCCGCAGCCGCCAGCTCCTGCAGCTTCCTCTCTCTCTCGGCCTGGAAGAACCGTCGCTCGCACTGGAAGTTCTGCCTCCGCAGGGAGAGGAGGTTTATGGCTGATGTAAGGTCGTTTCCACCGGGAGAGCCGGGCTGACCCAGATGAGAGTTCTCTCTGCAGCACACACAAGACGTGTGCTAGAAGCACACAAAAGCATTGTGGGTATAAACACATTGTGCTGTCACACTCACTTGGTGGCGTCCACGTCTCCAGCTCCTTCCTCTGTGTTGGGTGTGTGTGATTGATAGGGCACTGGGGTCATGACCACGCCGCTGCGGGCGGAGCCAGGGATCGGAGGCACTGCGGCAGCCGCTCTCATCACCGATTGATTGACAGACCGCACCGTCTGGAACACGCGCTTGTGGATCGACCTTCAGACGGAGCAGACAGGGGTCAAAGGTCAGTGCTACTGAAGGATAAAATGACTATTATAACTCTGTGTGAGAAGGAGAATGGTGCGCGTCACCTCTGGTCCTGGAAGGTGATTTCCTCTTCTACACTCAGCTCTCTTCTCATAGTACCTTCAATCTCAGCTGCCAAAGAATCCTGAAGGACATAAAAAAAGAGCAATGATTATACACCTATAAACCCAAAGCAGAGAGACAGAGACTGGTCCATGCAAAAATAAGCGTTATTTAAAAATCAAAAACAAAAAACAACAACGTCAACAACCCCCCCCCCCGAAAACAACAGTCAAAACAAAAACTAAATAAAAAGTAATTAAACATAAATAAAATAAAAATAAAACAAAGTTACATTAAATAAAAAGACATAAAAAACTAAAAATTAAATAACAGAAAAAACAAACCAAAAAAAGCAAAAAAAAACAATGAAATTCTGTAACACTAATAAAAACTAAAACTAAAAATGAAATGAAAAAAAAAAAAATCTAAATAAAAAAAAAAAAGATATACAAACAATGAAACAGAATAAGTGAAATAAACAAAATTAAATAGAATGAAACAAAAAAAATTAAATCAAACAACAACAACAAAATTAATCAAATTTGTCAGTGCTTTCCAATATAAAACTTGCTGCCATAAATGCTGGCGAGCTGTGGGAGCAGCTTCATGTCTATATACTATATTATATATGTCTATCCTATATATCATGTATTGTTTGTTTTTGCAAACAATTGTAACCACTATTATGTAAAATTATAATAAGGTCTAGAATAATAGTCATATATACATTCTTTTTCTCATATTTATTTTTACATGCCTAATTATAGCCCAAATTACAATACCCCCCCATTAAAACACATGATCGTCACCAAATTCCATGCATTATTATAAAAGTATAATGGTTAAAATTATTTATGAAAAAATATACTAGATTGCAATGTGAATAATAATGCATTAACAATATGTAATAAAGCATTGCATGTGCAGATTACTGAAATGGCTTGCATTAAGAACAGATGTGATTGAAAAAAATATTTTAACAAACAAACGTGTATGAGAGAGATGGAGGTGTGGAGCAAGAGATCTGTGTTTCTCACCATAGGATAGAGTCCGTACGACAGGTGTCTGCGCAGGCCTGCAGATGGCGTGTTCTTACTGCGCAGCTCCTTAATCTCCTCCTGAGACTCGTGTAATATTCCCACACACTCGGCATTCCTGTCTGACAGCTCCTCCAGCTGAAACACACACAGACGTTTATATTCCACAGGCCACGGGTGTGTGCGTGTCATAATACAGCAGAGCAGGCCTCTATTACTTTATCAACTTATTGTACGACGTGAACGACCTTGATCATTTTTATTTTTCCTACTGTGTTTGCATGCGTTTCATAAAAAGGTCTTAAAATGACAACAATATTGTTTATTGCAATTACAGACATGATCACCATAACACTTCCACGTCACTATGGTCACAGCATTAATTAACTAACCCGGTCCTGTAACTTGTATATACTCCAGCCTTTATGGACACATTTCATAAGTTCAGCAGAAGTGCAATGAGAAGACGGACACACCACATGAATGAATAAAGTTACATGAGTTTACAGCCTTTTCTAAGTCGCAGTGACTAAGCTGCTTTTTCTTAGAACTTTAAAATTGATGTTTAAAATGCTTTAAGACCTTAAATCAAGCGGATTGATCCTAACACTGTATTTAAGTAAAACAGGGCTGTTTATAATCAGAATGATCAGTCTTAATGCAGATTTGCAGACGCAGGTTCATTATGTACAGTATGTGGCGTCTTACCTCAGCTGTGAGATGCCGCTGTGCTTCCTTTGAGGCTTGAAGGTGAATTCTCAGCTCTTCTTTCTCTAGTGCCAACTGAGAAACAAACACAGCCATATATATGATTATACATCAACATACAGTACCATTCAAGGTTTTTGAATGTCTTTCAGGCTCAGCAAGGTTTATTTGATCAAAAATACAATAAAAAATAATATTGTGAAATATTAATACAATTTGACATAACTGCTATATTAATTGGGATATTAATTTATTCCTGTGATCAAAGCTGAATTTTCAGCATAATGTCTCCAGGCTTCAGTGTCACATGAGATTTCAGAAATCATTCTAATATGCTGATTTACTGCTTAAGAAATATTTAGAAAATAAATAATTTTTGTGCAAACCATGATACATATTTTAGGATTCTTTGAAGTTTAAAAGAATTTGAAATCTTTTGTAACATTGATCAATTTAATGCATACTTACTGGATAAAAGGATTAGATATGGCATGTATCCTGACCTCTTTGACTCTTTGCTGGAGCTCGACGATCTGCGAGAGGAGTTGTGCGATCTCCTCCTGATGTCTCATTAACTCCTCGTTCTTCTGGGAGAGCTCATCCGTCAGTGACACCATCTGACTGTTTGACTCTCCTGTTAAACAAACACAAAAATAAACCTAGATCACATTCAATAAGTATATTTAAATGCACGTCGATCCAAATTAATCCAATCCGGTTTCACATTCTAAAGCTTCTGTTCATATGAACCCAAAAGCAATCGATTCACATAATTGTTTACATGCTCATAACATGCAGTCCAAACAAAACTTCAGCAAATGTCACCAGAGCTACGGTGACTATAATTGTCTTTTTTGCTCTGACGATATAGCTAAAAAGAAAGCTGACATTTATGTCAGAAAACTTTTTTAGCAAATATTTAGTAATCGTTAAGTCTCCTCCATGGGCCAGTTTGTAATATGCAAGACAAATAAACATGTTCATAAGACGTAAAACCTATGTAAACATACACATTGTGGCTCTGTGTACAGGGTTTCTACAGGTTTTGTAAAGGTAAATTGAAAACTTTAAGACCAAGAAAAGAAAAATGGAAGGATTAAATGGAAGTTGCATGCATGTCAACCTCTTTCATTTTCTTATAATATGCATTTATTTTTTACCTTATTTGCTCAACGACTCCCAAACGATTCGTTCAATGATTAATTTTTCCAAACCCTTCTTTTGCGTGATGCTACATATGCAGGATTCATATTTAAATCGTCTTTTTGCATTTTAATATTCACATACACTAGTTCATATCGTGATTCGAATTAAGTGACAGACCTTCTTTTATTCATCCAAAAATTGACAAATTCCATTGCATTCTGCACTGTAGAGTAAATTTAGTTTTTATGAATGGACTCCGCCATCCTGTCCGCATTTTTGCGGAAACCATATGACCCTAGAAATGCAAGCACACTTCAGAACATTTCGGTTTGCCCTGTTTGTTGTGCTTTATAGAGTTGCAGGGGTGACATCATGTCACAGATTCTCTCTCTCGAATGCGCCCAAATGCGTTCTCAGGTACCAAAATTTGGTACCGAATGATTTAATGTGAATCGTATTCGGTAGTACCGACGCAATTCGGTCTGTACCCTTAAAAGTACCAAGTTCGGTACCCAACCCTAGTTTCATGGTGACATCAAAATGAAACATTAGCATATTGCCCACCCACTTGTTGTGCACGCAGATCTGGGAAACTTGACTTTCGCATTGGTCTGAATGAAAATGCAAATTCATTCTTTGCCACTAGGTGCCGGTTTTGAAACGTTAAAAGCTCACAAACACTGCTTTAAATGAAATCGACCAATCACCGCAGATTAGCGTCACGCAAAAGGAGGGGTTTGGAAAAAATTAAGCGTTGAACCTTTCAAATATGAACCTTTCATAACCCATAATCGGGGCACTTTAAGAATTTTTTAAGACTCGCAGAACCCAGTGTGCATGTGTACATTTTTAAACCTGAGAAAAAAAAGTTGGATTCAAGTGTTTACATGCTTAAATTTTTCCTACTAATCAAATTATTTCAGGAAAAGCTCGGATTGACCTAAATCGGATCGACTGCAGTGTTCACACCAAAGCTTTCCATTCCGACTGAGCCAGCAATCTGATTATTTAGTTGCATATAACCACACCTGATGTGTTTTTGCCGAGGCTCTGTTTCAAACACTAAAGAGCCACCCAGCCAACATTTTTAGGCATCATAGGCGTTCGTCGAGCTTAAAAGGCATTTCCAAAATAGTACATTGGCCAAAATCAACAGCAGTTACATGCATTTTTCATGGAATTACAGAATGTACTGACAGACAAAAAGGGCCCATTACAGTCCATTTGTGAAGGACAAAGTTAATGAGGTTTAATTTAGCTTAAGATGCTGCTTTTGAAGGCAGATGCCCGTGTAGACTCGGTTTAACTTGATTTGGAGCTTGAAAGTCAACACAGATACTCACGTAGCTCTTTAACGCAGTCGTTCACCAGCTGCTGTTCTTGCTCCTCATAAGTGATGGTCTCTGTCTTCAGGTGACAGGCCTGTGGAAATTCAGACAGAAGGTCACGCTTTCATAAAACCCTTACGCTCCAGAAACATAATCCAGAGTCCATGACGCACCTCTGATCTCAGGGACAGGTTCTCCTCCTCCAGCACCTGGAGTTTAGACTGGAGGACCTCCAGCTGGCTGAGGGCGAGAGCGGCCCCTGCGGGCATGGGGTGACGTAGCGGCGTGGAGCAGCTGGAGTCGGTCTCGCTCTCCTCGCTGGCGCTCGCGACCATACGGAAGAGTTCATCCTTCTTCGCCAACTCATGCTGTAGCTGATGAACCTGATAGAGCGATTACATGTGGGATATTGAAGCCAGCTTATACACATTTAGCCTCAATGTTTTCATGTCAAAGCGCGTTGTACCTGGTCTACGGCCTGCGCTAGCTGCTCCTCCAGAGATTCATTACGCTCCTGCAGCACGTGGTTCCTCTGCAGGAGAGACTGACCGATCCGAGCGGCCAATTCCAGGTCGCGGTCCCTCTGCGGGATGACATCATGATGCAGACAGACAGCCAATCAAGAGCTTTTACTAACAAAAACAAACCAGACAAAGCATTTTCTCACAGTTTGCTGACCAATCACTCACTTCAGCCAGGAGGTGTGAGACCACGTCAATGTCACTGTAGGTCTTGGTCATCTGCTCCACGCGGTCAGCGCTGAGGACTACGGTGAGAGAGACAGACAATATAAATGTGAATGCTTTAAAAAAAATACTGGCAACTACACTAGCAGTGCATATTCAGTGAGACAAACCAAAACAGGAGGGTGTAAAAACACCCACATGCCATATGGCAAGCCCTACACATGCAACACACACACACACACACTTCTTAACACCGCAATAACATCATGCACAAACCCAAAATGCATTCAAGCTTCACTATTAATTGCATGCACTACAAAACTACTGTTAAAAAGTTTGGGGTCAAAAGATTTTTTTTATCTTATTTATTAATACTTTTATTCAGCAAGGCTGCATTAAATTGATCGAAAATGACAGTAATCTCATGTACAAATTCAAATTAAAAAAAATTATATCACCGTTTTCACAAATTCTTTCTGGAGCAGTAAATCAGTATATTAGAATGATTTCTGAAGGATCATGTGACACTGAAGACTGGAGTAATGATGCTGAAAATACAGCTTTGACAGCTCATTTAAATTGTAATAATATTTCACAAAAGTACTATTTGTACTAGATTTTTGATCAAATTAATGCAGCCTTGGTGAGAATAAGGGACTTCTGTTAAAAACATAAACCTCTTACTGATCCCAAACTATTAAATGGTAATGTTCATGGATCTAAATGTAAAGTCAGTTTCCTCTACACTACCGACGGCTCTCTACTGCATATATTATAAACACTACAACCTTAAAGAGGTCATATTTTCCAGCTATTTTTTTTATAATTCTTGTCAAAATTGCACCACATGTTATTTACCAGTGTCTCATTTATATCATTTTAAAGTAGTTTACTGTTCCATTTTTATGAAAACCCTAATAACAAGCAATAAATCCCAAACACATGCAAAATCAGCAAGACATATCGTCCACTACTTGATTTTGTTGCACCAAGTAGCAATTTTCTCATTCAGCATGGACAGATAAATTGCTTGCTGCAACATACATAATTAAATAGCACGATTTGGCTACTGTACCTTAAGGCTTCGTGCAAATGAGATCTGTTATGATTGGCTAACCTCGTCGCATGTGAAATGAGTAACAATGACAAGTCTTTGATACCAAATAGGTGTTAAAGTGGGCGGTCATGTAGTTCATGTTGTACATCAAACTCTTATTTAATGTTTTCCACGATATGACCCCTTTAATGTGAGTTTCAGGTCGCTGAAGGACAGTTAACACACCAGACTAGACATGCTGTTTGCTCGAGGTCAAATACTAGCTCAAAAACAGAAGCAGAAACTAGGAAGGACAGGCGTACTGTAAGACAGATGAGTGGAAAACAGACAGATAAAGCATCAGACAGACCACGTGTTACCTTTAGAGAGGCTGTTAGAGCCATTATGGGGATAAGAGGAACCAACAGCTAGAAATGCTGCAGAGGGAATGAGAGAAAGAGAACGAGAGAGAGAGGACAGAAGAAGAGAAGGAAGACAGGGAGAAATATTAGATGCTGAGGAATTGTGGTAAACATCAAGTGAAGGGAGAAAATGAGAAACACCATCACCAGCATAGATAGAGAGAGAGAGAGAGAAAGAGAGCGAGAGAGGGATAAGAGAGAAGTAATGAAGCACCTGACAGCAGTCACTGTCCCGTGAGTGCTCCTGCATTAAAATAAATGCAATCGGATTAGGTTTAAACAAACACAAGGATACACTATAACTTTAGCAGTGGATCAGTTCATTTAGAGTAAATGTTTTATGAATTCTGCACCAGCAAACCACACTGAAGTCTTGGAAAGTTCTTAAAAAATATCTAGGGTAGAGTTCATGTGAAACGAATTCTTACTCACTGAAGTTAATTGCTGCTGCCATTGTCCTCTCATGATCTGTTACAATAATAAACCTCTGACGCTAGTGTTCATGATGATGCAAACATTTACAGCTTAGACAAAAAAGAAAAGTTAAAAAGAAATTTAAATGACAGAATAGACTTCGTTAAATGATAAACACTCATATAACAGCAAGAGGAATGTATGCTAATGGTTTTATACTATATTATGGAGAATATTATCCTGTAATCAGAGTCACCACCTGATTATTTAGATTGAAACACAGATTAAGAGATTCTCTGCTTTATGACCAACACTTGACTAGACTTTAAATAAAACACACAGGAGATCTGTCTCCAAACTACAGCCAAGTAAACAATGAGGTACATATTTAATCTGCTGTAAATACCCAAACTCTAACCTAACTTAAGTCAAAAAAGAAAATAGACAAGCCTTTAAGTCAACTTTTATTGGCATATTTACTAAAGTTACATTGGTTCTGTTCCAAGTTCCCTGTCCTTTTCATGAGCTCCATGAAAGCCAAGACAGGGAAACAGCAGCCGCTTCAGGGGCAACCCTCCTATTTTAAGAATAGGAGAGTAGCACAAAAACCCCAGAACAGAGCACGCAACAATGACACAGATTGACATTGTTTAAGTTCAACACAAGTTAAAGGAGGAGGTGGGTTGCAAGCAGCGTACAGAGGAAGCAGCATAGCAAGCAGACAGAAGCTGTGTTTAAGTAAGGCGCCCTGTTTGAGATTTGCCCATTGAGAGCTTAGGAGTCGGATCAGCTGATAGGGGCCGGGTTTGAATTTCTCCAATCAGCTAATAGCGGAGCTTGACTACGAGGCCTGCCTGAACTAACGCAGAATGCTTGATTTTAATAATCTTAATATCCAATCCATCAGCCTAAAATAATAAGTGCAAATAAACAGATGAAAATTGTAAATCAGAATGGGCTTTATTGCCAGGTGTGTTTACACATACGAGGAATTTGTTCAATGATGGCAGAGTAGAACTGTTTCAGGTTATACTTTGTTTCAGGCGAAGAAAGTATAACCTCTGCTGGGCCTTTTTCACAATGGACTCAATGTGATTGTCCCACTTCAGGTCCTGAGAGATAGTGGAGCCCAGGAACCTGAATGACTCCAATGTCGTTACAGTGCTGTCCATGATGGTGAGTGGGGAGAGAGCAGGGGGGTTTCTCCTGAAGTCCACGATCATCTCCACAGTTTTGAGCGTGTTGAGCTCCAGGTTGTTAAGACTGCACCAGACAGCCAGCTCCTTAACCTCCTGTCTGTAAGCAGACTTGTCACTGTCCTGAATAAGGCCGATCAGTGTGGTGTCTTCTGCAAACTTCAGGATCTTGACAGAGGGGTCTTTAGCTGTGCAGTTGTTGGTGTACAGAGAGAAGAGCAGTGGGGAGAGAACACAGTCCTGAGGAGCTCCAGTGCTGATCATACGGATGTTGGATGTGTATTTTCCCAGCCTCACTAGCTGCTGCCTGTCTGTCAGGAAGCTGGTGATCCACTGACAGACGGAGGTGGGGACGGAGAGCTGAATTACTTTGGGCAGGAGGAGGTTTGGAATGATAGTGTTAAAAGCTGAACTGAAGTCCACAAACAGGATCCTCACATAAGTCCCTGTCTAGATGTTGCAGAACATAATGCAGTCCCATATTGACTGCATCATCCACAGACCTGTTTGCTCTGTAGGCAAACTGAAGAGGATCCAGCAAGGGTCCAGTAATGTCCTTCAGGTAGGCACTTGAGTGTACTAGTGTATGAAAGATGGGTTCAAGTGTACTACAAGTGGTAGCTAAATACATTTTTTAAATACAAAGATAGTATGCTAAAAGTGCATTTTAGTTCATATTCATGGTGTCTCAAAATAGCACAGTTGAGTACACTTAGATGATCTTAAGTTTATCTTAAGGAGTACTAAATTATTATTTTTAGTGTATTAAGTACAAAATTAGTGCGCAAAAATAGAGCACTTTAAGTACATTATGGAAGTGCACTTGTTTTTCACCTGGGACATGTCATGAAAGTCAGCACTGACAGTCTCTTAAAGATGACATCAGCACAACAAGAGCCGTGACAGATGACCTCAGCTCAAGTGCTTGATCTCAGAGACACGAGAAACATGAACCTCTACTTCCTGTTCACTGCAGAAATGAGCAGCACACGTCCTCAACAAAACTGCCACAACAACTCAAAGGAAACTTTCAACAATACCATCATGCAACGACGCAAACAGATGCACACAATACATACTGTATTCACACACGTGCAGAAACACACACACACACACACACACACACACACACACACACACACACACGCGTGAGTTCAGCCCACATGCCCTCCCT